>NC_082640.1:118272216-118872216 GCF_028023285.1 Balaenoptera ricei | reverse complement strand
AACTAAAAATAGAACTGCCATATGACCCAGCAATCCCACTACTGGGCATATACCCTGAGAAGACCATAATTCAAAAAGAGTCATGTCCCACAGTGTTCATTGCAGCTCTATTTACAATAGCCAGGACATGGAAGCAACCTAGTGTCCATTGACAGATGAATGGATAAAGATGTGGCACATATATACAAAGGAATATTACTCAGCCATAAAAAGAAACGAAATTGAGTTATTTATAGTGAGGTGGGTGGACCTAGAGACTGTCATACAGAGTGAAGTAAGTCAGAAAGAGAAAAACAAATACCATATGCTAACACATATATATGGGATCTAAAAAAAAAAAAAAAATGGTTCTGAAGAACCTAGGGGCAGGACAGGAATAAAGACGCAGATGTAGAGAATGGATTTGAGGACACGGGGAGGGGGAAGGGTAAGCTGGGACGAAGTGAGAGAGTGACATGGACATATATACACTACCAAATGTGAAATAGCTAGCTAGTGGGAAGCAGCTGCATAGCACAGGGCGATCAGCTCAGTGCTTTGTGACCACCTGGAAGGATGGGATAGGGAGGGTGGGAGGGAGACACAAGAGGGAGGAGATATGGGGATATATTTATATGTATAGCTGATTCACTTTGTTATACAGCAGAAACTAACACACCATTGTAAAGCAATTATACTCCAATAAAGATGTTAAAAAAAAAATAAAAGAAATAGAAAAAAAAAAACAATGTATGAGAGTTCCAGTTACCCTGTGTTCTTGCCAGACATGGAATTGACATTTTAAAACATTTAAGCTATTCTGATAGGTGTGAGGTTGTATCTCATTGTGATTTTAATTGGCATTTCCCAAATAGCTAATGGCTGGTTATGTTGAGCATCTTTTCATGAGCTTATTTGCCAGCGATATATCTTCTTTGGTGAAATGTCTGTTCAGATGTTTTGCCATTTAAAAAATTTGGTTTATTTGTTTTATTACTGTTGAGATTTGGGAATTTTTAAAAATATATGTACTTTGGATACAAAAAAATACTATGTTTTGTAACAGAAATTAACATAGTGTTGTAGGTCAATTGTACTTCAAAAACAAACTCATAGAAAAAGAGATCAGATTTATGGTTACCAGATGTGGGGGGTGGAGAAGGAGAAATTAAATGAAGGCAATCAAAGGTACAAACTTCAAGTTATAAGATAAATAAGTACTAGGGATGTGATGTACAAGATGATGAATATAACTAACACTGCTGTGTGTCATACAGGAAAGTTGTTAGGACAGTAAATCCTAAGAGTTCTCATCACAAAGAAGTTTTTTTTCTATTTCTTTAATTTTGTATCCATATGAGAAGATGAATGTTCACTAAACATACTGTGGTCATCATTTCATGATGTATCTAACTGAATCACGTGGTACACCTGAAACTTAATACAGTGCTGCATGTCAATTATAGCTCAATAAAACTGGAAGAAAGATACCTACATACATACATAAAAGTAAATCTGTTGTTTAGTGTAGCCACTTTTTTTTTTTGCTGAAGTATAGTTGACTTACAATGTTGTGTTAGTTTCAGGTATACAGCAAAGTGATTGTTTTATATATATATGCACATATATACATTGTATATGTATATATATGACACAAATATATATAATTTATTCAGATTATTTTTATTTTAGGATTTTACAAGCTACTGAATATTGTTCCCTGTGTTATACAGTAAAATCTTGTTGTTTATCTATTTTATATATAGTAGTTTATGTCTGTTAATCCCATACTCCTAATTTATCCCTCCTTCCTCCCATTACCTTCTGGTAACTGTAAGTTTGTTTTCTATGTCTTTGAGTCTGTTTCTGTTTTGTATATAGATTCATTTGTATTATTTTTTAGATTCCACATGTAAGTGATATCATATAGTATTTGTCTTTGTCTGACTTCTCTTAGTATTATATTCTCTAGGTCCACCCACATTGCCACAAAAGGCAATATTTCGTTCTTTTTATGGCTGAGGAACATTCCATTGTCTATATATACCGCTTCTTTTTTATCTATTCATCAGTTGATGGACACTTAGGTTGCTTCCATATCTTGGCTATTGTAAATAATGCTGCTATGAACATTGAGGTGCATGTATCTTTTTCAAATTAGTGTTTTCCTTTTCTTCGTATATATATACCCAGCAGTGCTGGATCATATGGTAGCTCTATATTTAGTTTTTTAAGGAACCTCCATACTGTCTTCCATAGTGGCCACACCAGTTTATTATATATTCTCACCAACAGTATAGGAGGGTTCCCTTTTCTTCACACCCTCTCCAGCATTTATTATTTTTAGACTTTATGATGATAGCCATTCTGACTGGTGTGAAGTGGTACCACATTGTGGTTTTGATGTGCATTTCTCTGATAATTAGCAATGTTCAACATCTTTCATTTGCCTGTTGGCCATCTGTGTGTCTTCTTTGGGGAAATGTCTATTTAAGTCTTCTGCCCATTTTTTGATTGGGTTGTTTCCTTTTTTTATAGTGAGTTGTATAAGCTGTTTGTATATTTTGAAATTTAACCCCTTATTGGTCTCCTTATTTGCAAACATTTTCTCCCATTCCGTAGGTTGTCTTTTCATTTTGTTGATGGTTTCCTTTGCTGTGCAAAAGCTTTTAAATTTGATTAGGTTCCATTAGTTTATTTTTTGCTTTTATTTCTTTTGCCTGGGGGCTGATCTAAGAAAATTTTGCTATGGATTATGTCTGAGAATGTTTTGCCTATGTTCTCTTCTAGGAATTTTATGGTGTCATGTCTTATATTTAGGTCTTTAAACTATTTTGAGTTTATATTTGTATATGGTGTGAGGAAGTATTCTAATTTCATTGATTTACATGAGGCTGTCCAGCTTTCCCAACACCACTTGCTAGAGAGACTGTCTTTTCTCTGTTGTATATTCTTGCCTCATTTGTCGAAGATTAATTGACCGTAGGTGTGGGTCCTGACCAGACCTCATCTCTGCCCCCTCCTACCCAGCTGTTGTGACACCTTCTTTATATCTTTAGTTGTGGAAAAGCTTTTCTGCTAGTCTTCAGGTTGCTCTCAGAGATAGTTGCTCTGTAAGTAGTTATAATTTTGGTGTGCTCATATGAGGAAGTAAGCTCAGGATCTTCCTACTTTGCCATCTTGATCCTGTCTCCCGGTTCGTCAGTTTTAACAACACAACGTATGATGTTAAGAGAAGACTGGGGGTGGGGCTTGGGCTGGGATGGGTATCTGAGGCTGTCTATACTTTGTGAGTGGCTTTTCTGTAAGCTTAAAAATGCTCTTAAAAAAAGTAAATATGCACCTGATTATGTATGTTCACAAAAAAACTTTATGCTGGCTGAGACAGTGAACGTAAATGTAATCTTGTTGCAGAATTTGTCAGAAAATATGGTGAAGATCTCAGGTGTCTTGAACTTGAATAACTCATTCTATATAATATAGATATAGATAAATATAGAGAGAGAAACAGATAGACAGACAAAGAGAAGGAGAAAATTACAAAATTCTCCCCAAGATAATCAAATCATGGCAAATGAAATGTTGAACATAGGCCAAGCACAAGAGAATCTCAATAATAGCTTCTGTGTATGACCTTGGAATCATACATCTATGACCTTTGATTTCTCCTACACCTCTCATGTGCAATTAGGTACAAAGTCTTGTCAATTCTTCCTCAGTTTTAAATTATTCTGTTTGAAACACTTTTATTACTCTCCATAGCCAGAAACATTCCAAACTCTTTAGAATTGCATTTAAAGTCCTTCAAGCCTCTGAATCTAATCAACATTTTTAGTTTAATATGTCCTCTTACAGTCTTAGGTTCAGTCAGAACAGAACACTCACCATTGCTGAACATGCCATTCATTTCCATGCCTAGTCTGTAACACTGATTCTCATACTTTGGTGTGCATAAGTAGAGTATGGGGAAGAGCTTATTAAAAATGCACATTTCAAAGAAAAAAACAAAAAGTGCACATTTCAACAAAACAGAAACAGACTCATAGATAGAACAAACTGGTGGTTTCTAGAGAGAAGGGGGGTCGGGGGAATGGAGAAAATAGGTGAAGGAGATTAAGAGGTACAAAATTCCAGACATGAGATAAATATATCACAAGGATAAAATGTACAGCATAGGCAATAAAGTCAATAATATTGTAGCAGTTTTGTATGGTGACAGATGGTAACTGGACTTACTGTGGTGATTATTTCGTAATGATAAAAATTTCAAATCACTATGTTGTACACCTGAAACTAATAAAATATTGTATATCAAGCATAACAATAATAAAAAATGGCAAAAATTCAATGAAATAATGTAAAATTGGGATACAAGTTGGGACATCTGGTCTCTTATCCTGATTTAATAAAGTATTTGTGTTCTTTTTGAAAAAAAATAAATAATGAAAAATACAAATTCACATGTCAAGTCCATGTACTGCATTATGACCCAAAATAGTCCAAAGGACCTTCCTGCTATAGAACAACCAAATATTTGATAGAACCGCTTTCTATGCATTGCTGAGGTCACAGGAAATAAGGGAAATACTGAGGGCACCCCCTACAGGGGAAAATATCTGTTTTCTGAACCTGGAGTAGAGTCAGCAGGCAGCAAGCAAATCAGAACCATGAAGCTTCCCTGAAGGTAAATGTCAGTATTAGCACTCTCATCAGGAAAGTCTCAAGTAAGCTTCAAGGAAGAAGAGCTGAGCCCCAGGCTCTTGCATTAGCCAGTGGCTCTAGAAAGAAGCTTAAGTAGTTTCAGGTTGATAGTCTCCTTACCATTAGGAGCTAACTACGAGAAAGGGGATCTGAAACTCAGACTCTTGTATTAGAAAGAGACTCTAGAAAAAACTTGAAGTGATCTTAGGCTGTTAATCCCCTCCTAAATAATTAAATACTTATTTAATGAAGGAAAGAAGACAAGGTTGGTACTTTTAAGGAACTTAGGCTTCAACAGTAGAAAGAAAGAAGTATAATCTGCTCTAATAGAAGCTGAATGCTTACAACTTGTTATGTTTGCATAGAGGTGTCCAAGGTTCTCACAAATTAAGATGAAACATGACCTCTTAATCAAGTATCTCCAAGCATGTAAGAATACAAGCCATCATACATGAATCAGTAGAAACATCAAACAACAGATTTATTCCCAAGGATTTCAGATACTGACATTCTGAGAATCAAAATATAAAATTTCAACTAATGAAATGTTTAATAAAATAGAATGGGCAGTCTCAAAAATGCAGAAAAGTAACAAAAACATGGACAGAGATTTGAAAGGGGGCGAAGTTGAAATTTTAGAGATAGAGAATATAATTTTGAAGTTAAAAACCAAAAGGGCATGTTTAAAGGCAGGTTAGACTAAGCCAAAGTGAAGATAGTGAGTGAGAAGATAGATCTTAAGAAATTATCTAGAATGCAGTACAGAGAACAAAAAGATGAAAAATATGAATGATAGGATCCAAATATAGAGACAGAATTAGACTACATCATATATTTCATTGAAATACTAGAAAAAGAGAATGGATGAGAGGTACTTTTGCAGAGATAGTGTCTGAGACTTCTCCAGAACTGATGAAAATTATGAATCCACCAATGTCCATCCACAGGAGAACAGATAAGTAAATAGTGTTAAGTTCACAATAGAAATTACACAGCAGTGAAAACAAATGAACAACTACAAAAATCACCGTAAATGATTTCTAGTAACATAATAAATTTTTTTTAAAAAGGAACAGAATATGATGTACTAATTATTTCATTCTTTTCTATTGAGGTATATTTGATGAATAATATCATAAAAGTTAAAGGTGTATGACATAATGATCCACAATTTTTAAAGATTATATTCCATTTATAGTTATTATAAAATATATAATACTTTGGCTATATTCCCTATGTTGTACAATATATCCTTGTAGCTTATTTATTTTATACAGCATAGTTTGTACCTCTTAATCCCCTACACCTATCTTGCTCCTCCACACTTGCCTCTCCCTACTGGTAACCACTAGGTTGTTCTTATGCCTGTGAGTCTGTTTCTTTTTTGTTATATTCACTAGTTTGTTTTATTTTTTAGATTCCACATATAAGTGATATCATATAATATTTGTCTTTTGCTGTCTGACTTATGTCACTTAACATAATACCATCCAAGTCTATCCATGTGATTGCAAATGGCAAAATTTCATTCTTTGCTATGGCTAAGTGGTATTGCATTGTGTATATATATGCTACACCTTCTTAATCCAATCATTTGTTGATGGGCATTTGGGTTGTTCCCACATCTTGGCTATGGTAAATAGTGCTGCTATGACACTAGGGAGAATGTATCTTTTTAAATTAGTGCTTTGATTTTTTCCAGATATATACTCAGGAGGTGAATTGCTGGATCATATGGTAGTTCCATTTTTAGTTTTTTAAGAAAGCTTCATCCTGTTTTTCATAGTGACTACACCAATTTACATTCCAACAAACAGTGTAGGAGGGTTCCCTTTTCTCCACGTCCTTGCCAACATTTGTTATTTGTGTTCTTTTTAATGATAGCCACTCTCACAGGTGTGAGATGCTATCTCATTGTGTGGGGTTTTTTTTAACATCTTTATTGGAGTATAATTGCTTTACAATGTTGTGTTAGTTTCTGCTGTATAACAAAGTGAATCAGCTATATGTATATACATATATCCCCATATCCCCTCCTTCTGTCTCCCTCCCACCCTCCCTATCCCACCCCTCTAGGTGGTCACAAAGCACTGAGCTGATCTCCCTGTGCTATGCGGCTGCTTCCCACTAGCTATCTATTTTACATTTGGTAGTGTATATATGTCTATGTCACTCTCTCACTTCGTCCCAGCTTATCCTTCCCCCTCCCTGTGTCCTCAAGTCCATTCTCTACGTCTGTGTCTTTATTCCTGTCCTGCCCCTAGGTTCTTCAGAACCATTTTTTTTTAAGATCCCATACATATGTGTTAGCATACGGTATTTGTTTTTCTCTTTCTGACTTACTTCACTCTGTATGACAGTCTTTAGGTCCATCCACCTCACTATAAATAACTCAATTTTGTTTCTTTTTACGGCTGAGTAATATTCCATTATTACTCATTACAGTAATATGTGCCACATCTTCTTTATCCATTCGTCTGTTGATGGGCATTTAGGTTACTTCCATGACCTGGCTATTGTAAATAGAGCTGCAATGAACATTATGGTACATGACTCTTTTTGAATTATGGTTTTCTCAGGGTATATGCCCAGTAGTGGGATTGCTGGGTTGTAGGGTAGTTCTATTTTTAGTTTTTTAAGGAACCTCCATAGTGTTCTCCATAGTGGCTGTATCAATTTACATTCTCACCAACAGTATAGAAGGGTTCCTTTTTCTCCACACCCTCTCCAGCATTTATTGTTTCTAGATTTTTTGATGATGACCATTCTGACTGGTGTGAGGTGATACCTCACTGTAGTTGTGATTTGCATTTCTCTAATGATTAGTGATGTTGAGCATCCTTGCATGTGTTTTTTGGCAATCTGTATATCTTCTTCAGAGAAATGTCTATTCAGGTCTTCTGCCCATTTTAATTGGTGTTGTTTGTATTTTTGATGTTGAGTTGTGTGAGCTGTTTATATATTTTGGATATTAACCCCTTATAAGTCATATCATTTGCAAATATTTTCTCCCATTCAGTAGGTCATCTTTTCATCTTGTTGATGGTTTCCTTTGCAAAAGCTTTTAAGTTTAATTAGTTTCCATTTGTTTATTTATGCTTTTGTTTATTTTACCTTAGGATACTGATCCAAGAAAAATATTGCTACAATTTATGTGGAAGAGTGTTCTGCCTATGTTCTCTTCTAGGTGTTTTACGGTTTTGGGTGTTACATTTAGGTATTTAACGCTCCAGACCTCACTCAAAGTTGGCGGCGTTTTGTGTCACCCAGTATATACACCAGAGAAGTACACCTATATGTGGAATTTATTGCCTACAGAACCGAAGAAAAATACTAGGTGATGTGCTTCCTACTTTGTGGTAAGGGGGACAAGATTAAGGAATTTTTCTCCTTGGAGGGGAATTGTGGCTTTCCCCTGCCCACTGTATACCTGAAATCTTCACTGGCATGGTCCCTGAATCTTCATGGGGTTTATATCTCACCCTCTGGAACATAAGTGTCTTACCAAAGTCTCATGTTATTAGCCATCTCCTGTTTGTCTGGACCAATCAGCATGATGTCATTGATGTAATTTATCAGCATGATGTTCTGTGAGATGTCAATATAATCCAGATATTTTGGGACTATATGATGACAGTGAGTGGAAGAATTAATGTAACACTGAGGTAACACTGTAACTCAATACTGTTGTCCATAATGTGTGAATGCAAACTATGTATGATTTTCTTTGCAAATTAGAAGAGCAAAGAATGCATTTGCTAAATTTTTAACCACATACCATATACTGAGGCATTGTTAATCTGTTCTAACAATGAGACCAACTCCAGCACAGTATCTGCAATCATCTTCAGTCATTCTCTAGTACCCATCCAGTTTCTATAAGGGCCAACCTGACTAATTAAATAGACTTATAGGGACAACCACACCTGCATCTTTTAGGTCTTTAAATGTTGCATTAATCTCTACCATATCCCACAGAGTATGATATTGTTTTTAATTTACTATCTTGGTGGGGAGAACTGGAGGGCATGGAATGTTTCAGAGGTTTTCACTTGGCCTTCTCCACTGGGACAGCACTTGCCCCACAGGCCAAAGAACAAATACGTTGATTACTCCAACTGCAAGTATGTTAATTCAAATTATACATTCAGAGACTCAGAAAATGAGTACTGGATGGATCCATAGTGGAAACACTGTGAGTTGACCTCTAAGCCAGGATTCCA
Source organism: Balaenoptera ricei (assembly GCF_028023285.1). Classification (NCBI taxonomy): domain Eukaryota; kingdom Metazoa; phylum Chordata; class Mammalia; order Artiodactyla; family Balaenopteridae; genus Balaenoptera; species Balaenoptera ricei. The sequence continues at coordinate 118,863,313 of NC_082640.1, read as the reverse complement.
TTTATTACATACTCCTCTTAAGTCTCCATTCTAAAAGGGGAAACTTGCTGAAAGTTCAAGTTTCCACATATTTATGTCAACACAAACTCTGGGTCTAACATTACTCAAAATTAGGAATAAGAGGTCTGCATATTCCCCTTTCTTCTCTTTACAGTCATTCATGTAAACTGCTAGAGTTCCCTCTTCAGTGGAAGACAACAGAATCCAGTTTCTACAACGTATCAGCCACAATGTGGAACATTGTTATTTTAAAAAAATAGTAGATATTTTGTAAATGACTGAAAGTGAACAACAAAACTAGTCAACAGAACCAGAGTACAAGGTGAATCAAACACTGGAATCAGTAAACAATTTTGAAGCAGCTATTTTTAATGGGTTCAAGAATTTAAAGGAAAATTTGATCATAAGTGAATGGATGAAGAATCTCAGCTGAAAAATAGAAACTACAAGAAATGGGAATTCTGGGACTTCCCTGGTGGCACAGTGGTTAAGAATCCGCCCGCCAATGCAGGGGACACGGGTTCGATACCTGGTCTGGGAAGATTCCACGTGCCACAGAGCAACTAAGCCCATGCACCACAACTACTGAGCCTGTGATCTAGAGCCCACGAGCCACAACTACTGAGCCCTTGTGCTACAACTGCTGAAGCCCGCACACCTAGAGCCCACGCACTGCAATAAAAGAAGCCACCACAATGAGAAGCTCATGCACCACAACGAACAGTAGCTCCCGCTCACCGCAACTAGAGAGAAAGCCTGTGTGCAGCAACAAAGACCCAACACAGCCAAAAAATAAATTTAAAAAAAAAAAAGAGAAATGGGAATTCTAAAACTGAACAGTACAGAGTCTGAAATTAAAAATCCCCTGTATGGGGTCAAAGATTGTAGATGTCAAGAGACAGTTTCACTGAACTTCAAGATAGAGCAATAGTAATTACTTCAATCTTAATTGGTGCTAGTGTCCTAAAAGATATTTTCCTCCATCACATAAACTTTGAATCCAATAGAGATGTCCTATTGAAAATAAAAATAGAAGCCGTTGTTATTTTACAAATGCTTACATAAACACACACACGTGCAAACCTACACTAAAAGGGTAAAAATATGTGTTATTATTATTAAAATTAAAACTTACTTAGGTCTATTGACTTCATTCTATTTCTGTTTATTTTATCTAAATAAGAACATCTTATAACGTCAAACATATTTTTTCGGATTTCCCTGGTGGCGCAGTGGTTAAGAATCCACCTGCCAATGCAGGGGACACAGGTTCGATCCCTGGTCCAGGAAGATCCCACATGACATGGAGCATCTAAGCCCGTGTGCCGCAACTAATGAGCCTGTGCTCTAGAGCCCGCAAGCCACAATTACTGAGCCCGTGTGCCACAACTACTGAAGCCCACGTGCCTAGAGCCCATGCTCCACAAGAGACGCCACCGCAATGAGAAGCCCACACACCTCAATGAAGAGTAGCCCCCACTTACCACAACTAGAGAAAGCCCATGCACAGCAACAAAGACCCAATGCAGCCAAAAAGAAAATAATAATAATAATAATAATAATAAATTTTTCAATGTAGATACACAAAAAATACAGAAAAATAAAGAGAAGAAAATAAATATCACCAAAAGGCAATGTCAATTAGCATATTACATTTTGATAGATTTATTTCTACTCTTTTGTCTAAACAAAAATAAATATATTTATTAAAGTAGGATCTTTGTGTAAATAATGTTTTGACTGATTTTTCATTTAACATTTTTTCATGATCATTTTCCTATGTCATTAAGCATTCTTTTAAAATGTAATTTTAATTGCTTTATATATCTATATCAGAAATTATAAACCTGTCCCTCTATTGTTGAACAAATGAGTTGATTTCATTTTTCAGTATTGCAAATATCATTGTAGTAGATTTTGTTGCACACAAATCTGCCTGAATTCCTTCTTTTATTTATTTAGAAAACTTAGAATTGGGATTAGTTATATAATTGTATTAGTTTGCTAGGACTGCTATAACAAAATAATACAGATTGGGTTTCTTAAACAACATAAATGTATTATCTCATAGTTTGGGAGGCTGAAGTCTGATATCAAATTGTAAGCAGGGTTGCTCCTTCTGAGGGCCATGAGAGAAGGATCTGTCCTAGGCCTCTCTCCTTGGATTGTTGATAGAATGCCATCTTCTCCCTGTATCTTCACATTGTCCTCTCCCTGTGTCTGTGTCCAAATTTCTTCTTCTTATAAGGACACCATTCATATTGGATTAGGGCCCACTTTAACTACTTCATTTTAACTTAAACCCTCTTTAAAAATTCTATCTCCAAATACAGTCACATTCTGAGGTACTGGAAGTTAAAACATCAACTTTTGAATTTTTGAGAGTACACAGTTCACTCTGTAACAAATGACACTGAACATTTTTAAAGGTGTGAATACATTTAACCAAACAGGCCTCTATAAACTGCACGTCTATCCAGACTCAGGACTGGAAGACTCACATCAAGCAAAGTTACTCCTATGGTATTGATATTTCCCTCTAAATGAATACATGGAAAGTAATTCCTTTGGAAAATGGAGAAGAGGTCTATATCAGGCAGCTTCTCAATGTTTGGAGCATATTGAGAGTTTACTTATTATACATGTAATTTAGTAAGAGCTCTTGCAGAAATACCACCTGGATTACTTCTCTGTTCTGAGATACATGGATTATAATCACATTATCCGAATGTTTAATATTAGTTTGTCTTAAAATAATATATAGATACACAATATACTTTACCAGTATGTTATGGCTTTTTACAGAAGAGACATTTTAGATCAACTTCTCAAATGTTTCTTCCATATTTTGAAATGCTACTTGCAATCAGGCAATAAACTGAAAGGCAACTAAAGAAGTCCAACACAGCTGCTGGAATAATCTTCCATAAATGTTGTTTGGATAACATCATTCCCTCTCTTAGAAAGCTACAGTGGCTTTCAACTTCTTTTTGTTCCAAATATGAACTTCTAAATATTTGCTACAAGGTTTGGAAAAATTCAAAACCACCTACCAAGACTAGTGTTTTCTTTGTCTGATGATTCACAATCAGTTCCCATTCTATCAAACAACAGCTACTTAACTTCCAGGGCATGTGTATCTTACTCTCATGGTTGACTTTCATGGGGCTACTCTTCATTGCAGTGCACGGGGTTCTCACTGTGGTGGCTTCTCTTGTTGCCGAGCACTGGCTCTAGGCATGCGGGCTTCAGTAGTTGTGGCACACGGGCTCAGTAGTTGTGGCTTGCGGGCTCTAGAGCACAGGCTCAGTAGTTGTGGCTCACGGGCTTAGATGCTCCATGTCATGTGGGATCTTCCCGGACCAGGGATCGAACCCGTGTCCCTTGCATTGGCAGGCGGATTTTTAACCACTGCGCCTCCAGGGAAGTCCCTATAGAGCATTTTTTGGCCAACTAAACTGCACAGCCCAAGATCAGGAAAACTTTTTCTCTGCTGAAGCAGAAGAAGTAAAAATATTCTCAGGAAATCATCTCACATGGCAGCAATTGAGGCTCCCGGAAGCACCAACAAAACTAAAAGTGAATGTAGTCTTTCTAACATTGATAGAATAAGATCAAATACAGACAAATAGAACAGAGAACAAAAGACATTCCTGAGCAATAGAAGTTGGCTGGGGCATGCAGGACCTTTAAAGAGGCCCTGAGAATATTAGGCACTGAAAAGAGAGGGAGGGGAGTCAGACCAGTTTCACCAGACCTACAAAGCACCAGGCAGAGACTTCCCCAGCCAGATGCCTCCCGCCGGCGATTCTGAAAGCTTATAGTCATGTGCACTATTACCCCTATGGTATACTGCGTAAGTCTCATGACACCATCATGTTTAAAGCAAAAGAATGACTATGACTGTGACTATGTTTAAAGCAAATTCACATCCTCTTCTTTTTTGTAGAAAACAGTCTCTGTACACGTGTGTAAATATTAAAGGGAGAAATCTGTTCAGATATGCTTCCTGAAGAATACAGAGTACCAAAAGCATTAATATGTTTTTGAAATAATATATCCTATAATTTGAGTAACTTGAATTTTTAATCTTTTTTTTTCTTTTAACACTTTAAATGTTAAGCACTTAAAAGACCAACTTTTTTGGGGACAGTTTAATGGTATATAAAAAAACTTTAAAGAATTTACATATCATATAATTTGATAAAATTTTAATCATCTATATTTTTTCTTTGAACACTTTTAAGGATAAATACTTTAATGGATAAAGTCATTTGGGGGCAAATAGTTTAAAAAGAAACTTCAAATGTAGCCACAAAAAATTCATGGTTGAGGGAGGAAGGGGATCTGGTATGGAGCTTTATTTAAGTGGATATTCACAGCAGTTCTGGATAACCTGTGTATGTCAACAAAAGGCATATTATCTCTTAGAAAGATAAACTATCACTCTTCATCTTTAACTCACATACCCATTAGTCTTTGCTTTACAAATTTTAAACTAGCTTTTTCATGCTCCATGTAATTACCTGTTTCTCTATCTCTCCTCTACATCTCCTCTCTCCATTTTCTCTGGCCCCATTCTTTGTATTTCCTTTTCCTGGAGGATTTCTCTGCCTATGCTCCAGGAAAAGTAGTGCCTCATCACATAAATGGAAACCCAAAAATTGGCTTGAACCTAACTCAGTTAATCAAAAGGACAAAAGAGTTCATGGTACTTATCCTAGAATTTTGGAAGAAGAAAAAAAACTCATGAGGCGAGAAGGCAGGAAAGAAGGGATATTCTTAGAATATATTTTGTCTATCGACTATCAGTATCCACTAAAATGATTTCTTTCTTTGGAGAAAGATGGAGGGAATAGAAAATTATATGACCATATTTTCCCAGAGTGCTAAATAAAAGCACACCAAAAAAAAAAAAAAGAGAAAGAGAGAGAGAAAGTAAAAAGAAACAGTACCTTGGTGTTTTCTTTTTCAGCTCAGCACCTTGCTCTTGTGCTTGTTTTAGAGATTTTTGGAAAGCTAATGGTTAGAGCATTTTTAAATAAAAATGTGTTGGGAAAGTGAGACATCAATAGACAACTGTTCTGAATTGTCTTTAGCTAACAAGAACCTATATAAACTTCTTTTGGAAAAATCTTAAAAATGTTTATCACTTTAAAAAGGCAGAAAAAGAAATATTGAGATGTCAAAGTTTCACATGGTATGTACCATCAATGTTTTTTGTGTTAAAAGATAACATTACACTGATTTATGTGAACATACCATTGTAGCAACAGACTGTGGCATCAGTTGGAAGCAAAAAGAAGACAAAGTGGTTAATGTTCTGAATACCTACAGTGTAATTAAGTGAATGGTTTAATTTTGAATACACTTCAGGTGGGCACATGCCCAGTCAATTGAATATCTTTTTCTTTTTTTCAGATGCTCGTGTTTATCTCATTCACCAGCATGATCTGTGTCCCAACTTCAAATTCTGCTGAGTGAGTGACGTTGAAATTTTCCTGACCTTCCTCATCCTATACATTCATATTCCAAGGGGTAAATATTATCATCCAATGAAAGTTTATATATAAACTGTTTCCACTCATTTCTGAATCTGATACTGATAAGGCCGTGGGCTTTTGATCCATAAAATAATGTTATGTTAATTTTATCAACACTTTCTAAATTAAACCAAAAAAATTTTATTCCCCTAATTGAGGTTTCAAACTAGAAATCTGAAGCTTTTGAAGCAAAAGCCCCTACCAGAATTATTACTAAATAAATTCCTTTAGTTATTCCATACATTTTCTTTCTCTACATTCCTGATTCTGATGCGAAAAATAAGCCAAATAATTTATTTCCAATTTATTAATTTTATTAAAGTTTATTAATTTCAGCACCCTATTAGAATTCTCCCAATCTTTCAATAAAGACACATAACAAACAGTAACATATTTAACTTTTATTAAAAGTTTTAAAGTGCAATTAGACATATATGTATATAGTCTTATAGATATGTGGATATATTATAAGAATTCAAAACTTTATATATATAATATTATATGCTATGATATTGTAACACACATTGTTCACTCTACCACAGAGTGCAGTTGTATTTATGGAAATGTATTTAGATTACTAAAGTTCTGTTGCTCAAAGTAGAATATTCCAAATGCTGGGGTCAATTCTTTTTTCCCTACATTTCCATCCATTGCTCAAAATCATACTATATTTTATTTTGCTACATATTTAGAAAGTTATTTCTTGCAGAATATTTTTCTTTCCTGGAATTTTCTGGAGGCTGCAATTAATTTTCTTTATTTTTTATATGTCAAAAGAAACATGTCTTTATATTCATTACTAAAATCATCCAGAGCTTTGTAGTTATATTATCTGATATTGTGCATTTGGGGAAGATATTCCTTTCACGTCAATCTGACTTCCAGCTTAGTTTGATTGTTTTATAGGCTTAATACATAGTTTTCAAGCTATTATTCCTTTTTGTTGCATTCCTGGGATAACCCAACTATTTTTTATCTTTATCTTTCTTTTTCTTGCATTCTTTTTTGTTTGTGTGTTTGTTTTGCTGCAGTAAATCCTTCAGTAATCCCCCTGACCCAAAGCCTGTATAGCATTGAGATTTCTAAGTTGTCACCTTTTGGAAAATATTTTTATTTTGACATTTGGTTAGTAGTTTGGCTTTATTTCTTTGCCATATTCCTTAGCAAAGAGGAAAAACATGGAAGTTCTGGAAACCAATAAACAGTTGCAAGATATGCATTGTTTTAGGGTAAATTGTAAACAACTAAACCCATGTGGCAGGCCAAATCATGGCACCCCAAAGATGTCAATGCCCTAATCCATACAACCTGCAAATATATTAAATTACATGCAAAAGATTTTTCAGGTGTTGTTAAGGTTACATCTTGAAATAAGGATATTATCCTAGATTATGCCAATGGGCCCAATCTAATCACATGAGTCCTTAAAAGCAGAGAACTTTCTCTGGCTGACATCAGAAGAGCTACAGCAAAAGTCAGACTGTAAGGACTAAATGTGCCCTTGTTAGTTTGAAGATGGAGAAGCAATGTGATGAAAAATGTGAGTGGACTTAAGGAGAGGCTCCCAGTTGACAGCCAGCAGGGAAGCAAATCCTCAGCCCTACACCCATGAAAAACTGAATTCTGCCAACAACCTAAATGAGCTTGGACATGGATTCTTTCTCATAGCTTCCTTGATTTTGACCTTGTGAGACCTAAAGCAAAGAAAATGGTTGAGCCCAGACAGACTTCTGACCTATACAACTGTGAGATAATAAATGTATATTGTTTTAACCCACTAATATTAATGTGATAATTTGTTACGGCAGCAGTCTAAAACTGATTCTTTGGAAACTTCAAGAATCTAGAGTACCAACAAAGAGTTTATAACAACTGAAGGTACAACAGCCAGGAAAATGGAAAACCATTCACAGGAAGATACGCTAAATCTCATTAGCACTCCTCTCTAAGGGCTTGTTGCAAGGTGTTTCTCTGGGAATAAATGAAAATGAGTGCTCAGAAGATTTATTAAGATTTATTAATTGCTCTCAGCGTCCACACTGCAGAAGGAAAGAGAAGGAAGAAGGATTGTTCAGTGAGAGAAAGTGAGCTCTCACACAGTCTAAATGAAGGCCTCAGTCAACCCTGCAGGGGGTTCTGAAGCTGGATGGCCCTTATTCCAAGACAGGATGAATGGTTCAGGTCTTTATATCCATACTTCAAATAGTTACTGGGTGTTGCAGCCCCAGTAAAGATTGTGACCTTGAACAAGGATACTCATTGCACCTGAAATAATCCCTCCATTTAGGTAGCTGACAGCTGAGAGCTTGATGCTAGTAGCACTTATAGCAGCAGCAGGAGTAAGGCCTTCATTCCAGAAGAGGGATCTTGGCATCACATCACAGCATCCACTACATGGTTGCTATTACCAAGTCACCTGCAGTTTGTGTTGAAACACAATATACTGTGTCTTATGGTTAAGAGGTTATTTTCAAAACCAAGATCCATGATCTGTTTATGCATAAATTAACTCAATCAACAGATTTTTGTTATTAAGTAACAAAATGTCCCAGGTACTATGCTTACTTACATAGTTACTTATTTACATGCTTTGTAAGATTTTGATTCTTTTCAGTTTATTGAGGCTTTTTTTTTATATCCCAGCAATTGCTCTATCTTGGTGAACATATTCTGTGCAGTTGTATGAATATCAATTAGGTCAAGGCAGTTGATAATATTGTTCAGATATTCTAGATCTTTACTGATTTTTTTTCTAATTGTTCTATCAATTGCTGAGAGAGGGTTGTTAAAATTTCTAACTATGATTATGGAATTATCTCTTTTTAATTCTGTCAACTTTTGCTTGAGTCTGCCATGGGCATGGATCAGGCAAAGACTTAGGTAAATTTTACAAACAAATTTTGGAGATACCCTTTCTCTGGTTGTCTTCTTTCCAGGATATTTTCCTTATTTTCCAGTGCCTGTGGTTGCCCTGAACTCTGCCCTCCAGTTATTCAAACATGTAAGCTTGTGAGTTTTCTAAAAGTGTTTTCTAAAGGAATTTTTCTAAAGGAATGCTGCTGGTCCAGTTGGAAAAGGCTTGAAGGAAGATGTATATGTATCCTTACGGCAATGATGCAAAATCCTTCCTCAGTGGCACCTGGCTTTCCTTTCAGTCAAGGGCCTTGAGTCTGTGAACTGACATATCTTGAAACTGGGTGAGAGACTGTGGTAACTCAAGTTAGGTTTTTGGATACCAGACTTAGAGTTTTTCCCATCGTATGGATCAAGAAATAATCTGTTAGGCTATCTATTTCATTCCTAGAGACTCTGTGATCAATTAGCAACTTTGAAAGATCTCTATGAGAAAGCGCATTCTTATCTGGAGTCTCTGCTGACCTTTACTAGTTGACAGAATCACCTTATCTTTGAAAATTAAGTGTGGCAACAGGGGAGGTTGTGGTATATCTTTAGGACAATAAGCATCCCCTTCCAAAGCATCTTTTCAAGTGTGATTATCACCAGTTTTTCAGGCAGAAAAGGCTAGCCTTTTTGAACACCAGAAAGCAAGCTACTTTCCCTGATGAGGGAGTCTCAGAATGGCATGTGGGTTCAAGATTGTCATTTCACTTAGGTCCAACCAGAAGTCCCCATTGCAAGTTTCAGAATTCCATTCTTTTCCACTTTCACATGAGAAACCTAGCAAGAGTGTGAATTTACCTGTCATTGTAATCCAGCAACTCACACAATTACATTTTGCATTTGATTTTCACCAATATCACTCCTGTAACTACAAGAATTAAGATAGTTTGAGGAACATCATAGCAACTCTCTGGTTATGAAGTTATGAGTTAAGTTTAGAAGTAATTGAGTTAAGATTATTATTTTCTCTCTATAACTGCTCAAATGCACACAAAAGTATTTCATCCCACATTCCAGTCATTATAGAATTCATTATTCCCATCTGGTTAAGTGTAACAGCCACTTGAGTTCCCAAGAAATGTGCTTTAGTTGGCACTTCATTACAATTAACCACAGTTGGTAGCTTAATTAACTGTGATGCCACTACAAGCCATGGATTACTAGCATCTATTTCCCATTGACAAGGAGCTCAGCACTGTGCTAAAGCTCAAGGGCTATGGCCAAACAATCTCAAAATCCCATCTTCAAGAGTCTACCTCCTGAGATCTATCCCACTTCTTATACCAATTCTGAATCAATCTGGGTCCAATCAGGAGATAGAAACAACACAGTGATTCAAACAGGAGAAGTTTAATATAAATAATTACTAAGCTATGATAAAAGGGTAAATCTCCCTAGGGTTATGAGAGAGTACCTAAAGGAAAAAAATACTTGGACTGGAGGCTCTTTCTACAAGAGTGAGGTTCAGACTTCACTGGAGAAGGTACAGCTGAAGAGCAGGTGTTGAAGGGTGAATTTGGAGCTGCGATGCAATAAATTGATATCAGGACATCTCCTATGCTTCTCCTATCCACTGTCTCCTCTTTCCAATCAATTTATTCACTCTTTTATTGGACCAATATTATGGAGCATTTATCACGTCTCAGGCGCTCTTTTCAGTGCTGGAGATAACACACTGGGCAAGACAAAGCCTCTGCCCTCATGTCTTTCTATTGGGATAATAAAGCAACAAACAAGTCAAATAATATATTCTCAGATTATGATATAAAAAAGTAAGGCAAATAAAATATCATGTTGCTCAACATTTTTTAAAGAAAAAAAAAGCAGACTAAGAAGGTGACTGTAATTTAAAAGATATAACCTTTTTAGATAGAATGGTCAGCAAACTTTTCTGAAGAGGTAACTTTCGAACAGAGACCTACTACTCACCATTAGTACCTACCAACTAGCACTCTTCCAGTCATCAATCGAAAGTCACAGTTGAATCATGTCATTTTCTTCTCAAAAATCTTTCATAACCCCCTACTTATATGTAGATTAAGCAGATCAAAGCTGCATTCAATAATAAAAGTGATCAGGACAAATCTCCAGTCCTAGAAGGGTCATGATATGCTAAGCAAGATATAAAGACAGAAGCCTAATTGTTTGGAATGAGTAAGTCCAAGTAGGGTGAAGAAAACCCATGGGAAGGTGAGCCCATGTTTCACTTGGGCTAGAGCCTCCTATGGGCCATTTCCTTTGCCCACAGATAATACAACTCATAAATGGAAAAACTGCGCTTCTTGAAATGGTCCATCAATACCCGTGACTGGGGTTCAGTGTATGGATTCATTTGTCATTCACACTAAGCTCTGTCCTCCCACTGATATCCATTAGAAACAAAATGTTTTAATTTCCACCTGGTACTTTCTCACTTGCTCCTTTTTCTTCAGAACCTAGAAAACTAAAAATTGACTGCTGGTCTCCCTCAGAGGCACAAACAGTAGATTGTGAGAGATCAAGTATCTTGCCCAAGATCACATAGGTTTATTGGTGGCAGCCAGGATTCAAATCCTATTTTTTGTGCTACCGTAATTCTCAAAGTTTGTGCATAATAAGTTAGTCTGAGGAGATGCTGAATGAAAAAATGTTTATGATCAAATAAATTTGGTAATCACTACATACCATAGTACCCTTTTAGAAATTTAGATTGTACATTTGCATCCTAAAAGTTCTGAGAAGTCTAAGATTTGAAGGAAGAAAATTTTGTTTAACTTTATTCATTCATTCATTTAACAAATACGTATTGAAACTTTACCAAGTTCAGGGCATTCCAGGCAAAAGAAAGAGTACAAAGGCCCCAAGGCAAGAAAAAAACTGGCTTGTGTGGGGAACTTACAAAAGGCTGATATGACTGAAGTGTAGTGCTGACATGAGAACAGTAAGATACGAGGTTGCAGAAGTTGGCAAGGAATTAGTGGATGACCAAAAGAAATTTGGATTTTTATTCCCAATAGAATCAGAAGCCACTAAAAGATTTAGCTGAACATTAAACTTATCTGGTCACAATCCTCTTTATTCCATAAAATTTTCATAAACATATGCTTCTTTATACTTTGTTGACCCCCTTTCACTGGTAGAAACTGATTATGACCAAGATAAACTCCTCCAGGCTGAAATCATTTCATAGACACTGTAAACCCTAGCATAGACATACTAACTACTCAGTAAATGATGTGCGGAATGGATTAAAATCATGAAGGGATGGAAAGCTATGACATTTGATAAATGTCTGAAAGAACTCGAAATGTTTCATCCTGCCATCTGGAAGATTTATGATCACAGAACAAGACACAAACCTTCAAATGTTTGCAGTGATACTAGAAGACAAATTAGACTGACTTTGTAAGGCTCAAGAAGGTGTGCTCCTAGTCAGGAGCAATGAATTGTAATTACAGAGAAGCAGACAATAAAATGGACATGTCATTGAGGCAATAAATCTCTCATCACTTGTTTTCAAACAGAGATCAATGAAATTATAGGGAATACATTTATTTATCAATCAAAGCCTGGATTACATACTTTGAAAATCTCTTTCAACCCTAAGATTCTGGGATTCCATTTGGAAAGGATTGGAGGAAGGAAAATGAGTAGATGAAGAAGTAGGTGTGGCTAGAGAAAATTTTAGACAACATTTTTTTTTTTTTAATTTTGCAAACCTTTTATCTGATTAAGGCAGAGTAAGGAGAATTACTTAAAAGAATGAAATGAAGGAAAGGAACTTCTAATAAAATGTGTCAGTATAAAGATATTCTTATTATACGCCTCACTCTGACACTAACATTAAACAAAAAAAGAAAAAAACTAGAGAAAAAATGTTCGTCATCAATAAAGTCTCTAACACTCCCAGAATTCCAAGTCAAAACCTGTAAAATCTGTCAAATAAAACTAAAGGAGCCACCTAAAAATTTGTAGAATTCTTGAAATATTTCTGTAATACACAAGAAAGCACTAATAGTAGAAAATTTTAGGGAGTAAGAATTGGGTTTGTGGAAAGATGGGGGAGTAGGGACTTTTAGTTTTCACTTTGTATGTTTCTTTGTATGTACTCTTTGAACATTTTTAGATAAAGATGTATATATTTTACATTTTAAAAACAATTTCAGAAGGATAAAAGTGGTAGAAGCAAATTTGTACTGAATATATGGAAGATGCTTTCAAAGAGACATGTATCTTCAGAGTTATAAATCTGAGTACATGACAACTTAAAATAGTCCTCTGAGAGGAAAGCAAAGGGATAGCCAATATAAAATGTACTCTACTTCTAGACCCTACAATCCTACAAAAAACAAGCTCCGTGATACCTGAACTTTTAATTTGATTGGAAGAATTAGATTCACACCACTCTGTAGAAACACCTGGAAGCTAATAAAATATAACATGTACTCATTAATAAAAGTCCAGCCCTCCCATCAACAATAAGCATAAGTCCATGAGCATGGTTGTAGGTATAGACTGAGCAATAGCTGAGAATCTAATTATATCTTCTTCTTAGACACTAAAGTTTAGGTATGTAGTCTATGAGTAGCACCTTAACAGTCAGATTTCAATGGAAAAAAAACACAAGTGAGTGGAGAGATATTTTTCCCAAATTCCAAGGTTCAGGTAGATTTCAGTTGAAAAACACATTTTGTCTTATGCTAAATTTATTGCTTTGGAAATATTATACTGAATGAAATGCCAAGCCATATTTTAAAGGGAAATTTTCTTTTAATGTCACTTACAAGAAATGACCTGGAGCTTTACAGAAGTAATGCCATTGGCCTTTCTTTTTTAAGAAATCTACATTCCACCCCAAGCATCTGTAGGCTACAGAGTATTATCAGACAACTAATACATCCCAATCAGACTGAATTTATTTATAGACAACGTTCTTTTTGCAATGTTAGATGCCTCATTAACTTGATTCAGCTTGTGCATAGCAAAAATATTCCCTCCCTCTTCAGATTTTTGATAGAGTGAATTATAATTTCTTGTCTCACTCATTATAAACCTTTAGCTTGGAGGACATTTCAGAAATGTGTAGTGCCACTTATGTAAATCCTGGATTACTTGGCCTGGATTAGTTATGTGCTTTATTTATCTTTATTTGGGAGGAATATGGAGTGGTATAGTGACCATTCTTATTTTTCGCTTCACATGGAAAATAAGTTAAAATTTAATTTTGCTATAAACCTCCTCCTAGGAGAAATGAAATGTAAAATTGTGTTTGAGTAGATTCCATTATACACATTTTTGTCAAGTTATTGGGGTATGGGTGGGATAGTTGGGGTTTTAAAACTCCTAGAGCCTTAATAACTCGATGTACTTTTTAGATACGTTCATCTGAGAAGAAAACCAAGGAGATACTGCGAAAAATCATCATATATAGCTTCCATATTATGTTACACATATTGAAATTGTGAAATTTCCTTTTGAATATCACTATGCAACTTTGGGTTGTATGCTCTTTTAATTTGGCTTGCACTTCTACAGCGTGGGGGAAAAAATGATTTTTCGTTCCAAATATTCCACTACAACTGTTTCAGACTCATCATTTTTTAAAAACCAGATTTAACAGGTTAAATTGAGCTCGGGAAAAAGATGATGATTAAAAAGCTAACCTCCATTTCTCTTAAATTCAACCTATCATGCTTTCAATGAATTTTCACACAAATAAATAAGAATACCTAATGTTTGATGTAAAGTAGCCACAAATTAGACTTGGAAATATTCCACATTTTGTTTTAAATAAATGGAGTTTTGTGAAGAACAAAGAAACATTTTTCTTAAATTACGGCCTGCAGTGTTTTAAATTTCCTCTGTATGATTTATTAACCTGTTCTATATACTGGAATATAACAGATATGAAATATCCAATATATGTGGTTTTCCTTGTTTGCCAGATGATAGGAAACGTATCAATACTTACAATCTTGTAGCTCTGTTCCTATCACAATTAATTTAGCCAAAGTTGATCATATAACAACAACAACAAGAAAAAGGTGGTTTCATTGCTGAGTCTTCACACTTGAAAACGTGTAGCAGAAATATGAACACCTTAAGCAAGTTTCAGGACTTCTGTTTTTAGTCAAAGAAAAATGTAGAAATTCTTTCCCTTCTGCAAAGCCGATCTTGTTTTTTGGTTTTTTTTTTTTTTCTTTATTATATGTATTCTAAGTAAACTTCTATTCAGAAGAAAGAATTAAAAAGAAATCTCTAAATATGAAATACCCCATGTGATTGGAAAAGAAAAAAAATACCAAAAAAAAATGTTTTTAAAGCATCTCTACCCACTGTTTTGTCATGAAAGACCATGACATTAACTAGAAAAAAATTTCCCCTTCTAGACCACAAATAGTCCTGGATCCACACTGTTTGGTAAAAATTCTGATTCTCGAGAGTTCCCTGGTGGCCAAGTGGTTAGGATTCCAGGCTTTCACTGCCCCGGCCCAGGTTCAATCCCTGGTCGGGGAACTGAAATCCCCTACAAGCTGCACGGCGTGGCCAAAAAAAAAAAAAAAAAAATCTGATTCTCATAAGAGATTGGGAATTTATGCAGAACAGTATGACTTACGTTCATCAGATGGAGTGGTTTTCTTTGTGATGGGAATGGGAATGGAGAATTGAAAGCATTTAAAATTAAGATGGAGTTCCTAAACTTATAAAATCGGTCTAGTGTGCCAAATGTATGCCGAATGACATGCAGCATGGTTTAAGCATATATAACTGGCCTGTGGTTGAGCTGTCTTTTTCAGAATACATAAATGAAAAGTTATTTGTAAGCCAATGTTTCGGTCCTAGAGAAGTTCCAAGTTTACCTGTTAATCAGGTTTTAAGGCTTCAGGGTACGAAGGGTAAGCCCAAACTAGAGGCCGTCTCTTATTCCAGTCACAGTTAAAGTCAGCTGTGGGAGGCTGCCACCCTTGAATGCTTTATAATCAGCTTGAGACATGAAACTGACTCATTTCTGGAAGTGTGGGGGGCTGTTCTTTCACTCTCTTCAGTGCATGAATGTCACCATAAAATAAGATTAAAAGCTCTGGGATTTCCCCCGCTGCTTCCCTTCCCTATTTGTTAGTTTTTCATGGTATGTGGGCTTATACTGTATTTATGTTTTCTCTGCTTCAAATTATCTCACTCACAATTTTGCATTGGACAGCCCGCTTTGCTATACTTCTAAAATAAGACATATTTTCCTATTATGCTCTATTTTATCATGTTACTTTTAAAAGGTTAACAGCTTAAATATAAATAGATATAATACTTAAACTCATTAGAGTTACATTATCTTTGTTGGTGCCCCACTCCATTCAATGTCATCTCTTGGGAGATTACTTGTGAGCTTCTTCCCCACTGTCTAAAGGTAGCTGTAAACTTGTCCTCTAAAATACTATTATTAGGGAATCACACTGCAATTATAGACTTTCTTCCTGAAGCTTCTAAACTTCAAGCTATAGTGTTTTATTTCCTTCTTTGAAAAGTGTCTTGGTCTCCTCAATTATGGACACGTATCTTCCAGGATCTTATAGACATTCACCTTACTTAAGTTATTGCTCCCTTGTATTTTGAAAAATCTTACTCAAGTTTTAAAGGAGGAAAGTGCTTAATGTACTCAACCAACTCTCAAATGGGTTAGAAAAATAAACTACATATATATGCGTAGATATATATAGTTTTTACATATAAACTATATATAGAGAGAAAGACAGAGAGAGGCTGAGAGAGTGAAACAGAGGGAGAGACAGACAGAGAGAGGTGATATAGAAAATGTGGTAAGTGTTCATTTAAAAATCAGTAGGGAATTCCCTGGTGGTCCAGTGGTTAGGACTCCACACTTCCACTGCAGGACTGTAGGGGACACGGGTTTGATCCCTGGTCGGGGAACTAAGATCCCACATGCTGTGTGGTCAAAAAAATAAATAAATATATAAATAATAAAATAAAATAAAAATCAGTAAATCTTAGAAAAGAATATCTAGGAGTTTTCTGTACTATTCTTGCAACACTTCTTTAAGTTTGAAGTTATTTCAAAATGAAAAAGTAGGGAATTCCCTGGCAGTCCAGTTTTAGGACTCTGTGATTTAACTGCTGAGGGCCCAGGTTCGATTCCTTGTGGGAACTAGGATCCCACAAGCCATGCGGTGCAGCCAAAAAAAAAGGAAAGAAGAAAAAAATATATTAGTTTAAGTATGACATTTGCAAGTATGTAGCAAATAATTTAATAGTTAATGTAGCAAATAATACTATGATGACAACAATCATCATTTATAATAAAACTAAACATATAACATAAAGTGAGGCAATGATTGGGGTGTAGGGTACTTACACTAAATCCCTTCTCTTTCATATCAAGAATTTAACAAATTATTGTGTTATTTTATATCAAGACATAGAATGATAAGTCTGTTTGGTGAGGTTGAGATGAGAAAGATCAGAACAAAGTATTCAGAATTGGTAGAAGTGGGTGTTATGCAGAGAGGTAGGAAGGAGATTGATTTTATTTATATACTTACTTATTTTTACTGAGATAGCACTGGTTTATAACATTAAATAAGTTTCATGTAGATAAAATTATATTTCTACTTCTGTATACACTACAGCGTGCTTATCACCAAAAATTTAGTTTCCATCCATCACCATCCAGTTGACACCCTTTTACCCATTTTCCCTCCCTGACCCCTTTTCCCTCTGGTTAACACTACTCTATTCTCCGTATCTAAGTGTTTGGTTTTGCTTGGTTTGTTTTGTACATTTATTTTGTTTTTTTGATTTTTTTGATTTTTTTTTTATATTCAGCATATGAATAAAATCATAAGGTATTTGTCTTTCTCCATCTGACTTATTTCACTTGGCATAATATCCTCAAGGTCCATCTATGTTGCCACACATGGTAAGCTCTCATCTTTTTATGACTAGTATTCCACTGTATATACATATATATACATATGTGTATACATATATGGAATATATATATGTCACATCTTTAACCTTCCATCTGTTGATGGGTACTTAGGTTGTTTCCTTATCTTGACTATTGTAAATAATGCTGTGATAAATATAGGGGTGCATATATCTTTTCGAACTACTCTTTTTGTATTCTCTGGATAAATATCCAGAAGTGGAATAGTTGAATCATATGGTAGTTCTATTCTTAATTTTTTGAGGAATCTCCATACTATTTTCCACAGTGGCTACACCGACTTACATTCCCACCAACAGTGTATGAGGGTTCCCTTTTGAAGGAGACTTACTTTAAATAAATAAGGCATTGGCAATACACATACAAACAATCCTACTTAAGTAGAAAGGGTTTAACCATATGGTTCATTCAAGGTCTGCAAGTAGTCACAATCAGAACTGTAGATGCAGATAATTGTACTTGATCAATGACAAGACAGTAACAAGCAATGAGAAGTTATAAAGCAATCAATGGAGAATAACAGAAAAGACAAGACAGATACATAATACCAGAGAATTTTAAAAAAGAAAACCTGAAGCAATTGATTCTGTCAGCTTAAGTTGCTTTCACATTCCTCTTACCCTGGGTGAGAGTTATTCTGACTGAGCCAGACCTGCAGACTTATTGGGTTCACTGGAAATAAAAATTAGAAAATTCAGTCTGGCTTGGTAGAATGCAGAAAGGGGATCCAGTAGAGTGTTTAGTAAGGGTTTATCTAAATAAAGTTTTTATTTTGTAATAGTTTTAGATTTACTGAGAAGTTTCAGATGTAGTACAGAGAATCCCATACACCATATACCATTTCTCCTATTATAAACATCTTATATTTGTGTGGTACATTTGTCACAATTAATGAACAAATATTGATACATTATTATTAACTAAAGTCCACATTTTATTCAGATATCCTTGGTGTTTACCAAATGCTCTTTTCTCTTCCACAGTCCCATCCAAGATATCACATTAATTTGGTTGTCAATTCTCCTTAAGCTCCTCTTGGCTGTGATAGTTACTCAGACTTTCCTTGTTTTTGGTGACCATGACAGACTGTGGGAGTACTGGTGAGGTATTTTGGTCAATGTCCTTCTATTGAGATTTTTCTGATGTTTTTCTCATGATTACACTGGTGTTGTGTGTTTTGGAGAGAAAGCTCACAGAGGTAAAGCGTCATTCTCATCACATCACATCGAGAATACATATTATCAAGGTGACTTGTCACTGTTGATATTAATCTTGGTTCACCTGGTTGAGGTAATGTGTCAGGTTTCTCCACTGTAAAGTTACTCTTTTTTCCCCCTTTCCATTCTATACCCTTTGGAAGGAAGTCCCTATGCATAGCCCACACTTAAGAAGTGAGGAGTTAGGCTCCATCTTCTTGAGTGTAGAGTATCCAAATAAATTATTTAAAATTCTACTGCACAGGAAATGTGTCTGTTCTCTCCCATTTGTTTATTTACTTAATTATTTATATCAGTTTGGACTCATGAATATATATCTTGTACTTTGGGTTATAATTCGATACTATTTTATTTTGTTGCTCAAATCATTCCAGCTCTGTCTATTGGGGGGTCTTTCACTTGGCTTCTGTGTCCCTTTGACATACTCCCATCACTGTGTGTCTGTGTGTGTGTGTGTATGTGTTGAGCACTTTCTTTCTTTCTAACACTACAAGGTTCTCCCAGATTATCTTGTATATTTCTTGCCCCAGCCTTAGAATCAGCCATTTCTCCAAGGAGCCTTAGTTCCTTTAATTAAAGAATGGTTCTAGAAACCAAGATCTGGGTGCTAAGTGTACTTGTTGCTACTGGGTGTCCTTGCTTCTAGGCTCTCTCAGCTAACAGAATAAGAAAATATGTGGATGTATGTTAACCTTTGTGTGTGTGTGTATATATATATATATATATATATATACACACACACACACACACACACATATATATATATAGAGAGAGAGAGAGAAAGAGACAGAGACAGACAGACAGTCACATACCTTGGAGATATTGCAAGTTCAGTTCCAGAACACTGCATTAAAGCACATATCACAATACACTAAGTCACATGAATTTGGGGGTTCCCAATGCACATAAAAGTCATGTTTATACTATTCTATAGTCTATTAAATGTACAATAACGTTATGTCTAAAAAACAATAAATATATATCTTAATGGAGTAATACTTTATTGCTAAAATACGTTAACCATCATCTGAGCCTTCAGCGAGTTGTGGTAGTGACATCAAAGACCTCTGATCACAGATTACCATAACAAATATGATAATAATGAAAAAGTTTGAAATACTGTGAAAATTACCAAAATGTGACACCGAGACCTGAAGTGAGCAAATGCTGTTAGAAAAATGGCACTGATAGACTTGCTGGACACAGGGTTGCCACAAACCTTCAATTTGTAAAAAAGCAATATCTGTGAAGCACAGTAGAGTGAAGCACAATAAAACAAGGTATGCCTGCATTTATAACTATTTCTCTATGTTTCTGTCTGAATCTATAGTAAGCTAAAAATGAGCTTATGCTGATATCTCCAACTATATTCTATTACCAAACAAACCTTTTTTTTGTTTGTCTGTATCCTCCAGCTCCAACACTGAGAAACTTGCCTCCCACAATCTGCCATTCATCTACCTCACTATTCAATTCTAGTATTTATGCATAGTGGCTTCAGAATTGTTAACCCATAGCCCCATGGGAATCAAAATTA
Organism: Balaenoptera ricei; assembly: GCF_028023285.1. Classification (NCBI taxonomy): domain Eukaryota; kingdom Metazoa; phylum Chordata; class Mammalia; order Artiodactyla; family Balaenopteridae; genus Balaenoptera; species Balaenoptera ricei. Next base: position 118,843,174 of record NC_082640.1, on the reverse strand, counting down.
AAGTACACTGCTTATGTGCAGTTTCTTCCCTTGCCTTTAGTCTAATGTCTCCACTCATTTCCAAAACTACTTAAACCAGAAATTTTCTCCCCATTCCTTCAGTGAGGTTGTTTTATAGATGTTATAGAATTAGATTGTTTTGTCACAGTATACATTACATTCTGGAATCTACCAACCTTCTAAATGATTTTTTATGTGCATACATTAAAGTTCATTCTTGTGCCATGGATTTTGACAAAGGCAGAGTGTCATGTATCTAACACTCCAGTATCATACATAATACTTATCTCCACAAACCCCTGCCTCAACCCAAACCAACCTGCCCCCAAACACAGTCAGTGCCATGCCCTCAAAAAAATAGTAACTCCTCTGGAAAAAAAATCTTAAGGGGCACAATATCCTCCTACTTTCAATGTTCCACACTCCCCAGCACAAGCCTCCTTGGCTTTTTTTCCCCCTGCTCCTTCCCCTACCCTCCCCCAGCTACCTCCATTACCTTAAAGAAGGGGTTTTTTTTCTCTCTCTCACCCTCACATTGTAGGAGTGCATGAGCAGGCCAGGTGCACAATCACATTTTTCAAGAAATAACTTCACAAGATTTCCAATGATAGGCAAAGATTGAATGATAAGAACCCCAGAACCAGGAGAGGTAGTTCAGTTGCAGACCGTAAAGACGCTGCTGCTCCAGAGCTTTAAGAACAAGAAAAAACACTCTTTGACATAAATTGTAGCAATGTTTTTTTGGATCTGTCTCCTAAGACAAAGGAGATGAAAGCAAAAATAAACAAATGAGACCTAATTAGACCATTGACAAAATGAACAGACAACCTACCAAATGGGATAAAATATTTGCAAATGATATGACTGATAAGGGGTTAATATCCAACATATATAAATAGCTCTTACAACTCAACATCAAAAAAACAAACAACCGATTAAAAAATGGGCAGAAGAACTGAATAGACATTTTTCCAAAGAGGAAATGCAGATGGCCAACAGACACATGAAAGGATGCTCAATATCGCTAATCATCAGGGAAATGCAAATCAAAACCACAATGAGATATCACCTCACACCTGCCAGAATGGCTATCATCGAGAAGAACACAGATAACAAACGTTGGTGAGCATGTGGAGAAACGGGAAGTTGGTGGGAATGTAAATTGGTACAGCCACTGTAGAAAACGGTTTGGAGGTTTCTCAAAAAACTAAAATTAGTACTACTATATGATCCAGCAATTCCACTCCTGGATATATATCCAGAAAAAACAAAAACACTAATTCAAAAAGATATGTGCATCCCAATGTTGATAGCAGCATTATTCATAGTAGCCAAGATATGGAAGCAACCTAAGTGTCCATCAACAGACGAATGGATAAAGAAGATGTGGCATATATATATATATATATATATATATATATGTATATATATATATACACACATATATATATGTATGTGTGTGTGTGTGTATATATATATATATATATATACACACACACACACACACACACACACACACACACACAATGGAATACTACTCAGGCATAAAAAAGAATGAAATTTAGCCATTTGCAACAACATGGATGGACTTGGAAGGCAATATGCTAAGTGAAATGAGTCAAACAGAGAAAGACAAATACTGTATGGTATCACTTATCTGTGGAATATAAAAAATAAAACAAATGAACAAATATAACAAAACAGAAGCAGACTCATAGATACAGAAAACAAACTATATATGGTTACCTGTGGGGAGAGAAAAGGGGGGAGTGGATTAAGAAGTACAAACTATTAGGTATAAAATAATATACAAGGATATATTGTACAATATGGAGACTATAGCAAATATTTTATAATAACTATAAATGGAGTGAAACCATAGAATATAAATAATTACATACATACGTACCCCAAAAACGTGAGAGAGAAAAACCTTTTACCACACAGCAAAAGAAAAAGTCTGAACTCCCCAGCAAAACCACGGCAAATTTTCCACTACAGTAGTGCAAAAAGAATTCGGAAGGAGCTAGCTGAAATCACCTTTGACCCTCCTCCTAACCGAAGTGCTGGACCTAAAAGAGATAGCACCTATGAACAGAGACTGGCTATACTCGGTCCATCAGGTCCTGTGTATGAAAGTGGTGTATTTTTTCTAAATATCACATGTTCATCCAATTACTCATTTAAGCCACCAAACGTTCCTTTTCACACCACAATCTGTCACTGCAACATCAACAGTCAAGGAGTCATCTGTTTGGGTATCCTTAAAGACAGCTAGAGTCCTGCTTTACTATTTCAAGGATTTTGCGGTCAATTTGTTCCCTTTGACATTGACAGGCTGCAACTCTGTAGATCCTCTGGTTGGAAGCATAGCTGCTTAGTATTTGACCAACAAAGAAGAACATGACAAGAGATAGGCAACACAATTCACATAATTTGTATGCAGTGAGAAAGAGCAGAGGCATCTTCTTACTGTGCTGCAAATCTTTATAGCCTTTACAATATGGACTTCTGTGTATGTGTTATGCTGCTGATTCTACTCTGGGCCTTTATCCTCTGGAAAGTGGGAGACTGCCCCAAAGGGCAAATGCTGTCAAGAATAGAACTTTGTAACTGTAGATAATTTATGTTTAAACACCTACTTGAAAGTCTTGCTTCTTTGGGATATTAAAATGCATTTTGTAATATACTAAAGATACTGGTCTTGATGTCTACCAAATATTATAGTGCATTTTGGCGTAACTCATTATCTGTATGAAGTTATAAAAGTAGCCATATAGGAATTAGATCATTTGTAGTAAACCCATATCAATTTCTGAGTATGTGGTTCACAATGTTGTGAAAAAACGTCTTACGTTTTACTTTCATCAATTTGTAATTAGAGGATTTTTTTTTACCCTTTTGTAGCTCAGAGAGCACCTGATGTATCATCTCAAATACAATAAATATGCTTCTGAAGGCAAAAAAAAAAAATTAAGGGTTTTTACAGCAGCTTTACAAAATATAGGATCTGAAAATTACTTCTTTACATGTTTATACCCTCATGAGAGCTTACCTGTCTTATCATGAATACCCATGCCCAGCACATATCTAGCAATAGTAGGAACCCAATGACCATTTTGGAATAAATATATTAATACCAGTTTATCCTAATTAAAATAACCAATACATAGTTTTCATTCTGAAATTTTTCTGGTTTTTCAAGTTTTTTAATTGAAAAATATAGAAAGATAACTAAAACTTTGAGATTCAATATCTGTTCTATAGGCATATTTATAATGTAACACATTCACTTAGCTCTATAGAGTCCTAATAACTCAGAGGGGATTCTGCATACCCATAATGAATATTTCATCGTATCTTTGCCTGTGTATTCAAAGTGTGAACAATTTTTTAATAGCTTAGATTTCCTCTTTTACAATGCTGCAAGAAATTTTGAATAAGGAAGTTATATATTTTTACATCCAAAACAAAAAATGTTCACAAATTTTATTTTCTACAATTTGGAGTATGTTACTCCTATAGGCAAACAAGGTCAAGCTTGTAATTTTCATAAATGTAATTTTGCAAATTTTATAAAAGCCAAAACTCGTTTTACTTAATGTAATGAACAGGTGATGGTGACATGCATAATGCAAGTTTCACAAATGAAGGTAAACGTTAAGTTCATATTTCTGTATTGAAGAAAAATATGAAGTAACTCAATAAAGATGAGCAATATTAACCTTAAGGAGTTAATCATCAGAGTGAATGAGGGAAAATAGTATAATTAGCAATATATGAAGGTAGTCATTAAGGTGAACCAAGGCACATAATATAGTTTGCAACATAATGTAAACAAAAGCCAAAGTTCCCATAGCAACACAAACTTTTCTCCAGTGTACACATACTGTATTTTGGATTACCAGTTAGAGTACTAAATTTGTAGTTTCTTATGCAGGTGAGTAATAAGGGTATGTCAACATGGTTCTGAGAACAATAAGATTTATATATTCAAATTTAGATGTGTTTAAATTTGCAAGCTTCACATTTAGTTTTCTTTACAGTTGACATCCCCTAAACTTATAGTGGCGTTTCAGGTTAATGCCATGAAATTACATTTATCTCATTTGTGGTAATGTTTGTAAGTACCTTTATTATTTAAGCTTGCATGTGTTAGGATGCATATATTTTGTGGTGTGTTTTAGAAACTTTGATGATTAAATGTAGTGGTGTTAAAATATAAGATTATATAAATATTAGGAAATATAATAGCTAGCCCTAAATTATTTCACACAGCAATAAAATAGTAGATACCATAAAATGGTATTCTTTGCTCAACATGGACAATTGTATTGTTACTCTTTCTTCAAGGAAAATTTTTTTCTTCTACAATTCTAGCTCAAATAATCCATTCCATTATAGCTATATCTTTACTTTGTTTTTCTTCTTTATAAAATAAAACAGGACTGTTTAAATTTACATTTACAAAGTTTTTACAGTCACTTGTGTACTAATTCTCATAAAATTTTTGTGAATGTGCCAGTTGGGTGGTAACTACAATTACTTGTATTTTATGTATGGAAAAAGAGACAAAAACCCAAGATCACACAATAAGAGCAAATACTATAGTTACTCAGCATAAACAACTTTAAAATTTACATATTATGTATGTATATATGAATGGAAAGTGGAAATAACTAGGAGAAAAATCGTGTATTTTATTTCATATTTACATATTTTACTCATCTAGATATAAATCCTTATTCATTTTTATTAAGACTCAATAATCAAATGCTTAGAATATTCTGGAGAATCCTAGTGGCTCTTTATTTCAAAGAGAAGTCAACTTTTCAAGGTTTAAATTATTGACAGATTTTGCTCATTGTAAAATGGAAAGAGTTTAAAAGAGGTGCTAGTTTTACCAATCTATCCATCCTCAATTTGAATGTCCTCAAATATTTGTCTTTTGAATTACATTATGATAGAGACAGAAGGATCAATCATTAAGTGAAGATTAGTGTGAAGTCTCAAAATTAAACCATTTTGGAATTCAAACTCTCTGTGGCACTTAACTGAGGCACATAACGAAGTATCTGACATGTGGGAGATAATACGATTTTTTTACAATTTGAATAGGTAGAATAAAACTATAAAAATTTTACCAAGCTTTCTAGAAAACATAGATTTGCATTTCTTTATTAGCTAAAATATATTTAAATATTTTATTTAAAATTCCTCTTCAATTAAAAATAAAACAAAATAAATAGTAGTAAGAAGGAGTAGGGATGACATCAATATTTTAGCATTTTCTAGGACCTGGAGATGTTCTCATTGTGGTGCAAATATAAATGGTTTCGTTCATGTTGCTATTAAAGTGAAAATACGTGTGTCAGAATACAAATCTTAAAACAATGATGTCCAATTTCAGGGGGAAAAAATCATCCCTTTTGAAGATAATGATAAATATTCAAGTTTTCCTCTATGAAGGTAATATTTTTTGTCTAAGTCAACATACTTTACCATTTTTAAACTTTTCTTATCATATTTTTGACAGCAGTTTTTCCAATTTTGACAGCTCTTTAAAAGTAATTTTAACAGCCGAGTGATTTCTCTTCTAAGCAAAGTCAGATTATGTGAAATGTCAATGTAAAAACTATACACTCTGACACATAATCATTTTTAGTTGAATTTACTTATTAATTTTGCTTGCTATTACTAATAAAACATAAGTGCTTAGCTAATTGTATTGCTTTTTGAAATGTTTTAACGGTATTAAAACTGTATCCTTTTTACCACAAAACGTCTCACTTTATCACAATTAGCTACCCTTCCAAAAATGGAAAGGAGGGAGGAGTAGCAGTGCTAGGTAGAGAAAAGGTAATTGAGAGACTCAGCAAAGTGGCTAAAGTGAAAATACAAGCCTACATTGGTTAAACCAGGATGGAGATATATCTGAATTCCCTAGGGGGAAACTCTTGCAAAACACTGGCATCTCCCTTCTCCCCTTCCTCACATAGCCCTATATTCCCAACTCCCATTGCTGGGATTCTGATATATGCCCAGGGCAGGTGGATAGAGAATATTTTTTCACATGCCCACCCTCCCACCTGATTGAAAGCCCCTGGAAACAATTTAAATAAAAACTGACAATTTTTTTGACTGAATTAATCCAGTTAATTTCCTCAGTCCTTTATTTCATGATCAAAGTGTTGAAGGAGGTGAAGTGATTATCTGGTAAATATAAATAAATGGGTTGTCAGTTCAAAAATTATCTTCTCTTTGTAGTATTTGCTCTAGTCGCCTGTTTCCTGATCACTACTTTGGTGACTGAAAGCTTGTTTCTCCATAGAATGACTTTGTCATAATTTTAAAGTAAAAAAAGTTTTACAGAAGAGGATTTCATTTTAGTTGATGATCCACCATCTAACCACTATTCTAAATGGAATTAAAATGTCATCTAATGTGAATCAAAAGAAATTCCAGTAAACTTAGCAAAATTTTAAAAAGTTAGATTAGTCTTACTAGATGAATGCATTGAGGATTATACATTGACTAGATTAATAAATTGAATTCTAAACTATCCTATGTTCCTCATCATTGTAGAAATGTTCCCCTTCATGTTGAATGAGTAGACTTGCCTTAGACAAATTAGGAGCATTAATTACATTTTGAAGTCTAAACAAGTAAACAAACAAAAAAAAACAGTCAAAATTACAAGCAAGATTCAACAACTCAGTAGCAGCATTCAATAGAAAGTGGAAAACAATGGAGAAATAACTTTAAAATTCCAAGGAAAATTATTTCCAACCACACTATCAATCAAGTGTGAAAGTAGAGTGTAGACTTTTTAGATAATTTCTAAAATAATTTACCTTCTAGTTAACCTTTCTTAGGAAGCTATTAAAGATGCACTCCACCAACTCAAAGAAGTAAGCAATGAAATGAAGTCCAGCAATTCAGCAAACAGGAAATCAAACTCAGGAAAGAAACAAAGGTAATTTTCAAGGTGATGAAAAATCTTCCAGGAAAACAACTAGGCAGTAGTCCTAAACTGCTGATTGTACAGGCTAGATCAGAAGAATAGACATATCCAAGAAAATAATATAAAAAGAAAAGAAATGAATATGTTGCCTGATGTGTTTGAATATATGGAAACACGTTTTACAGTTTTGGTACAAAATTGGCTCTGAGACAATGGTGTAACAAACAAATGTAAAGCAATGTAATTATGAACCAAACTGAGAAAAAGTTGTACAAGAAAGTTAATGTAATCAAAGGAAAAGAACACCTAAACCATGAACAAAATTTACATTGTCAGAAACATGTAACAACAGAATACTGTTTTTAACAGCTTTATTGAGATATAATTCACATACTGTAAAATTCAGTCTTCCAAAGTATACAATTCAGTGTTTTTAGTATATTCACAGACTTGTGCAACCATCACTACTATCTAAATTTAGATGAAGCCCCATATGCATTCACAGTCACTCCCTATTCCTTCCTTCCCCAACCCTGGCAGCCAATAATGCACTTAGTATCTCTATAGATTTACCTATTCTAGACAGTTTTTATAAATGGAGTTATACAATATGTGGTGGTCTTTTGTGACTGACTTCTTTAATTTAGCATAATGCTTTCAGTATTCATCCATATTTTAGCATGCATCAGGACTTCATTATTTTTTCATTGCCAAATAATATTGTGCTGTTGTATGGATATAGTACATTTTGTTTATCACCCATCTATAGATGGAAATTTGGGTTGTTTCCACCTTTTAGCTATTATAAATAATGTTGCTATGAATATTTATACACAAATTTTTGAATGACCATATGTTTTTATTTCTTTGGGGTACATACCTAGCAGTAGAATTGCTGGGTTAGCTGGTAACTCTATGTTTAACATTTTGAGGAATTGCCAAACTGTTTTACAAGGTGATTTTGCCATTTTACAATCCCACCAGCAATGCATGAGAGTTCCAATTTCTCCACATTCTTGTCAGCACTTGTTATTGTCTGTCCTTTTTATTTTGGCCATCCTCATGGGAGTGAAGTGGTATCTCATTGTGGTTTTGATTTACATTTCCCTAATGACTAATGAAGTTGGGCATCTTTTCATGTAATAAGTGTCCAATTTAATATCTTCTTTAGAGAAACGTCTACATAAATCTTTTGTCCATTTTAAGATTGGGTTAGTTTTTTTGTTGTTGAGTTGTAGGAGTTCTTTATATATTCCAAATACATGTCCTTTATTAAATATGTGGTTTACAAATATTTTCTACTGATCTTGGGTCAGAATATTCTTTTAACCTAAAATTAATTGTAATTTTAAGATACAGCTATGAGAAGGTTTTGTGTGTGTGCGTGTTCAGATGGATTTGGGAAGGGATGTTGATTCACCTGACAGTTACCTTGCACTTGAGAATAGAACAAGTTAAATCCAATTCCTGAATTTGAGTGATATGCTTATTTTCATATTATGCAAATAAAACAAAGTTGGTGAAAGGAATTTTGAGCGCCCCTGGGTTTCTCCACATTCTATACTCTGTCTTTTCCACTTTCTTTCCCTTACTCTACAGATGCAAATGGGGAGCAGAGATAGAGTGAAATTTGACATTTCTTAAAATACTGTTATAACGACAAAATAAAGAGTCGCTTATTAACACTGAAGAGTTAAAAGAAACAAACGTGGGGCTTCCCTGGTGGTCCAGTGGTTAAGAATCCGTGCTTCCACTGCAGGGGGCACGGGTTCCATCCCTGGTCGGGGAAATAAGATCCTGCATGTGAGTGGTGCAGCCAAAAAATTAAAAAAAGGAGAGAAAAGAAAAGAAACCAACGTAACAAATCAGCCTTTTTCAAATTGGCTTTTGGGAAAAGGATCTTCCTCAAAATGTCCTAGAGGAATACAACTTTGTCACAAAAGTTATTCCTAGGCTTTTAGAAGAAAATAAGAATCTAAAAAATAATAATAACAATAAAGATTTTTGTGAAGAAAACTACCAAAAATCTAGGTCATCATGATATGCATGTTCTATGTTAACAGAATGCATTTATCAGATGACGGTTCTTGAAAACCTCTTAAGTCTTACCATTACAGGCAGTAGGAAACAATGATATGTGTATATGTGCCTATATTTATTCTTAATGTTACTATATAGAACTGCATGCATTTAACATCCATGTGTTAAATACTTGTTATGCACAGACACAAAATGCAACAATGAACAAAGCAGACACAGCCCCTGTTTCATTCTCTCAAGAGTCTACATTTAACTGATTAAGTCCTAGCTCTGGAGGGCAGAAGTGCAGAGTGTAGGAGACCCTTGTTAAATGTTCATTCATATCTTGGCCACTGAATTATATAATATGTATACAAAATAATATAAGACAAAAGCCCTGCCTTCAATAAGTTTAAAGTCTCTTTATTATAAGAGACTGAAAAATAAACAGACATTTTTACCAAAGCATGGTAAGTGTCATGATAGAGGTAACTACAGCACTTGGCCCAATCTGCCAAACTGGAAGTGGTTAAGAGAAGATTTTATCAAGAAACTGACATGAAGCTGAGACTTCAAGGACAGAGGTTGAAAAGTTGAAAAAGGAGTAAAAGTATACTGGACCAAAGAAAAAGTAGATATAAAGGTCCAGAGGGAAGAGAGATCATCACACATTCCTTCTGACTGTAATTTTAAACATTTTAGAATAGGTAAATTTAAATTACTCTCATTCATCTATAATGAAGTTTATAAATAGCCAATAACTAGCATCCTTTTTCAACTGAGAAATCTAGAATATATAAGAAGATTAGATTATTACATGCCTGATATCAGTGTCTTTGAAATTAACTAGTGCATGGCAGAGTTGATAGGACAGACCAGAAGAATCAGAGAGGAAAATACATTATTTCCTCAATCCATCAGACACCATACAACTAATAAACAATTTAAAAATATTAAAATTTAATAAAATGTTTTCTTTACACAGCCCTCCCTAAATCTTTATTTATTCATTCATTCATCCATCTATTCATTAAACAGATACTTATCAACTTATCTTAGGCCTTGTTATAAGCACTGGAAATTATCACAGGCAAAGTAAGATAAAAAAGACAAAGCCCTGGCATCATGGAGCTTTCTAGTGGGAAAGCCAAACAATGAATAAGCAAAATATATAATGCATTTGTTAAATAGTAAGGAGGAAAATAAAACAGGGAAGAGTCATAGGAAGCATGGGGAAAGGGTTGAAATTTTTGATCCTATAGTCTGTAAGGACTCATTGACATCTATGTAAAGGAAGTGAGGAGTGAGCCATGTGTATATGTGTGTGTGGCTGGGGGGAAGGGAAGCTTTCCCAGCAGAGGGAACAGGAAATGCAAAGGTCCTGTGACAGGAGCAGTTTTGGTGTAACTGAGAAACAGTTGGGAGACTAGTGTGGACAGAGAGAATGATGGAGGAAGAGAGTAAACGGCTGGAAGTCACAGGGTAAGGAAGAGCACAGGTAATGTGGGGCCCTGTATATCGTTGTGAAAATTTTGGCTTTTAGCCTGACTAAAATAAGAACACAGTAGGAGGCTGTGCAGAAAAATGGGATTATATGAGTTAGATTTGAACATTTCCTTCCTTGCTACTGGTTGAATGAAAACTAAAGAGAGACAAAGGCAGAAGCAGAGGCTGTTGTGATAAACCAAAGGAGATATGGAGAGTGGCTTAGACCTGAGCTGTGGCAATGAGGGTGGCAAGAAGTGGGTGAATTTTGGATACATTTTGAAAATAGCACCAACATAAATTACTCACAAATTGGATATTGTATGTGAAGTAAAAGTAACAGCCAAAGACAATTCTAAGAAATTTTGGTTTGTGCAATTGGAAGAATGGAGTTGCTTTTCCCTGAAAAGGAAAAGACTGGGTAAAAAGCAAGTTGTAGGGGAATAGCAGAAGGTTACTTTTAGACACATTGAACTTAAGGTGTATATTTGCTATCCAAGTGGAGATATTTTATGGGTAACTGTAAATAATGGGATTCACAAAAGAAATCGGAACTGATCATTTATATTTATATATGTTCATTGGTTATGTATTACATTTTACATATAAATATATTTATATAATTAATATTTGTATATTATTATATTAAACAAATGCTTATATATTATATCAGTGGCAATTAAAGCCTTAAGAGTGGATGTGTTCAACAAAGCAATAATTCAGGATAGAAAAGAGAATTGACATGAGTACTGAGCCTAGGGACACAGCAACATTTAGAAGTCAGGGAAATTGGGAGGAAATTAAAAATGTGAGATGGAACATCCAGAGATAGGAAAACAACACAAACATAAAACACAACCACACTGTAAGTTTGTTATTCTGGACACCAAATAAAGAAAACGCTTTAAGAAGGCAATAGTGGTCAATTTGGTCAAATGTTAATGAGAGTCCAACTAAGATGAGGCCTGAGAATTGACCACTGGATTTAGCAACATGGAGTTCATGGCTGACCTTGATAAAAGCAATTTCACTAGAGTTCTGTGGCTAAAAATCTGTTTGGAATGGATTAAAGAAAGAAGAGGAGGGAGAAATCGGAAAACACATGTAGAAACTTCTTTTTCAAGTTTTGTTTTAAAAGGAATGAGAGAAAAGGAAAGGTTGTAAAGGGAATGAGCCAGAAGGGGAAGTAGAGTCAAAAGTGAGGTTTTTGGGCTTCCCTGGTGGCGCAGTGGTTGAGAATCTGCCTGCTAATGCAGGGGACACGGGTTCGTGCCCTGGTCTAGGAAGATCCCACATGCCGTGGAGCAACTAGGCCCATGAGCCACAATTACTAAGCCTGCGCGTCTGGAGCCTGTGCTCCGCAACAAGAGAGGCCGCGATGGTGAGAGGCCCGCGCACCGCGATGAAGAGTGGCCCCCGCTTGCCACAACTAGAGAAAGCCCTCGCACAGAAACGAAGACCCAACACAGCCAAAAATAAGTAAATAAAAATAAATTTAAAAAGTGAGGTTTTTTTTAGGAAAGCAAGAAATAGCAGCATGTGTATGTGCTGATGTGAACCATCCAGTATGGAAGGAAATATATATGGCGCAGAAAAAGAGAAGAGAGAATGGTTAGTCCCACATCACAGAGTCAGTGTGAAAGGGATAGAATCTAGTACAGCAGGTGAGGGCTAGCCTTTAGGAGTATGGTAATTAAAGGTCAAGTAAATTTGCACACAGAGTTAGGTCAAGAGATGTAAAGGTAGGGGAAAGTCCCTTCCACTTGCTTCAGTTTTCTTAGTGGAGTAGAAATCACAGTCAACAGCTTAAGATGAGTATGAGGAAAGAAGTGTTGGAGATTTGAGGCAAGAAGATGTAGAATAATCATTTTAGTCTTATTAGTGAACTAGGAAAATGTAGTATGATTTCTAGACAGTATGAAGGACCTGCTAGTGAAAAGTGATCCTAAATTTAAGGTGAAATTAGTCAACATTGATTTGGATTTTTTTTCTCTAGCTGCGTTCAGTTGCAAGTGGGCAAACGTTGAGCAGGTTAGAGTTTGATTTAACATAGGTGGTGCTTTATCCAACTGATCATAATGAATCAAGACTGGGGCAAAGGAGTAGATGGTATCTGCTAGTGAGAGATTATCACTGATCGTTAGAAGGGCTTTAGAATGTCATACCAGCTTAAAGACAAGACATATTTTTAGCATTTTTAGATTTCATCAATTCTAAGTTTTATGGTATTCCTTAGCAGGACAGAAAAAGCACAAAGTTTTATGTGAACCTTTTCCTTTTGTGGTTCTAGAAAAGGTGCTTTTATTCTCTGCTAGTCTTTAAACTGCAACATTTGAAAACCACAGTCCTTCATTATCAATATATGTATTAGGATGTGGGCTTCTCTAGAACAGCAAAAAGTTAAAAAAAAAAAAAATTAAAAGAACCAGTAATGTTAAATCATCCCTGAACGCACATTATTTAGTTCCTCGTTAACTTAATTGTTTTCCAGTAAAAGTGAAATGTGCAATATGCAAATTAAATAATATTACATGTCAGAGTTTGAAAGAAATATTCATTTAACATTGGAAGAGTTTTTTTTTTCCCCAGGAAATCTTGTTCATTTATTTTGCAAGAATTTTTGTTTGTCGCTATTTGTTCAAAACATAATACAATTGTGAGACCCAGTGCCTGCTGGCAAAGTTGGAATAGCTGTCAGCAGGAAATGGCAAACTAATAATAAGTGCTGGTAAAATATTTATATTATAGTTTACTAGGAAGCTGAATGTAGTTCTGTATTTCATTAGTGCTCGAGGCAATACATAGTAACATAGTTGTGCTCCAAAATAAGTGGATAGAATTCTAAATACTATAGTAACTTATCTATCAACTATCTGCTGGGAGGAGAAAGAATTAATAATAATAAAGCCTTTTACAAATTGAAATTTAAGAAATTTTAAAAGAGGTCCATAGGGCAGTAATTAGCAGCATCTCACATTCAGTGTTATTGGACACTAGGCTGCTGGATCAACCACTTCTCTACGAGGCCTAGTAATTTAGCTCTGGTTCATAATTTTCAATAACAGAGCTATTCAAGAGGGAGGGGTGGTCCTAAACCACCAGAGGACTCAGAAGTATGGTGATGTTCAAGTACAACACTGTGTTTATGTACTCCCCAAAGTGTATCAAAGCTCAGATCCAGAGAAATAAAAGAAAAGTCAAACAAAACAAGCATTAGACTACGTAAAATAAGGTATGGACAAGGCAAACAGGTGAGGCATTGTTTAGGTGGCTAAGGTAGATCAATATCTATTCTTGCAAGCCAGGAATCCTGCCTGCTTTCCTCTGGCGCTCTGCAGATCATCTTACGGCTTGCAGACAGACTGTCGCCTAAACCCAACTGACAGACAACTTATTTCACCCCTGTAAAAATCATACCCATCTTCTTTCTTTGTGGTTCACTGAGGGGAGAAAAAAAATATAACTGCCAAAATAAAATAATTACCAGATTAGTTTTACCACACTTTAACATCCCTTTTCATTAACCTACTTATAAAAGAGTGGTTCCTAATTTCTCTTTCATATATAATTTTAATCTACTCAATAAAAGGTAAGTATATTGTGAGGATAACAGTGTGTGCATGTGTGTGTATGTGTATGTTGAGGCGGCCAAATTTATCCAAGTAGTAAACACATGTAAAGTGTCTTGCACAGAATAATCACTCAATAATTATTACCTATTATCAATATTCCTATCATAATTTTTAAAACATTAACAGAGGGATGCACAAAGAATCAATTAGAAACTGAGGAAATAGATGTTTATAATTGTAATTCATAGGCTAAAGAGGTAATATTTCAGTAATTTTGAAAACATTTAACAAGCTCATGATAGCTGAATTTTGAGTAAATAACAGAAAATCAGATTATGTTCTGTGACATAGTACCATCAGTTTTCATTCTTCTGACAAACTACAAGTTGAGGCATAACTATTAGTCATCTTAGCTTTCCCATATGTTTTAGTTCTGATGGGAAAATCAAAACCAGATATGTTTTCTCAAAAATAAGTATTATACTTTAGTTATGGCAAAAATAACCAAAATATAAAACCCGTCTTCTAGCTCTATAGGACTTTAAAAAATTATTCAAACTTCCTTGCAAATTGAGCATTATATAAAATGTTTAATTTACATATATAATTTTTATTGTGTTATTGTTTTTCACTTCATAAGTTTAACCAAAAAGTTAGGAGAATACCTTCACTGTAGTAAAAGCAATAGTAATTGCTATAATAACAAAAGCTTTGTGTGAAGGAGAAATTACAACAAAGACTACTTAACAAAATAACAAAATATAAAAATATAAAAAGTCTGCACAATCCTCCTAATTCTGCTTTGGCAAATGGAAGACATTTTGTATGTTTTACTCCTGAGTATAGCATTTACTGAGGCTTGTAATTTTTCATATGTGTACAATAACTTACAGATTTAATTTTATCCAGATTTTTATATCAAAAGCCATCCTGCTTTTTGTCACCCTCTGGGTTGACTAATGAAAGGAGTGACAATTTTAATAAAATATTTAAAATAGCAAAGTCAAGACAAATCCTTATTTTAGTGGTTGTAGAGATTTTGTCTTAATCTTGAAAGTGGAAAAGGTCATATTTTGTAGGCTGGTCCATATCATATCTCTGAGTAATAAGAATATGTCTTTTCATCACTGCTACAGTTTTCTGCTTACCTCTTTATGGTGGAAGAAATGTAATTTACTTGTCAGATTGAAATGTTTGATATAAATTCTTATCCTACCTTTTGAACTAGCATTTCTGAAACACTGCATTGTAAACAAATGGCATGTTTAATTAAACAACTACTTTACTACTAACTGAACAAGAGAGTATGATTATATTAACTTAATAGAAAGCCATGTGACTAGAATTTAAAGAAACCATTTTTAATTCAGCAAGAATGTATGATTATACTAATTTAAAATCAAGACATGTAATTGGAATGTAAACAAAATATTTTAAGTTCCTGTCTTCAGGATATCAAGAGAGTTTTCTTTTAAAAGTTAAAACTAACATGGTTTAGAAGATGTTAGTTTACATTAAAATTTCTTCTGTAACTTACTAATCTACATACAAAGCTAAATTTAAAAGTCAATTGATAGTTTACTATGATGCTAAAAACTCGTTTTAAGTATAAACAATTGTGATTTTTCCAAGGGATTCATTTTATTGATACTTTTCTATAGGATTGATTTTTCATAGCTACAGGTTAGCAATTCTGAAATATACTATCTCTGTTCTAATAAGAATGAAAATATGGTGAGGTAAATTTAGCTGAATAACTAGGCATACTGTAATGTACACGATTACATATGTGCATATGCATGTGTGTTTATGTGTGTGTATATAAATATATATATTTAATATATATCTATAATTTTTGAAAGCCAAGGATTAATTTTACCTTCAAATTTCAAAATATTAAATAATAGATTTGCTGTAATCATTCACAGGCATTTGATGCTGAAGGTCAATCCATTTTTACTCATTTGTGCAAACAAAGAAAAATAAAAAATCATTGGGTTCTGACCTAATCAAAACCATAAATTGTTTTTTAAAACATGAATTGTTAGAATCCTAATTATCTTATTTGTGTTTGTTTAGATAGATAAACAGATGAAACATTTCTGATCCAGATGTGACAATCTCAGCGCTGTCATTTACCTTTCAAGGATCATAGAATTTTTGCTTTTAACACATTCCCTCGAGTACCTACATGTTTTCATTATAAACCAGTAGTTGAGAAAACATGTCAGATGCTAAATTCAAAATCCACCATGCAGGAAACATGGGGGAAATGTAACAAATGTTTTGGAAGAAAATGTCTTGAAGTCAACTTACATAAAATCTTTAATGGTTTGACAATGAATTATAATTAGCATTTACGTTACAACTGCAAATGCTAAACAATTTCTGCTTAACTACTATAGGGTTGAAAATATTTTTGTCAAATATGCATAAAACCTTAAAATATCTACATTCTTTAATATAAAAGTTTAGTGATACAAATGCAGAATTTGTAATATCAATTTAAGTTATGAAAAAGGAACAAAATAGTTTGAAGTCTAGAGCACTTAAACCCTTTTAATACTTAATACATTATATGAAGTCTCATAAAGAATATGTAGCACTCAAGGTAATAATTTCTGTATGAATATTCAATAACTTGTATGTCCAAGTAGACTGAAAACTTAGAAATTCTTCAAGAGGCTCACATTCAATAGAGTAAATTAAATGAAAGCTTTAGGATGCTTGTGTAAAGGTTAAAATAACTCAAGTTACTTTCTCAGCAAATGCTTCCTCATCTTCATCAATCATTATTCTAAAGTTTGAAGAAAATGATTTATATAACACAAACAATATAATCAATGAAATGTTATATGCAAAGATAGATAATGCAAGACAACTGAGTTTTTAATGCATAATACTTAAAATATTTAATCATGGCTTTACATGACTACACACAATAATTTATTTCTATTTAATAAAATAATAAAGCTGCTTTTTTTACTTTTTTAATGTGTAGTTGCAAACGTTTTCTCTCACAGAATTGTTCAATTAAATAATATGCATTTCCAATTAAAGAACTAATGTATTTATGGATATTCATTTTTCAACATTTATTTATTTAATAAAGGCTAAAGTTGGTCAGGCTAGCATGGAAACAAAAATTATGATGTTATTTTGAACTCTATAACCTTATACAGTTTGCAAACAGGTAATTATATGAAAAATTGTAGGATACACTAAAAAAGCAGTTGGAAAACGACAAATATTTCATGAAAGAATTATTAATTAGTGTTATAACCACTAAAAACAGAAGTGTGTGCATGAATATATAATCACCTAAAGAATGTCAGTCTTTAACTTCATTTAATTAGTAAAATGGTCATTTAAGAATGTGCCACAAACATATCCTTTGATTAAACATGAATAATAAGGGATAGTTTGATTTCTAATAAAAATAGCAAAATATAAGACCGATTTCATATATGCATATTAGTTATGAGAAAATGTGTAAAATATTTATGCCTTCTAAAATGGTATCAGTATAATCAAAAGTACTCTTATTGGAAATGAACCCATTAATATACACAGCCAATCTCTAACAGATTATTGGTATTACTAAAATGTGAGTGTTGAGTGCTAGTTGCTATCATTTGTGACTTGTTGGATAAAGTGTAAAGTAAGCAGGAAGTTTGAATCTATTGCTTTAACCAGGATGAAAAACACCATCATGAAAACATTAAAAGTCTGTCTTTCGGAGAGTGCCTAGGAATCCATGTGCTAAATGCGTTTTAATATAAGGAACTCTCTCATCAGTAAAGTGGAACTTCAGAAAAAGTCATATTTTGGAGTATCATAGCAAAGTTTGCCCAGTGCGTAGTTTACTGTCACAGCAATTCTTCATAGGGAAAATTCTTAAATCTAAGGTTGTCAATCTGCTGTTTTTTGAGTACCGTAGTCACTTAGAAATAGCAGTTAACAAAATAACCTCTTAAAAGCATTGACTTTTATACTTCATTCTAACAAAACAATTCACTATTTACTTATTTTACGGTTATCTCCATGGTAAATCTGAAAGTATGCTCTCAATAACAACTATAATAAAAGAATGTTGGGATAATGACACAAGATGATAAAAGCAAGGAAAATGCTCATTTGAGGATATAATCTCTTTCACGTATACAAGCTTTAAGTAAAAATAAAGTAGGATAAATGCTCCACAAAAATTTAACCCAGGGAATTCCTATAGAACAAAATTTATCAAAAAGTGGTAGAGGGCTTCCCTGGTGGCGCAGTGGTTGAGAATCTGCCTGCCAATGCAGGGCACACGGGTTCGAGCCCTGGTCTGGGAAGATCCCACATGCCGCGGTACTGAGCCTGCGCGTCTGGAGCCTGTGCTCCGCAACAAGAGAGGCCACGATAGTGAGAGGCCCTCGCACCGCGATGAAAAGTGGCCCCCACTTGCCGCAACTAGAGAAAGCCCTCGCACAGAAACAAAGACCCAACACAGCCATAAATAAATTAATTAATTAAAAAAAAAAAAGTGGTAGAAAGCCTTCCTAGACATGAATCCCTGTTGATAAAGGCTTTCTAAAAGGAGATACATAGCTCTATAAAATTATGCGCAAATAAATTTTGTAGGCAAGAGTTCCTCTCCATTTTTAACTAATTGATGAAAAATTAGAGAAGAATCCTAAGACTTAGTTTTGTTGGTGGAAATGTTTGGTTGGTTGGTAAGGCAGAGATAATGCTATGTGTTCAGCAAACCCATTTCTTATTCCTCCTAAACACATAACTAACTTATATTCTCAAACCTTCCCTGCAATTAGGTTGGGCCTAATGTGACTGACTTCAGGCCAATGGAATAGGTATTATCTTTCAGAATCCTCAACAAGATTTCCTCCCTCCCTACCCAATGCAGAGTACCAGTGGAGGACTCCAGGGCTCTAGAAGATGGCAGAGCCATTCCTGGGTCCATGAATGACTGAATGGAACTGGATGGAACAAAAACCCACTCCTGCTCTCTACCCGACCCACAAGGAATATGACATAAAGGAGTAATAAATCTTCATGGTATTAAGCCACTGAGACCTGAGAAAGGCTAGAAGATTATTCATTCATTTTTTAATCTGTTTCTCAAATATTATGAATAATAAAGAATTAAAGGGGATCGAAATAAAATTTGGTACTTCAGAGGAAAGCAAAAGTGGTAACTGTACTGGATCTAAATATTAGAGTAAGCATAGTTCTTAGAAACTATATGATTTCAAGTATTCTGCAATTGGTCCCTGTCACAGCCTTGCTTCCCCAATCGTGTGCTGAACTTATGTCATCTTATTATGATATTATTATTACTCTTAGTGATAACTGCTTAAAGCATTAGCTACCATTCATTTCGTACCATACTCCGGGCTGAGTGCTAAGCACTTTATATGAATTATCTCATTTAATTTCAAAGTGACTATATGAGGGAGTTTTGACAATATACTCATTTTACAGAGGAAACTGATGTCCATAAAAGTAAAGATGATCTCACAGCTAGTAAGTGAGAACTCAAAAAGTCTTTTTGACTCCTATTAATATATAATATTACTTTGAAGGTAATATTTGGTCCAAACCAATTATTGTTTGATCAACTGTAATTTACTTCAACTACTATCCTTTACACAAACAGAATCATATAGTTGTATTGAATATGTTCATTTTGTAGGTCACAGGAAAGACTGACAGGAAGGGTTGACCTTAGCAAGTATAGTTCTGGATCTGCCCCTCATAGTAGAAACCTTACACTCTGATTTTATCAACATGACAAAAATGTATTCATCTATCAAAGGTAGATATACAGTAATCATCAAATCAAAACAGTAATGTTTTGACCCAGAAATCAAATTATTCATTTATGATGAATAACTTAAATGAATAGATCTTCATTGAAGGCCTGGGATATAATTACTCACCTAAAGGTAACTGCTGTTATAAGTGAAATATTTGAAATTCATGTGATTAGTGTATATTCAAATGAAATATTTGAAATCCATGTGATTAGTGTATATTCTAAGAACAAAGATACTTTGGAAGCCAAATAATAATCCAAATATTGCTTGGAAGACATGGATTCAGAAAGAAGATATTTTTGTGGATAGAATGTTTAACAGCATCAGGTTTAAAGAGCCTGATATACATTCACAACAGGAATGGCCTTTCATTGGGATTGAAGTCCAATGGAATTAATCCACTCCCTCATCTCTGAACCATACTTGCATAGGCTTTGCCTACTTTGCTTCTGGCTTTCCTTTATCTGCTTTCATGGCTAAAATTCTTTCTGCAGATATGTCAATACCTTCAATTAGTTTATGTCAAACCCTGCTGCACAGGAATTTGTCTGTTCTTTTAAGATAACTTTGCACACCCTCGTGCTGATTTGTTTTGTGTTGCTCTTGAAATTTAACAATCGAAAGGCAATCTCATCTTGTGTCCTTTATTTCAAATTTCTTGCTAATACCTCTCTATTATAATCTACAAGAACAAAACACCATGACAAGAGTTGAAAGAATTAATTCCAGGATAAGATAATGCTCACTGAAGAATCATGGCTATTTGTGAGAAATGAGTGAGAATAAATAATAGCAGCTGTTCTCTTTTTCTTTCACTTAGGGTAGAAGCAGTATATCCACAGGATTCAGTTAATCATCTTAACCACCTTGATTACTGGGGTAAAGCTCTCCAAACTCTTCCTACAAGAGGCACCATTTTTCTCTTTATGATGGTACCAAACCCCATACTAAGAACTTTAGCTCTGGAAGGAAGTGTGGCCCAGAATAAATCATAACTGGCATACAATGTCCGGGAAAGATGATGCTATGCCACTTGTACCCTGTCAATGAAAAACTAAGCTCGTTCAAGCTTTATGCTGCTACGGTGCCATGAATTTCAAGAGCAAAGTCCAGTGCCGCATTCCTAATGTTCCCTTATCCACCTAGGTAAATGCCAAGAGGACCAGTTTCCCACAGATAAGTGTGTGGGAGATAGTAAATACAGTAATAGGGCTAATTAACCTACCAGGGTGCTTCAGGACTGGAATGATTCAGTCAGACAGAAACAAACGATTTTCATTCCTTTATTATTATTTCTTCTTTATCTGTGGAGTCAGAGGGTGGGAAGAGGACCAAGAATTCAGACATGGGACAGATTTGGATGAACTTAGGAACCTATCTAGTAGTTGGAGTATACTGTAGAAAGAAGTGTTCCAAAAACAAAAACAAAAAAGAATGCTGAAGCAACTTTCTCCGGAGATGCATCATGTGCAGGGAGTCCCAGATGCATTTTTGCCTGGATCCAGCTACTTTTCTTTGAATTGGAGAACACGTATTTGGAAACTTCTGATTGATAACAGCACACCAATAAATAGATATCCTTTGATTCAAAGTGAACAATTGTGCCATCAACCTTCATTGTACTGACCTATGAGAAACCTCTGAAAATAACAACATGGAAAGGACAAGAAAATAGATGATCAGTACAAAAAAGGCAAAACTTCTTAATAATAAGAGAGAAATAGACAAAGATAAAAATTAATTTACAAAAGCAAAAACAATTTTAAACTATATTAATACTGTATTTGCAATTTTAAAAATTGTGTTATAGTATACTGTATACTAAACTTTATTTTTATTAGTGGAACTAATTTCATTCATAATGAAAGGAGGGAAATTCCATTAAAGTAAGCATTGTCTATGGTGTCATTGTAAAAATTTGATAAGATCTGAATATTCAAGCTATTTCAGTAAAGCAAAAAAGAACACGTGAAAACTTGCTGTGTTTAATTGAGCATGTGCAAAGTTACCCTCCCCAAAAATGATGAGTAAGGAAATTAAAAGAAAAAATGTCAAAAGAGTGATTTTAAAAACATTATCTTACAGATCCTAAAAATCTTACTCAGTTAAACTACTCAGTTCAGTGCTTAGCCACTGCAAAAGATAAGACACAGCAAACTCACTAGCTGTCACTTGATTCTGCTTAATAACAGTTTCCTATAGGTAACAACAACGTGAACCACATAAATGGAGAGAAACCAGAAATCACAAAATTCTATAAGGAAAAAAAATATATTCCAAAGGAAAAAACTAAAGAAATGTCTAATTAAACACCTGAAATAAGAGATAATTACTGTACTGTCTGGCAGAACTAATGAATGGGAAAAAAGAGCAGATTTAAAGTTTTATTACATCTTCACTACCACTGAATCATAACTTGAGGTACTTGTCCAAAAATTGTTCTTTTGGACAATGACTTTTGTGGTTTTTTAAAAACACTATAGCTAAATGGTATGTGCATAAATAAATAACAGACCATTAAACTTTTCCTAAGACACTTAAAGATTACTTTCAAGAAACAATCTCAATTATAATAGTGGAGGAATCTTCCATTGAGAATAACATGTTAGTCCCATGCAGTTATACTCTGAGAGGCAGGATTTGACTTTCAAGTCCTAAAAAGTCATCATCGTGAGGCTCTACTTTAGTCATGTAACAGCACATTTGATCCATTTTCTTTTCTAAAAATGGAAAATCAAAAGGAATAAAGTACTAGCCATACTCACAATCATTTCTTTAAATTTATGGGAAACATGGTGCCTACTGTTCATCATTTGAGTGGGACATTTGGTTTGTCTTGTCTACAACAATTTAATGGGGTTATACACAAAGATGAAGGCTTTACGATTTTATTTTTTTCAATCAGAAAAAAACCCGTCAGATACTATGAATTACCTGTCCTGTTTCATAGGTAGCACCTGTATTATTGCCACACATCTGTGGAAGCACAGTATCAGCCAACTGTTAATCAAGGATCACTTCCCTTCAAAGTGACTGATGATCCACTGTTAAAACAGCTTATAAAAATAACTTCTCCTTCGAAAAGGTGCTTCAGGGTTTTCAGACACATCTCACTGTTCCTGATAGTTTAATGCATGTATGAAAGTTAATTTCTCATTAATATTTAAAGAAGAAATGGCTTCAGAACAAATTTTAAATGATCCATTGCATTTTAGAAATAAAATATTATTGGCATTATCTTCATCTCGATTACAAGGAATAATAATGTCCAAGATTAAGATTAGCTTTTAAAACTGTTAATGAGCCCTGGAAATGTGAAAAAGATATGGATTAGGTAGATGTAATGAGATATGATTAAAGGGTGCAGGCACTGAAGGGTGTTGGAGAAATTCTTTTCAGAAAGAGTATAATTAGTGTCTGATAAAAGTACTTAGTAGATAAGATTTTTGAAGAAGAAAGGTTAAGATAAACACATACTTTATGACAAACCTGCTGAATTTTCCCCCTTTGGTTCTCTTACAGACTCAATATTATTTTGAAGTTTCATACATAAATAATTTTTGTCGAATACTTGATGCAATTTTACGAGACAATTAGAGTGTTTTAATTGCCAGACATGAGAGCAGAAAATGTGTTGAAACATCTTATTCCATTTTCAGTGTACATTTCTTTGTTGATTTATGTAATGTAGCTAATAATACGCAACCTACCCTAGTTTTAAACAAACAAATGAACTTCTAAAAAGCAAGCTTTCTGTAAGTTGCTAAGCAACTTCAGAGGCACATTTTATTAATTTAATAAATAACATTTAGATGACAAATCCTTAAGGAAGATTTCTAACTCCATTTTATAAAAAGTAGAAAATCCAAGCAGGTACCCTTCTGATTTTCCTATTTCTAAGGCCTCAAGGCTAAGAAGAGACACTGCCATTTTCAGAGGTACATTTGACTCACTAAACAAAACATTTCTTCAATCAAAATTGTTACTATAATAGAAGTTAGGTTCTGGGACTCCTTGTGTAGTTCTCCAGAGTTAGAGCTCAGGCTTCATTCCCACAACTGAAGGTTTCTCAACCTCAGTACAATTGATATTTGGGACCGGATAATTCACTGTCATGGGGGGTCCCCTCTGAATTGTAAGTTATTTAGTAACATCTATCCCTGGTCTCTACTTACTAGATGACAGCAGTAGCCCCACAGTTGTTACAACTAAAAATGTCTCCAGACATTGCCAAATGTGCCTGCTGGGGGTGGGGGAGGTGTGTCAAAATCACACCCAGTTGAGAACCACTGAAACTGAATAGTGGGTAAATATGTTAAATGAGAAAGATATCTTGAGCTTTAACTGCTGATGAAGATATCCTGAAATTAGTCATCATCAGTCAACACCTAACATCCCCTAGCACTACCAACAATGAAGATTAACGTGGTAATGCTTATTCCAGTGGCCTGGGGCTCTTACTTTATTCAAGACTCATTACTGATTTTATCATTTAAATGTAATTTCCTTGTATAAAAACTGGGGAGAAAGGGCTTAATGATGACTGTCTACAGTCACTCTGTAGTAATATCCCATTCCAGAACTGCACCAAAATCTTTTCTCATACTCTGTCTCCCTCAATTTTCACTATACTCAGTTGCTGGCTAGAGTCATTTTAAATATAAATCTCAATTTTAATCATGCCATCCTCTGCTCACAGGGCCACCACAGGTCTCCATCACCTCTACTATCAAATACAAACTCCTCTGCATGATCTTTAAGGTTTCCTACAAATTACCACCAAACTCCATCTCATCAAATATCTTTCTCATTCTCCATTTATGCCACCTTTACCCCCCTTGAACACAAACAGCTTGCATTTCCAATCTTTCTATGTGGCACATTAAGGACAAATTCATTTTCTCCATGAAAGTTTTCCTAATTAATCCTTCCTGTATTTCTTATCAGTATCATATTTCTGTTAAAAGAATGACACGACTGCAAATTAATTTGTGAGGCAATTGTTTACTGAATGTTTTCAATATGCCAGACACTGAATACTGCTTAGTAGCTGTTTCTATCAATTTACATTCACATTATTTATGCCCAGCTAGATTGTAAGTTCCCAGATGATAAGAACAGGTCTTATTTGTATCCCTCAGATGCCTATTAATAATGATGCTAAATACACTTTAACTTTGATTAGCAATTATAACCTTTCAAATTACTTTCATGGTTATTAGCTTATTGGTTATATATTTTCACTATTTTACAGTCAATGAGAGTGGGACATTAAATGCCCTAGGGACTAGTCTATAGATTACACAACTGGTGCTCAGCAGAATATGCATTTAATATATGTTAACTGACTGAATCCAGTCTCACAAGTTCACAACTATGAAATTTCTCTCCTGGTTACATAAAGTTCTTATAGCATTTTTTAGAAAAATGTTATCGTAAAGAACAAGAACAGTTGAACGATGCAGAAGACACAACATAGGATTGAATTCTTTGGCAAGGATTAAACTATAACATAGCAGGAAAGCAAAAGAGAAATCTCTTAGTTTCTGCCTCAAATTAGCTACAAGAGATTAACTTCATAAGGCCTTGACCTCTTACCACAGAAAGTAAAACTTAAAAAAAAAAAAAGCAAAATGGAAAGAAAAAGCCACAGAAGGGTTGATAAACCCCACATTCTAAAAATCACAGCATTTTATCTCATACGTATGAAGAAGTTCAAGAAAACACTTTCAATGACTCTAAGAGATTTCCACCCACTGTTTGGGGGAGTCCCTAAAAAACATCAAAATGCCCGTAAAAACCATTTATTTATCAACCTCTCAACTGAATTTAACAAAACACCGGAAGGCAAAAGCCAGCTGCTTTCTGAGGATACCTACTATCCCTAAGCACCATGTGCCTAGCGGAGCAGCATCATTTATTCAGTAATTCTTTCAACATTTATTGCATGCCTACTAAGTGCAGACACTGCCCTAGGCCCTACGGGAAAGCAGGCCTAAATCTCAGTTGCTGATGTGAACGGGTGCAGGGAATTCAGAAAGGGGGGGGGGGCGAGGGGGGGCGGGGGTGGTGGTGATCTGAAAAGACAAAAAAAAAAAATTATCTTCAATGGGCTTTTTCTCTCAACCTCTGGCCCTCCTCCACTGCGCCCCCCACCCTCACCCTCAAGTTTAAGGAAGCAAAGAAATTAAAGTCAAAATAAAAAAAAATGAATGGAACAGGTAAAGTTCCCACCAGCTACGGGAAAGTTATAGAAAACAACTCTCAGGGGTGTCCCTCAGCCCGGTGACTGGGCGGGAGCGCAGAAGCCCACGGGACGGAAGTGCTGGGGAGAGGAGGGTCATGGCCCCCGGGGGAACCGGAAGTGCAGGACCTGGAGGGCGAGGGAGAAATGGGCCTGGGCAGGGCTTGACTCAAGCACCGAGACCTTACGAGGCCCCTCAGGGGGTTCTCTGACCACCAGGCCCCATCGCGGCACAGCAGGCTTTCTGCACAATAGACATTTTGGAGCTTTTCCGAAGAGGTTCCTAGAGGTGGCGGTAACCTTGACGTGAGGTCTGCAGCGAGGGTCCGCGCTCCTCTCCCAGCTTTTTCCTGGGCAAATCTGCTCCCCCGACACCGGTATGCGGAGGGGAGCGGACGCCCCGGGCCCCCAGTCGCGCGGGCGGGGTTGGGGTGCGGCCCTGCCCGGCGTCGGCCGCGCGGCGCCCGCTTCCCGAGGGAGGAAGACTGGAGTGGGCGGCGGGGTGGGTGTTAATAAGCTGGCGCTCTGGGGGTCCGGGGTTCCAACGGGGCCACTGAAAATGTATCTGAGGCAGGGCTCGTAGCGGGGGCTTTGTTCTGGCCGCCCTCTTTTCTGAGGCCCCCCGGCCGGGGCGGCGGAGCGGCTGATGGACCCGGGCAGAGGACCGTCTCCGGCCTCGGCGAACGCCCCGGGCTCGCGCGGCGCTTTGCGAGCGGCGGTGGGGGCGGAGGGGGCACCGTGGGGCCCTTTTCAAACTAAATTGTTAAGAAGAAAGTTGGCTCCAGGGTTTTTATCTGGGGTGTGGAAAAGAAGATATAGAAACTTGGAGTCTGTCTCTGTTTGTCTTTCTCGACCCCGCATTAATTCTGAAGCTCTCGGCCTGGCCTGCAAAGGCGGAGGGAGAGGACAGGGAGCACCTCTCTTTTCCTCCCTCTCCATCCCCACCCCCAGCCCCCGGGCCGTCCTCCCTCTCTCCAGGGACCGGCTCACCCCCGCCCCTGCCTTCATCCCACACACTTCATTGGACCGTCTCAGGAGTCCCTGACATATTCCACAGAACACAGAACGACTAGAGCGCTCCACTTCACTTGTTCCCAGCCCTGGGCGACTTACATCAGAACAGGAGAGCTAGAGAGTTTCTTGCTGGTCTTAATATAATTAAAACGCACCAGCCCTGTGTATTCCCAAAGGCGCGAGAGGGAAAGTGTTTGAACTCGGCGCTGATAAGTTAATGGATCTGCACAACATGGCTTATAAGATCAATTTTGAGATCTCCCCAACCAAGTCGTCACTGGGAATTCGGTTGTGAGAAGAAATAGCTTTCGAGATGATTTTTCATCGCATTAAATGTATGACTCCTCCTCACTCTCTACTCTCTTTGAATGGCCAAAGATGGAATGGAAACTCTAGGGTAATTTCCAAAGGTTAGTGACCCAGAGGAGCCCTGACTCCCCTCCCTGCCCTACCTGCTCCCGGTCATCCTGGGAATGGGGAGAAACCCTAGGATCTGTAGGACCCTAACAACTCCTGATTGCTGAAAGGGGGAGGAGGGACGGAGGAGAGAAATGGAAAGGGAAAAACACACATACACACATTTGTGTTCATTTACACATTTCCTGTGCAGAACAAAAAAGTCCCACCATCAGCAAAAGAAGTCTTTTCCTCCAAAATAGCAGCCAAAGAGGGAAAATTAGAATATGCATAAATTTCTTCATTTTCATTTGCACAGAGCACGATTTCCGGCAGATTTGTATTTAAACTGCTCGATTAATCCCAATTCCTGAACAGTATTTTACGTAGCATCTTCCCAAAACTCACCTAAAGAGTACTGCTCTCCTCCCACTACCCTGTTTTGAAGCTTCCTTCTTCCCTAATTTCCAACTGCCAATGAGACTTTCATTGATAAGACCGTCACTTCATTTTTCCTGTCCATCGTCTTCTTTTCAAAACTGGACTGATGCATTGGAGTGCACTTTAATACAAGCTGGCTACTGTCTGTGAAGCCATAACTGCAAATGAGAGCCTAATGTAAAGGCTATGTTTTTGAAATGTGTACCCAAAAGAAAATAAACATGATAGGACCAATAGACTTTTGCAGCTCCCCTCTTGGCGCGGAATCCTTTCCTTTTCTACACAGGTCACATCCTTCCACCATTTAGCAATAGTTAGGAGCCTTGGACACGTCCACCCCCCCCAAACTTCTCCCCCCTCCCCCATTTTTAAGGAGTGTGATAGTCACACAACACTCTTCAAAGGAGTATTACTCATCATAAACATTCAAAGAGTATCAGTCCATTAAATCCCCCCACAGACCATTTTTAAAATATTGTTTTGCCACTTGTGCAACAGATCTGGCTGTATCTGCCTTGAAAAATTCTTTGCTGGAAAAAAATGTTAGCATCATTTGAAACCATTCCTTTTGTGAGATATAATAGCTTGACTTGGACTTACCTCTCCTGTCTTTGAAAGTGTATATATTTCTTTTATTTAATTATAGAATGTGAATGTTTAAAGAATGAAATTACTACATCTTGGCTTACTGAAAACATATATAGATCTTAGTGCCACTCAGTCCTAAATTCCTCACTCTTGCACACCCCAAAATAGAAAGAAACTTATATTTGCTTCATAATACAGCCTAAGCAGAATGTCGTGGTTCTGGCTTTCCTTCGGTGTTTACAGATCACAAATAAACACCAATTATGGGTGGTTAAAAAGTTAGAAATGCTAATATTTGTTTAGTTCTTAGTTTCTACTTAAAAATAAATGTACATATTTGAGCTATACGTAGCATGGTATATATAATACATATGCATAAGCATTAATATAGGTTGGCTAAAGATGTTTTTACGATACTGGGATATAGAAGCCTACTAATTTTGTTAAATGGGTGCATAAACGGAATTGCAGGTGAATGTCTGCATGACTTTTACTACTTTGTGAAATATCTGCTTTTATTGTTTCTTTACTTTCTGTCAAATATTCCCATTACAAAAGTATTGACTTAGTTTCTTCTAGTTAGGCATGTCTCCAGTGACTCAGAGGTTCTCAGTTACATACAATTAAATCCAAATTGTTTGAAACTTCTTAAAAGCCATACTTTGGGGGTGTACCTAACAGGATTGAGGGCTACTTTTACTGGTGATGTTGATTTCTTTTAATTTTCTTACTGAAACAAATGATAATTGCCTTTTAATCAAAGGAACAATTCAAATGAATAAAAAACAATCACAATAACTAAGAACATTTTCCATAAAATATTATTTTAATTAGAGTTGGATTTTATATGGAAAGCACCAGTTGGATTTCAAGTCGCAGAGTTGTACTTCCAGAAGAATCGAAGTGAACTTAGTAGTTACTAGTTATTTTTAGTGCACAGAGAAAGCCTGGGGGTACCACTGAAGGGCAGAGCCATACACAGTTCCAGCCAAGGCCGCCTTTCTCCACTGCAGACTGAGCATCACCTCAGTGAATTTACCCCTAGAAATGAAAGCTCCTCATTCTCTGCTGATCTTCAGTGAAAAACAATCTCATGGACTGGAATATTTTCATCCATTTTTTAAGTGAAAAGACTAGATGGAAATGAACAAAGATTGTTCAACCTCCCTGCTGTGAAAGGTGAAGAGATAGATGCACAGTACGACCAGCAGGGAAGTTGCGTCCTTCTCTTCTTCCCCCTCCCTTTCTTCCTTCAACTACCGTTCGGTTTAGTTATGGATTGTGTGTATACGGTAATATCTAAAGAAAAAAGTTTTTTTGAGGACAAAAGTGGCTATTGATAGTTATGCCTTTCTTTTTGTAATTGTTTTTTAACAAGGTATGAAGATCTCATTTTCTTATAAATGTTCAGGGCTACATTAATTTGCAGGAACAGAACAATGCAAAAACGTTTTATGATCACCCTTCCTTGCTCTCAAACTGTCCTTCTGTTGCTAAGGTTGTTTTCCATTTGGCCCTAGCTCCTGGGCTGCCAAGGAATTTCTATCTCATTCTCTGCTCTTCTCTCCCACAACCACCCTTTCTCTCCTAACCAGCTTTCTTTCCCCTCCAAAATGAAAGCAGTTACCAAACAACCTGCTTTAACCCCAACATCTGCCTGAAAAAAAAATGAGTCTAATTCCCTCCCCATCTACTTTTTATTTTCTTTCATTTCCTTTTTCTTGGGGGTGGGGTGCCCAGGGGGCTCAGGAGATAGGGAGAACATTGGGCTGAGAGGAGAGTTAGATGCCTGCAGGTACAGACTCACTGGCATATTCTTTCCAGCCTAGTCTCAGGAACTGGTGGCTGTTCTCGAACCCAGAACAATAAACCTTGGCAAGTTTACAATTGACAAAAACACCTCTCCCTCCTCCTAAGGAGATGGGTCAACTTTACCAGCTAGCGTCCCACTGGCTGCTAACATATTCAGCCTGGTCTCCTCCCTCCACTTCTACCCCTTACACTTTATTGTCCCCTTTCCATCCCTCCATCCCTAAAGGAATCAAGAGTTCATCCAGGGGGCCCTAATTTCTAATTTTTGTTTCTTGCCCAATGACCTGAGTTCCTCAGGGCCAGTATTCTCTTTGGATTCATGAAACCGAAGTTACTTTGCCCTTCTCAAACTCCTTAGCTTTGTGAACGTGATTCCCAAATACGACAACTTGCCTATTCACCAGCAGAACTCCAGC
The DNA here is from genome assembly GCF_028023285.1 of Balaenoptera ricei. Classification (NCBI taxonomy): domain Eukaryota; kingdom Metazoa; phylum Chordata; class Mammalia; order Artiodactyla; family Balaenopteridae; genus Balaenoptera; species Balaenoptera ricei. The sequence goes on along the minus strand of NC_082640.1, from coordinate 118,812,407 downwards.
CAGAAGGCACCAGGTCCTTCTACTCAAGAATGCCTTCACATGTCTGCCTCTGCTCCCAGCCTCCTTCCCGGGTTGATTTACTTGGGAACAGTGTCCAAGGGGAACATGCCCATAGCAATGAAGAGGAGTGGGCACAAAAGTACTCAATGACATTAAAAAAAACCTACCATATTAGACCAAGGGAGTCTCTATTAGAACACGAGTTGGGCAGGAACAGATCATCCATCTAACAGTGAAACAAGAAATCAGAGGAATGTCCAACTGCAGCTGTGAAACACAAATTTCAGACTGAAATGGATTCCATCTTCATCCTGTTGGCCAGAGAAATTATTTTTAAATTGTTTCTGCTATTATTGTGTGCATTATTGTTAACATTTTATTTTTGTCATTATTGCTGCAGTTTTTGTTTTTATTTTTGTTGTTGTTGCTGCTATTATACTACTCAACAGAAGTTTAGAAAGATTAGTCAGATTAATTAGTTTATTGGTAATTTAAAGTAGAAAACTAGTAATTAAGCCAAAAACTAAAAATGATCAGGGATGATTCATACCAATGTAGGATTTGGGAGGAAGAGAATCTAAATTTTGGATATAAAATTTGGCAGCTGTGAAATAAACAGGACTTGGGGATCTGAACTATGATAATTGGAATATTCTTAGTCACTCCATCTCTCCCCCTGCCCTGCTCCAAATTCAGCTAAGATCATTCTGTGATTTGTTTGATAGAAGGAAAAAATTATATTTGTTTTTGTTGACAGAGAACAAAGACCCCAGGCTTGTTCTTCATGTGATTTGCATTTGCACATGAATTTCCTCTGCTCAGGACCATCCAAATGTCTAAGACCCCTCCCCTCCAAGTTTGCCTCCTTCGTCTCTTTCCTCTTGTTACACACCTCACTGAAGAGGGTGCATCATATAAGACAGGTATACAATTTCAGCCCTCTCCACAGACACATTCCATGGAATATAAATTCAACAATGCAATTCTCTCCACAACAAGCTCTCTGCTCTCTTTCAAATATAATTAATGTTTTGATAGTGTAGTTCTTTAACTACATATATACACACAAAAACAGACATACCCTCTAGCTTTGCTGTTTTCGAATCTAAGACAGAAATGGATGTGGCTCTTTCAGTCACTACTAAAATTCCTCAACTCAGTCAGCCCACAGAGAAGAAATCTGTTTAGGTAATAACTGCACAGTCTGTTGTGTGTCCAAAAATATTTAAAACAATTTAAAAAATGCAAGCCCCTAGTTTTTGATAGTCATTTTTGTCAAATTTCCTAGTAATTAAAGGATGTTCTGAATTGATATTCTGATATAGACATTCACCAGATAACAGTCAAAATCAACAAAAACACTGTCCTAAACTACTGGTTGTCTTTTCCAAGTTTTGATGATGGAAACTGAATTTCAATACCTTCCATTTACCCAACTGGGGCTAAATTGACAGAGATGTATAAAAACTAGCAACCATAATAACAAAACGGCAACAACATCCATAAGAAATTGCTTACTCTGTCAAATACCTCAGTTATATGTTTTAGGTGGGTAAATTCATTTAATTGCAGTCAGTTGTATATTGACATATTCGTATGTGAAATAGATGGTCAGAAAGACAGATAGGTAGATGACAACATATCCAATAGCAGTTAAGTGAGCAAATGCTGCTGAGCTCCCATATTCAAATGTACAATATCCCTAACATTTTATTTCTACCAGCTGACTAAAATTATAAGAGGACAAATAACCTTTCAGAGTGTAGGACATGATATGTTTTCAGTCTTTGAAGAAAAATATGTAACCTATACTATTTAATCCAATGAAAATATAAACCTTAATCTCTCTATATTGTTACTGAGTTGAAGGAGCTAGTTATTTGGAACTGATTCACTGATTTCCAAGCATCTGGGCTATTTTGTTTGATTTGTGAATGTATATGAGGTGCTAGCAGGGGAAAATTTTACACATTTCTCTTCACAAAATTTTCAGAGAGAATATGTAAAAGGAATTTTTAAAAAATCTTTTGAGGTTTTATTATCTAACTCTTCATGTGGTATTTGATGTTTGGAATTGTGAAAGAAGGTAAAAGAATGAACAAGGAAAGGAGCACATGTGGCTGATTTCAAGTAAGTAGATCTTTTTACTAGATGCGAAAGAAACAAAACTATTTCCCCAATACAGTTGTGCAAAAAAAGGGGAGAGTGTGATTTGTGAAGAGCTCACTGTGCTTTGTGTTATTGTTTTAGAGGGTGGTGGCCCATCAAGTTTCCTTTAATATTGCTTTTGTCCAAACCGTTTTCCTTGAAAGCATAAATGTGGGAACTACTTATCCCTTCATTCCCTCTCAGGCTAACATATAAACAGCAAATATTTCAGTTAAATTTTCAATAGAAAAAAGTCTTTACAGGTTGGGAGCTTCCATCTTAATACAGGACTAAATTATCAATTCCAATTGTTTAGATGCAGTTAACTTGATATTTGCCTCTAGTGAGCTACTGTGTGTGTGTGTGTGTGTGTGTGTGTGTGTGTGTGTAAGATTTATACAACATTGATCAGCAATGATGTGTGAGCTATCAAAAAGAAATCTTCCGTCAGACTTCTTAGATTTGTTCTGATTTCTTCCTTGTTTTCTCTTTCTTTCGATCTGTTTTTGAGGCAGTGACACGACTACTTCTCTGATTCGCAAATGAGGTTTTGTTTGGCTCAGATTAATATTAAAGAAGATCACATACACGGTTGGAAAATATTGTTATTTTTCTTTAATGGAGAAAATTGGACTCCCGCGTGTCAGATCTGTGGTTTTCTGAAGGGCAATGGAAATGGTACTGACATCACTTTGCACTTTAACAATCGGATTTGGTCAGGGTACAAGTTGTTTGTTTAACCCGACAGCTCGGTGCACCCCGTCACACGCTTTGCACACTCATTAAAACGATTATTCACGACCTGTCGAGTGTTTTCGGGTTCATTCACAGGAAAGGCTTGGAGTGAGCGAGAGCAATTCAAGTCAACACTGTCCACTACCCTGATGCACGTGAAGACGAGCTGGTGCGTGCGTAAAAAGATGGAGGGAGGGGTGGGTGAGCATGCTTAGCTCTAAGTCCCAGTCCCGTTCATCTGATGCTCTGGAATCTCAGAATGCCGAGAGTGCTTGGTTCTAAAGGGCCATATCGCTGTGTTAACTTAAAGGGCTTGGCACGGGACGGGAAAATAAAATAGACCAAATAAACTCAAAGCTCTCCCTCTGCTCCTCCTTTCAACCTTCTGCAAAGCTTAAGGAGCCGGAGCTCGCCCACCTTCTGCCTGCAGCCGCCTGACTGCCAGGCTCCACCTCTCATAGTGTGGATGCTGAGGATAGTTTCAGGAAAACCCGCCAGGGTGAGGAGAGTAATTCCATCTCTCAAGGCCCTTTCGTTCCCAAGAAAGAATTCGGTTGATTTTCCTCTCTATAATTCTATGCAGATACAGGGGAGGGGGGAAACGTGGGAGATGAAGAATAGAACTGTTAACCGTATTTGGTAGATGAATTGCAAATTATTAGTGAGGAAGGATTCATCCTCCAAATTGCAATAAAAGACCTATAAAGCCAGAAGTAAATAGCCCTCGATGAATTCGGCCACTTTTGTTTTTCTATTTCCAAATCATCTTTCAACATTTTGTAATGACAGTAAGAGAAGCACAAACACGCATGCATCTCAATCTCCCACTATTGCCTTGTACATATAAAAGGCACACCCGTGGTCTTTAGTTGTCGTATTTGTTCAAAAGGACCCTGATGCATAACATTCACATGTGAGCTGTTAGTTCAAGAGAAATGCCAATCTTCATAAGGTGTAATTGTATATATACACTTAATAATAGAATATATGAGTGTATATATGCATTTAATATGTAGTGAAGAACCCTAGAATATCCTGTTCAGTATAAGTATCCCTGGCATAACTTAGAGGTAATAGATGTTTGAAAACATTGCCATTTCTATATTCAAAACCCATTGCTCCTTGATTTTTCATAAGATAGCATTAGTAAACCCAATGGCCACCTTATTGTCATGAGGGTAACCTAGTCATGTTAACGGAAAAAGATACATTCATCAGTTTCATTCTATCATATCTAACATCATAAAGTCATCTGTTTTCCTATTTTACTAAAACACGTAAGTACAATGTTTGAAGAGAAGAATGGAAGCTTTCGAGTAGCGTGAGATTTTTAATCAGAGCCAGGTTCCTAATTGCTAAAAAGCAAGTACAAATAAGTAATTTCATAAGCTCTTTGGATTGCCACAATTCACTACCAAGTTTACATAAAATTGATCTGTCAAATGTGTTTCCTATATAAGCTCTTTCATTAAAACCAACCTGCGATAATAATCAAGAGGCAGATGCTGAAATATGTAAGTAAATAACTGAAAGTCTCTGCATAAATAAACACAAATCAATGCAGTAATAGACAACACTATCGATGCAGGAATGATCGATTTTAGTCTTCCAACCTGCAATCAGAGCTCCCAGTGTATAATTAAAAGTATATTTTTCAACTCCACCACCACTACTACTACTACTACTACTACTACTACTACTACTACTGGAAATAAATAAATAAATAGATAGATAGATAAATAAATAAATAAATAAGCCCAGCTGCCACTTCTACCTGATTCTACTTTATTTCTTCTAGAGTATTTTTGATGGGGTGGGAGGCATACTCTACTTTTTCTAAGAAAGCTTTGCCAAACTCAAAACTACATCATTAATTATAAAAATTATAAAAGTATTAAATAATAAAATTACCACCTTATTCATGTTCTGAATTTTCAACCTTCATCATAGCCTCTAATTATTCATTCAGCACATTTTAATGGGGGAAAAACACACAAAGTACTCATTATTTTTAAAGATTTTTTTCAACTACTATAGTACCTTTGGCTTTAAAGGTTCTTTGGGCCTTTTGTTAAAATAAATGAGAAAAAAATGTTATTTCCTCAGTATACCCTGGAAGTTCTCATGCCTATGCCTGCATATGCAAGCAATCTGAAACAAGGAAGGGGGGAAAAGCATCTGCGTTATTCCAAAATTGTTTCATAAAGTGATTGCAAAACAAACAAGTGTCTGACTCAAAGAAATAAATATACTTTGGATTTCTAGAAATTCACATCTGAAACGTTTCAGATTTTGCTTAAAGTTAAATTTCCTTTTTGAGAATATTTATGGAGGGCAGAATTAATTTAGATTAGCAAGCACCGGTGTATGATGAGTTTAAGTATTTAGGTTCTGTAGAGTAATGAAAATATGGTGTTCATATTTTTTTCTTAATCAACAAAGATGCTTATTTACATTCATCCTTGAATTGGTGTGGTCCTTCTGAAGCACAGGCCTCTAATTTTTTTTTTATTTATGAAATTCAGCTTCTTTGAAAGTGATTTTTTTTCTTACATATCACCAGCACATAAATATCAATTTTGATTATCTTTATATTATTATGTGACCAAGCATTCTCTGTGACTCCTCTCCTCTCCATCCAGAGAAAAGGATTCAGGGGCAACCGGACCCAAAAGGAAAATATCATCAGTTATTGTTTAGGGCTAATTTAACAGATAATTTAACTTCAAATAACAATGATCAGGTCATTAAATTTCAGAGCAGTGAGAAAATGAAAGAACTGAGAGATAGCTCTCCCTAACCCCACTACAGTTTTTAGTCTTCCTGCTCAATCAACGGAATCAACAATGTCTTGCCATCAAGGTGGGGAGCAAGATAGGTTTACACCTTAAATGCATTCTAATTCAAAGGATGAAATAATAAAAGGAGAAGAAAAGGGGGAATAAAACTGAGGAAGAAGGCCCTAATTCAGGGAGTGCTGGCTGTGTAGGAAAATTCAACCTAAACGGAAAATGAATGTCCCAAACATTCAGTCTGGCGAACACTCTCTTTCATTCGGACACTGATCTCCAAATCTTTGCAATGTGCAATGTGCCTTCCTCCCGTGCAGCTTTTCCGAAAGGCCAAAGACAAGGGCACAGGGTTAGGCAACACGCCACAAAAAGGACATGGGACATCTTATCTCCCCTCCCACTCTCACAAACATAATTTTGAGAGTTACTTGCTATTTTAAATGCCTTTTTCTGATGACAAAAATTCTGGAATTTCTGCCTACCTCAAGTTTTGATAGAGGGCCAGGTGAGGATGGTGTTGAAGCATGGAAATTGTCCTATGGAGGATGTGGAAAGGGGCAGTCGGAAAAGGATGAGCTCTATTCTGCATGGTCCTTTCCTTCCTGTTGTCTTTCCAAGGCGGAAGAAACCCGCACACAGGCAGATTGCTCTGCCCACCTAACCCCCTGCCTCCCTTTCCCCAGCCCAGGAAAGGGTGGCCCTTTATAAAGGGCCAGCTTTATAAAGTGTTGAGGGAATTCCTACCCCAAGGCTATCTCTTTTCCTGTAAGAATCCTTCACCTTGGACCACAGGTTTGGGCAGAAAAGGAACATGGGGTAGAAAGCGAAATACAAGAAGAGTAGAGAGTGGAAAGGGAAAAAGATGTCTACTACAGAGAAACCAGTTCTATCAACTAGCAGATAAGTGCTGAGATCTGAAACCGCACCAGGTAAACAAAAAGAAACAACTTTCAGGGGGAAGAGGGCGGCTGGAGATGAGTAAAGAAGAAAGGAAAAGGGTGGGGAAGCGCGCCGGCCAAGCTTCTGGAGTCAATTTTCCTGGCATCAGCCAGTGTGAGCTACCAAACTCTTAAGCTCTGCTTGTCCTGGGCAAGAGCGCCCTCACCTTGCTGCTCCCTGCTCAGCGCCCGGCTCCCCGTCTGCGGGCATCTCGGCCGCAACGTCCCGGGAGCGCCTCTCCACCGCGGCCACCTCGCCGCCAGCGCCGCCGCGACTCAGCAGCCTAAGTCCCCTTTCTACACGATTCCAAAGTCCGAAAAACCCACGCCGCCGGGTCCCTGCCACGACGACTTCAAGTCCCGCCATCGTGCCCCTCTCCAACTTCAGCCTGAAGTCCCTGAGGTGTCGGAAAGGCTAATAGGAAACCGCAGCGAGGGCCCCAAACGCGCATCGGGCCGAGCCAACCTATCTGTCTGGCGCGCTCGCAGCCACTCTCGGGACAGCCGGGCTCTCGAGCTTACACCGCCGTCTCCTAAGTGTGCATTAAGAATCAATTATTTGCCTGAGATCCCAAGGCCGGGAACTGGGATATTCCCAGCAGGGACGAAGTCAAGCCCAGAACGGAGCTCATTTCCCTACCCCTTCGAATAAGGGAAGAAGAGTCTCCAACCTCCGACCCGTGCCGCTCTCTACTTGGAGCAGCTCCGCTAAATCCCGCAGGGACCCTCGCCCGACCCAGGCCAAGGAGCTGGGGGCGGACGGCCAGCTCTGGGGAGGTTGGCAATGTTCGTGCGAAAATAGGGGAAGGAGGGGCAGTCCACCAAAAAAGAAAAAAAGAAAAGAGAAGAAAGAAAAGAAAACTCTAGAATGAGGCAAGTCCTTGGCTCTGGAGCAAAGACCTTTGTCTCAAATAGGGAGAGCAAATACCTACGGGTTTGAACCCTAAGTCTCGTTAGTGTATTCTCGCAGTTTCTGTAAGACTAGGAAATCCTACTTCCACGAAATAAATTACTTTGCACTTTGGAACCTATTTCAGTCTCCCGCTACCCCTGCTCCATATAGATTCACCTCCTTTCTTCTCCATCCCGTTTTGCCATGTCTACATTCTCTTTACTTAGGGATCCACCTTGACTCACTGCCGCCTTGGGAAAAAATCATGCATTCTTTCAGCTACTTCTGATAGCGCGCCCTCTAAGAAAATGTTTCAAAAAAAAAAAAAAGAGGCGTCTTTAGCCCTGGACCTGAAAGTCGCGGTTTAAGCCTTAGTCAAAAGGAGACTGTCGGGCACAGACCCCACCGCACCCCACCCCGCGTAAAGCACTTTCACTTACCGATCTTCGGGTAAGAGCGCTCTCAGTCCTTAAGTCTTTTTCCTCGGCATCCTTCGGGCAACCTCAGGCACAGTCTTGGATGGAGGGGGGAAAAAAAAGCAGAAATCGGAAGGCAGAAAAGAGACTCAAAACATAACACTACCTCATCTATTCCCCTGAGCTACCTTGGCCTGCATCCTTAAGGAACCGGTCCCGGTGAACTGACCGCTGGAGTAGGGAAAAGGTCGGTTTGGGGGCCGAAAACTAAGAGGTGGATTATTTTAACTGCTCGTGGTTGGGGGGAGGGGAGACCCTGGAAGGAGGGTAGGGAAGGGGGAATGATTGAGATGAGAAAAGAAAGCCTTAAAAAAAAATTAAAAAAAAAAAAAGCGCGCGAAAGAAAATCAAGCATGAAGTACTGTGAAAGATAGCGCCTTTGAACTCTTACAGGTTGGTAGCTCTTAGGAAGAATGCAGACGTGTGTATGCGCGAAAGGAGAATCTAGACGACCCCAATTCTTTCCATATCTCCAGGATCTGGCCTCGAGTAGGGGGGAAAATAAAAAAAAAAGAGGGGAGAATTTTAATTCCAGTTTCACCTACCCTGCTTGTTGGAATGGCTGCGCAGATTTTCATGTTGGAGAGTTCCATCTGTCTGGCAGAAGCTGGAGTGGTGTTGGGGGCAGGTTATCTGGTGAAGTGGGAATGTACAGGAACCCCGCCCTCTAGGCACGGTTACACAAGCCCAGCAACCCGTCCCAGCCAGTTCTAAAACCTCTAATGGTCTTCACCTTCACCCTTTGTTAGCCTGTTTCTCAAACAGGCGTTTAGTCCCAAACACAACCAGCCACTTTAGCTATTCATAAAATTAATTTCTCAAAAGCAAAGTTATTTCAATGCATGCAGAGTCTTCAACGATGTTGTAGAAAACACACTTTTAAAAGACCACATTTATATATTTAGAGTTCTAAATATTTTGGGTTTATCCACCTACTTGGGTGAAATAACCACCAATTTACATATACATAATTAAATCACAACACTACAAGTCTCATTTTTTATCTCTCTACCCTCGATTTTATGCGAGTCATAGAAACCACATGAAATCTTCCATGACCATAAAGATATCTGTATTAAATCTTGTTAGTTCTGGACTTCATGTACACTTGATTTCCAATTTTGAAAAAAGTGGAAGAAACATATTTGAAAGAATCCTTTCACTGCTCTAAGCTTAAGTCGTTTTCTCAATGTTTTATAGATTAATAATTTGTATTAACTTGTATCAGACAAACTTAAATACTTTAAACCTGGAAATAAATTGTAATTTGGGATTTCAAGTTTTAAGTTGTGATCACTGAGCACTTTCAGTTCCAAATCTCAAAAAGAGCAAACTTCATCTCATTAAAAACAATTATAAGTATGAAAGAAGAAAAGCTTCAAAAAGTTTCAAAGTGTTTTTCTGGCATAAGCTAATTTTAACTGGCAAAGGTTGGGTAAAACAAATATCAACACAACATTACAACCAATTTGTTGCAAAAAAAAAAAAAGAAAAACCCAATTAAATGCCAAGCTAGATTTCTGTGTTTTTGAAGAGGATAACTTGAGGGATGATAGGACAGATTGAGATTAATGAAACAGTCACATTGGGCTTCAGGAGGCCTTCACACAGTTCCTTCTCTCTGTATATCCCCCTTCGTATCTAGTATGCGTATTAAACAAACTATTCTTATTTCTAATCACATCGTTATATATGTAACTCGGACACGTATCCAAGTAGAACTTTTCCACTCCAGTCCTTAGTTCCTAATGAATTCAAAGAAGTCAATTTTACTCCCGACCTCAAAACATTTTGCCACTGAAATTGTATTTCTCAATCATGCAACAAACAATCACAAATAAGTATGGTTATTTAATATGGACAGAAAAAAATACTCAAGGGGGAAATCTTTCTTCTATATCCATGTCCCCTTACCTCAATATGAGTCCAACTCTCTTTTTAACTTTTGATAGTCAAAAGACTACATTTCTTTCATCCCAATACATTCTTATTCCACTAATAAAATCCATGGTAAAAGGGAACAATACATCATCACCTTTTTCAGTCTAAACACATGCTTGTGAGCTGTTTTGGATCACAAATGGGGATTTCCTTTGCCTAACCTTATTCACTTGGACTCTATTACTATTTTAAATATCAACCATACATTTGGCTTCTAAAACAATTTATTTGTGGAATTTTCTTTCATGCTTCACTCTAAAGAATTGTTAAATTTCAAGAAACTTGGACCTCTGGTGAAACTGCTCTCATACGAAGAAAATAAAATTATGTCCAGTCTGCTTAAAGGAGATAATTAAACTAGCTGTCTTGGTCTATTTTGGTCCATTTCCCATTTGTGTATATTTGGTTCCAGCTCTTTTAATTTTTCCTGGCTCTTATCTTTCTCAGACCTCTCTCTCACTCTCTCTCTCTCTCTCTCATTCATTCTTTCCTTTTGGTAGCAGGGGATTTTTTCTTTTTTTTTTGGCTTTAAGATCCTCTTTCCCTTTCCTCCCTCTAGCTCCCTCTTCCTCTATCTCTCCATTCCACAGCCCACCCATCCCCATGTTCCAATATTAACTATTCTGTATTTCTATTTCAAATCTGTTTGAGTCAGCCTCCTTCTCTCCTAGGCTTTTTTTTTTTTTTTTTTCTCTTTTTCCTGACCAACTCTCTAAGTGTTTGCCGATAACATCTTGGGGACAGATTATTTTTCATTGGGCCCTTTGTAAGAAGTAGCCAGCTTATTGCATTACTGCCGAACACATTTCAGACTATACAATTGTAACAAACGAACAACTTGTCCTCCACGGACTCACCACAGGATCCAATTAGTTACTAAACCTTTTAGTTAGGTTTTCTGATTATTTTCTGGAGTCATAGCAATTGAACTGCTGAAACAATTCAAAAAAATGTTTTCATTTTGCTTCAGGTTTATATATATGCATATATATATGCATGCATACGTATATTGCAAGTTAAAACAAAATTATGACTGTAAGCAAAAGGACAGATTTCTAGATAAAACTACACAGACATACTTAAAAATGAATCAAATAAATACCTCTATGATGTAAAAATGAAAGAAAAGGAGAGAGAGGCATTTTACTTCTTCTGAACATCTAGAATTTTAAATTGTTATAATTTAAAAATAAAATATAAACATTGATCTGCAAGTCATTACAACAGGTGATCACTTCAGCAAAATCTATATTGCAACTTCAGCACATCTTTATTAGAACTCTTTCATTGTGGGTAAACAGCCACAAAAATAAATGCTGACTTAGAAAGTATAAATACAAATATTTAAACAAAAATATTTGCAGCATTCATAGCGCAAATTGTACCTGAACTGAAGGGCTCTGTGTGCCTATATATATATATATATATATATATATATATATATTACATATGTGTGAATTATATTCACTTCTATCTAACCATATACATATACTTATTTATAATTTGCCAAGTGCTATAAACAAGATACCTGAAACAAAATATATAAAAAGCATTCTATCAACTGATTTGAAAATAAACACAAGGTAAATAGCTATGCACATAAAATTAAATAATCTCTTTTTGCTGTATATCTACAGAAACTTAAAGATATCAGCTGAAAAGCCTATATTTTGTTTAAAGCTAGCGTTTATTAAATAGCCTGCTCCTTGTAAAATTTGACTCCACAATGGAAAAAATATTATTTTCATTTTAAAAGTCTTAGTTCAAATGAAAGGAGCAGTCTAAATTTTAGTTGGCTGAAAAAGCCTTTGAATTCCCTAGAACTTTTAATGGTCTTTCAAAAATTAGCTCTACTTAATAAAAGAGACAAAAGTATCAAGATATATATGAATTTAGCCTATTTTTTTATTTCTGTGTGTTCATAGTAAACATTTTTGTAAGTGACAAACACGGGCATATGACCACAGTATCACAATCAAGAAATTTTAAGACAACATTAACAATCACTCAAATTTATGCGGCATCTGCGCAACACAGGTTACATATTTGCAAGGTTTACCTATAAGTACAATAGGTATTAACATTTCACTACATTTAGAAAAAATAAAAGTGACCTGTTAGTGACCACATACATCAAAATATACACAACACAAACTGAAGGCAATCATTAATTTTGTCCCCTTCCGATTCTCCGATTCATTTGAATAGGCAGTGCTGCCAACTGAAACAACTTTCTTTTTTTCTTTTTTTTTTTTTTTAATAGTATACCAAGTGCATTTTCTAGAACCCAATCTTTGGTCTAAAAGTAAACAAAAGAAAAAAAAACAGGTTTTTTTAAAAGAAAAAACAAAACAATAAATGGCCAAAATAATTTCTTGGGTACCTTTACTACGAATGCTTCTTAAATACAAATTACAGTTTAACATTTTTAAACTCTCCCCATAATTTAGGCTGTTCTCAATGTCTGCATCCACCATAAAGATCCATGATAATTTATAATACTGCACACATGGAAATCTGGCGGCTCTTAAGGACAGACTTGTCAGGTTTGAATGAAATGGCAAAGCAGTCACTATTTAGATACACATTCTACTATAATTTTGACTTCCAAACCTTATATTCTACAATGTATTCTCCCCACATTGCACCTCGCTGACACTCCACACCTTGTTAGAATAATAAACAACCCTAAGACTGAACAAACGTACAGAAATGCGGGGGGGGGCTTAATAAAAAATACCTGGACTTATTTTTTAATTATCATTTACAATGCAAATGTGTGTAAAACGTTCACTTACAGTCTGGTCCCAGGGATGTTAATGTATTAAAGGGTTGGAAGAAGACCCCTGATTTTGATGTGTGAAATAATCAGACAGTCCCCCGGACAGTCCCGTCGTGAAACTTGGCAAAGAGGGTCTTAAAGACTCACAGGGCAGGGTCGAGGGGGCCTGCGGAGACGTGGACGAGGACGCGGCCCGGGCGCTCATGGACGTGCTGCTCTGCGAAGTCATTGACGGGTGCGGGACGTGGGGGAAAAAGTAACTGGTCTGGCCCGCGAGCAGGTTGACCGAGCAGGGGTTGAGGGAGTAGGTCCCGGAGCAGGGCACCGACAGGCCGCAGGGCACCGAGGCGGCGAGCGCGGCGGCCGTGAGGTGGTGCGTGGCGTACGGGATCTCCCCGTTGACCAGACGGTCCACGCTCAGGCCGTTGGCTGTGGAGAAGGAGTGGTTGTTGCCCAGCGAGTTCTGAGTCAACACGGAGCTGTAGGGCATGGGGTGGCTGGGGTAGGCCGACGTGGTGCCGTTGTAACTCAAAGTGCTGCTAGCACGGGGGTGGTGCAGGGACAGGAAGGGCGACATGGGCCAGTAGAGGGAGCCGGCGCGGTCCATGAAAGTGAGGCCGGTGGAGGTGAGGCGCGCCCCGCGCTTGAAGGCCAGCTTGGCCCGCGACGTGGTGGAGCGACGCCGCAGCTTGCCCGTGGTGCCGCCGATGAACACGTCGTCGCTCGAGGGATCCAGCATCCAGTAGTTGCCCTTGCCCGGGTCGTCATAGTGGCGCGGCACCTTCACGAAGCACTTGTTGAGGGACAGGTTGTGGCGAATGGAGTTCTGCCAGCCCTGCTTGTTCTCGCGGTAGTAGGGGAAGTTCTTCATGATGAACTCGTAGATGCCATTGAGCGTGAGCCGCTTCTCGGGGCTCTGCCGGATGGCCATCATGATGAGCGCGTTGTAGCTGAACGGCGGCTTCTCGTACTTGCCGTTCTTCTTCTCGCCCTCCTTGCCCCCCTCCCCGTCCTTGCCGCCCTCGCCCGCCCCCTTCTTCTCCTCCCCCCCGGCGCCGGCGCCCTTCTCTTTCTCGTCCGGCCCGACGGGCGCCAGCTCCCCGGGCCCGCCGCCCGGCTCGCCCTTGCCGCCCAGCCCGTCCGCTTTGGCCCCGTCCAGGGCGGCGGCCGGGGGCGGCGGCGGCGGTGGCGGGAGCAGCAGCTGCTGGGGGCCCTTGTCGTCGTCGGCGGCCGGGGTGCCCCGTGCCGGGGGCGGCGGCGGCGGCGGCGGTTGCTGCTGTGGCGGCGGCGGCGGCGGTTGCGGGGCGGGCGGCGGCGGGTGGTGGTGGTGGTGGTGGTGGTGGTGGTGGTGCTGGGGGTGGTGGCTGTTGTGGTGGCCGTGGCTCGCGTGGTGGTTGTCGTTCTGGACCGCCTCTGGCACCAGGCTGTTGATGCTGAACGAGGACTTGGGGATCATTTTCACCTCTTTCCTATCTCCCATGTCCAGCATCACCCAGTCGTCGGGGGGAAACGGCGGCGGCGGCGGCGGCGCGGGAGCGGGGCAGCGGAGCAGCGGGCGGCGGCGACCGGTGGGTGCCGAACGGGGCGCGGGCTGCGCGGGCGGCGGCGGCGGCGGCACTGAGCGCTTCGGCAGCAGCGCAGTTGGACCGCAGGCTCCGGCGCTGGCAAGTCATGTAGCAAGAGCAGCAACCACCCCTCAGGAATTAGAAGAAAAAAAAAAAGGGGGGAAAGAAAAAAAGAAAGAGAGAGAAAAAAAGAAACAACCACCGCCCCGGGGGTGAAGCTCCCTCGCTCCCAACTCTACTTCTTGGTCTCCCCCCCACCCCCCGCTCCCCCCCCCTGCTGCTTCCTCCTCCTCCTCCTCCTCCTCCTCCTCTCGCAGCAGCAGTCACAGCAGCAGCAGCAGCAGCAGCAGCCCAAAGGGGGGGAGAGCCGGGCGGCGGGCGGGCGCGTCCCGGAGCGGCCGCGGCGAGGATGGGGAGACAGCGATCGAGGCGGCTATAGCCACAATTAATTTTCCGAGCTACAGGCGCACACTAGGGCTGTAAAAAAATTTTTGGTTTAACCTTTCCTGCCGCTGGGCCAATCAGAGCCGGCGGCGTGCGGGAGCGTCTCTCCTGCCGTCGACCAATCGGCGGGTCCGGGCCCACCCACCCCGCCCCACCCCGCCCCGCCCTCCGGCTCCCGCCCCCTCGGGCGCTCACCTCCCCCTCTTCGCGGGCCTCGGCCTCGCGGCCGCGCGGAGCCGCGTAGGGATACGCCGGTGGGAGCACGCTGCGCCGCGGCCCTTCTCTGCGCCCCCTCCACCCGTTCTACCCCGCGGGTCTGCTCAACCGAAATCCCCCTCTTAGGGCAAATATCTCACATTTCCGGCTTCCTTCTCATGTATTGGGTCATTTTCGTTTGAGCGTCAATATTTGTCCTTATTGATTAAAGTTTGTATCCAATTTTATGTTTCAAAGCGGGGGCGGTGGCGGCGGCAGCGGTGGTGGAGAGAAGAGTGGGAGTGCAGGGAGAGGGCAGGAAATGGAGGAGGGAGAAGCGAGGCACTACTTTCCCGAGTCGGCCTTGCAGGCCCGGGTCCGGCATTTCGGAGCCCGTAGGAAAACTGTGCCCCTCGTAGGTAACACTCCTCCGAGGTTTCGGAGGGTTGGGGAGGGAAGGCCCACCTCTGGCGTGGGAGGGAGGGTCTCCTATACCTTGGGGGAGGAGGGTCCGGCAGAGGTTTGGAAATGAAGGGATGAGGAGGAGGAAGTGGGCTGACGAGCGCGGGGCCAAACAGGGGTTACTTACTCGGTTCCTGCGGCTCGGGCGGCGGCGAGCTCGGGCGCCGCCGGGAAGCCAGGCCTGGGGCTCCCGGCGCTGCGGCGGCGGGCGAGGGCGGCTCAGTGGTGGGCGCGTTTGATGGCCCTCCGAAATGAGGGGTGCTCAGAGAAAAAACAATACCAAACAATCTCGAAATAAACCAGGTAACACATGCTCTCTATGTGCGTCTCTTTCTTCCCCTTCTCTCCCGCTCCAGACCTTCGCTCATGCTCTGGGTGACTCGGTGCCGTTTTCTCCTCGCCGCTCCAGCTTCTCCTCAGCTTCTAATCCTAATTGGAAGCGAGTAGCCGCGAGCTATCACCCTGGAAATGTTTTCATTTTGCTTGTTGACGTTGGAGGGAAAATAAGGGTGGGCGTCTATTTCTTTCCGGGTTTTTTTTAAGCCTTCCTATTTTCACTCCCTCTTTTCTTTTTCTTTCCGTTTCTCAAATGCTTTTAATTTGTGCGGGCCTTAATCCTGAAATAACCGCATGCTTCAGCCGGCCCTTTCCCATCCTGAATGCTGCTTGTAGGCGCCTAGGAGCCTTGGGAACGTGGGTCCCACAATTCCAGCTTCTTGGGCGTTAGGACTGGGAGGGTTCGGTTGAGGGTGGAAGTGAGTGGGGAGACTGTGATTCGGGGGCTTTAAAGGGATCCCGTGGCCAGGGGCAGGGCTAAGGCCCAGCATTTCCCAGGGATTGGAATTTGGTGCAGGGCATACTGATCAAAGGCTGTTTTATCCCACATGGGCACGAAACATACCACAGTTTACGGAGGATGTAGCCTGAGAGAAGAGGGAGGTGGAGGAGGAGCATAAATGAAAAGCACCTTTTCACTCTGTAAGGTAAATAATCATAAAATGTAAACCTTTCTTCGTCTTGATAAACTCTCAAATTATCTGACAGATTTGGTATTTACGAAAACGAAAAAGCGGTGCTTATGTATGATGTTAAATTTCAATTCTAATATAAAGAATGCAATTGATGAATACTCAGGTTAATAGGGAGTTATTCCACTCTCCCCATCCCACCCCCACCTTGAAATTATGAGAGAGAATAAACTCTGAAGAGAATAATAGACAATTATAAATAGATAATGATTTTTAAATATGGATCTATTAGGAATGCCATAAGGGAGCTTTGCACATTGGACTGACCTCAACTATCCATTCACTGTATGTGTGTGTCTTCTCCCTATTTCTACATAAGTCCTTACTTTAAAACAAACTATTTTCACATGTGGGAAAATTCAAGGGTTCCAGCGATCGCCGTTGGTGGTGACATGGCCCCAGACTTTGACTTCTAAGCTCCGGATTTCTTACAGAGCCGGGTGAGCTCATGGGTTTTGCGGACCCGGCTGGAGAGATCTGTGGGCCTTCCTCTTTCTGCTCACTTTTCCTCCTCCCACTCTTCTCCCCTCCCCAGGCCTTATTCCTACTTTTCCTCAACTCGCATTCCTGCCTCCTCCCCTCTTCCCGCCTCCTCCCCCTCACTCCCCCCACCCCTCTTCTCCTTCTATTCCACTCCCTCACTCCATTCCTCCACCTACTCCTCCCCATTTCTCCCCCCACAGCCCCCCTTCTCATCACCACTTATAATGGCACACAAGGGCTCCCTCTGAGGTGGACGGCCCGGTACGTTTTCGTAGTCGGTCTAGCGTGAAATGATTCGGTGTAACCGGATTCTTGGGAAAGGACAGGTTACGTAAACATTTACTGATGTGGAGTAACTATACTATTTGTACTCTGATATGCAGGAAGGAAAGTGTTGATTAACACAGAAGAAAAAAAAGCGAAATTAGCTGATTGCATGCTCATAAGTGCAAGCTGTCATTGAACTGCTTTTAAAATAGACACAGCTGGGTGTTTGTGTTGAAAAATTTCTTGTGTTTTTGCTAATACTGAAATAAGCATGATTTTGTATACCAAACATTTTCAGATCATTAAAATTTGTAATCTGTGCTGGTTTTAAACACAAAGAAAAGAAACAGAATCATTTCGATGTAAAATTTGCTGATATTATATTAACTCAATCAGGTCTGTACAAATTGTGCATTGTGCCTACTAAAATCTGTTTGATCAATTTAATACACAAAGTGCCAAACGTGGGTATTGTTTGTTAACATTGGACATTTTATTCAAATCCAAGCTCAGCAGCAAACTGGAGGAGCACTCCTTGAATACAACACCAGCACTGACTGATGAATTTTTAATGTTTTAAGGTGTTTCTTAGGTCAAAGCTGAGTGTTCATTGTTTTTGTAATCCTGCATAAAATTTTAGCAGGTGAAAATAAGTTTTTCTTCTGTTTACTTTCAAATAGCAAAAACTGGGGTCTGCTAATGAGAGCTGGAATAATCTGATTTTATGTGCCAGGAGCTTATATTGACTGGGAAAATGTTTTGCATGCAAATTAAAAAATGTGTTATATTATTTTAAGGATTGCATGGATGCAAGTCTTAAAATAGGATATTTGTGTAGGAATAAATAGATTCCAGTTTAATCATATTAAAGATATATTCTCCCTAATGACAAAGGTTATTTGCAATTTGGGGGGGAGGTGAGTTTGAATTCCTTTTAATAATTTTAATTAGACTTTATGGTGAGATAGAGTGATATATATATGTATACACACACACACACACACACACACACACACACACATATATATATATATATATATGGGCTTGTTCAACAAAACATGCACTGTTTACTCAGCAGCCCACATTTGTCTCAGCAGTGGCTTCTTTTTAGAACTGCTACTAGATGAAATGGAGGGGGAGGGGGCTCTTGGACAGAGTATTGTGCAAGTTGAAAGTCCCTGGATGGAGCTTTGTATATCCTACCGGCCAATTTGGGTGCAAATTGGATTTGAACAACTGCCCACATCCACCTCAGGCCTCTTTCCTAAACACAAGAAGCCCTAACTCTGTATTTCCACCTCATTCAGTCTCTGTGATTACCTTCAGAAGACAGAGGGCATCCGGTGGTCTCAGATCTGAAAAAATTCTTTATCACTTTAATATTGTCTCATCATCAGCTTAATCTTGATCTCTCAAACACATAGATCTATAAATGTACACTGTTAACGTCAAAGCCTAAGTCAGAGCAAATGTAATTTTCTGGGATGTATAATGGTAAACTTCTCCTCTGTCTGCCTCCCCCTTTCACCCCCCAAAAGAGGACAGGCCTTGTAAAGAGTGAGCAGTTCCAACGGAAGAATTCCTTGGGAAATGAATTAGATTATTCCGTCTCTAGTTTTAATTAATAGCCAAGGCCCCACAGCCAACTGCAGGGAGCAGCACATTTAGTTTCTCCATCTGGTGGTGCTACATTGAGTCTTCCTTAGGGCCTATTTCCCGCTTTTGGTCGGTGCCTTGCTGCTTTTTTCCTTGTTACCTGCTGGTTAAAGGAGGGCGAGCCATTTTTGCCTAAAATCCACCCTGCTCTCGGCTCCCTGGATAGGGTGTCCTTGGAGCGGCGCCCAGCGCCAGGCTCTGGGTAAAGCTCTCTTCCTGCAGATGCAAGGGGAGTCCCTGACCCTGTGACGTTTGTGAGTGAGCGGAACCCTTGCGGAGGCATCCAGGTATTTCCAGAGATCCTGTGACTATCAAGGTCTGCTCTTGCTGAAGCCAACTCGTCCTTAATCCCTTCTTAACAGCAGGTAATGGTGCTAACATTTAGTGATTGTAAGTTACCCTTTAGTGTGTTGTATCCTTGTTCTGTGGGTTTTGGTTACAGGTTATACGATTAGGTTTGCGAGAACAGTAGTGAACTAAACTTCTCAGTAAGAGGTCTTCACACCAGGGAAGTGTTACTTTTCTGCCGCAGCCTTGCCTCGTCACTCATTAGGGAGCTGCAGGTTGTCAAGCGGCTGCTCTTAGAGCACGCGCGCACACCCTCAATATCCCCAGGGGCGCGCACACGTGCACGCGCACACCACAAACACACACACACGTACATATACACACTCACACGCCTCACTAAAACTAAATTAAGCCGATGATTAAGACAAGCGTCTACTAGGCCTGTCATTTCAGCATCCTTCCATCATAACATTGTGGCACCGGCAATTTTGCTTGAGAACTTCGAGAAAAAAAAATTCATGGGAGAGCCTCGTATTTGAGAGTCGAAATGTTTAACTTGTATAAGCTGGGGAACCACTTCGGAAGCGAGAAAGTCCAAAGTTAAAAAAAATTTTTTTTAATAAAGAAGAAGAAGAAGAAGAGAAGGAAGAGGAGGTCTGGATAGAGACCCTGGGACGCCCCAGGCAGGTTTCTGTGACTCTGCCAGAAAGCTTCCAAGCTCTCTGAAGGCAAGCACATACTTATCCAAAGGAATCGTCTTGAGACCTGCAACAAAATACACTTGGGAGAAGCTTCTTTCCAATATTACCCCACAGAGAGCCAGGCGTGGAGAAATCCATGAGGAAATATTACCACCCCAGGGTCGAAGGACCTTTAAAAAGTCTCTCTGAACAACCTCTCAGTCGAACACTCTGCACATCTCTTGTAAATATAAAATGTCCAGTAGTCTTTTACATGTTTCCTGTTATTTGCCAGCACGCTTGGCATCTTTGAAGGTGGACAATTTGCAGAGGGAGTTGAGTCCCTAATAGTGTGAGGGCAGGCCCGTTCCGTTTTTTGACCTGATCCAATTAGGAGAAATAGTCCCACACCTTTCGGGCAATCGTGCCCTGAGAGGCCAATTTCTTGTTTTCCTCTAGAAGCCCTAGGAAATGGCGCAGCCCATCCTTTAGAGGGGTCAGGAAATGCTAAAGGGAAAGACAAAGAGTGGAAGGGGTGATGGTAAACGGGAATGATGGAAGCTAGTTCTCAGGTCCTTATATTTAACCCTTGAGTCTATCTGAAAAGGGAGGAAGTGAGAGTTGGCAAAAGTCAGCACACAAGACAATGCTACCTTGGATTTTTCACCAGCGGGACATGGAAAGAGGGGGAAAAAATGACTTCATAAGTATATATCAGCCTGAAAGAAGAACTTACAGGCCTCAAAATGCTGGTCTCCTAGAGTTCGAGCTCCTTACTATCCCATCTCTGTTCTCCTTAATTAGTTGGAACTTCAATTTGATTTCCCGTAAGAAACCGAATAATCTACTTTGGGAAATGCTAACAGCACTCTTCGGAGAATGTGGGGCATCGAGTTTCCTCTATTCTGAAGCACCATTCCAAAAGGCCCCCCAAACTCCAGTCGTTGTGAGGAAAGATGAAGCGGTGCGGCTTAGTGACAATTATTAGGACGGTCAGCTCTGAACCAGTCACCCACCCTCTCAATAGTTAAAAGTACACGAAGAGTACCGAACAATAGAGAAGATTGATAGTATGTTTTAGACAATGCTCGCACCCACTGATGGTCGTCAGGAATGACGAGGGAGAAAACTGCCTGCGCTGGGGTGAGCAGGCCAGGAGGCAAGCAGAGACCCTTCCACCCCAAAGTCCCCCTTCGCATTTGAAAAGTCGCATAAGACAAAGTAAACTATTTACTAATCGAATACATCCGCTTCCTTTCTAAAAACCCAAGTGGACAAACCAATGAGCCAGTTTTTACTTCGTGTCTGTCTCATACCCACCTGCCTCCTCACTCTGGAACTGCAGTTCCTGTAGGTCTTCCCCTCCCCCTCCAACTTGAAGCAGTGGAAAATATGTTGGAGCAGCGTTTCGAAAAAGGTCCTGATCTTCTCCCTCCCTCGCTAACCCCTCGAGGCTGAAACGGCGACGGTTCCCGGCGAGGAGCATCACGGAATCCTGGCTCCCGGGGCCTGCGCGCCGCTCCTGCCCGCTAGCACCCGCTCGCCTACCCCGCGCTCCTTTGTCACCCGCGCCTGCCCAGCGCAGTCCTGCTGGAGGACTTGCTTTTAGGTTTTATTTCCGGATTTACCCCTCTTAGAGTTACCTTTTCAGCCCAGATGTCTCGTGTTTGCACATCACGCCGGATGCACGCATACAGATCAATATTTTTAGGCTAAGAGGTCATCTGCCATAGTGAACGTGGAAAAAAAGAGCCCAGTCAAAGGTTTTAAGCTTATTATTTGTATAAAGCACAGCTCAGAGTGAAAAGATTGGGGTGCGTGCAGGTGAAGTTAATTTGAATATTCAATTACATAGAAGGGGTGTTGTACCCAGTGAGGGAGAGCAGTTATACCCCTATTTCTCTCCTGCCCTTTGGAAGGAGCCGAAGGCAGGGAGGAGAGGAGCGGCCAGGGTATGCTAGATGCAGGATGGCTTCAGGAACAAATTACCGCTATAATGTGCAAACAAAACAACCCTACTCTTCCGTTTCAGAAACTACAACAAAGGTAGTGTGTGGGGGGGGTCACTTTTATTTTAAAAACAATCCTAGGTAGGTTCTTGTTTACCAATTTTAGTATCTTCCTTCTGAGCTTGTCCTAAGGCACGCAGGAGAGAAAGTAACGTTCAGGAAGAAAGCCGAGTCGGCAAGTTTGGCTCCGGAGCGTGTGAACTATGAATCACCGCGGTGAAGATCTTTTTTTTTTTTCTCACCCTTTTCTTTTCTCCTGGAGCGTGAACTTGTTAGATAAGATAGATGAGGCCACAAGGATGTAGAATCACTGATAAAGCCCGGCTTCTTGGAGAGCAGCCTTGTGAGGCTGCTGCGTTGCCTCGGACGGAGCTGAGGGGCGCGGGGCTCGCTTCGGCGCTGCCCCAATGCAAATCCCCGCGGCCGCCCGCGGGCTGCACCCCGCGCTGGGATCACTGCCCAGGCAGGCTATCCTCTGGCCTTAGAGGAAGCACCCCAGAAGACAAAAGAACGGCCCCAGCTGGGCTGAGTATCTGCTCTCCGGAACACTAAACGGGGCCCGCAGGTTTTCCCGGAATAAGTTCGAAGTCCGGACCACAAAGCAATCGGAGGGTGGGAGACACTAGATTTTAAAGAAGTCTGGAATCAGGCGTGATTCCCACTATTTTCCCCATTGATTAGAAGTGGTTCCCTTTCCCTATTTATATATATATATATATATATGCACATGCTATTGATTACACACCGCGATTTACTTGAAAAAGTGCTTAGAGTATCTTTAGCACACGCTCAGTCTTTCTCCCCCTCGAAGATTTCAGCTGACAGTGTGGTTGTTGGGATCAATTAGCACCGGATTTTGCCCCGGGGTTGCTCCCCAGGGCGGACAAATGGAGCCAACTCATCTCCAGCGGCTTTTTTTTTTCGCCCACGTGCGTATCCACGCCAGAGCTTTAGAAGCAGTTTAAAATCCCCAGCCTTGGTTTCACTTGATATTGTTGTTGTTGTTATTGATAAATATTGGGTCATACACAGCCACTTGTCAGAGCCTTTGGCTCCATCTCGCAGCTGCAGCTCCTAGCGGGGCGTTTGAGTCTTGTTCTAGGAACCGGAGGGATTTGTTGGGGAAAAGAATTGCATAGTCTCTGCTCCTTCAGTTGCGGAGATGGCCCCTTAAAATCTTACTTCTTGTCTGTCTACTGTCACGTTTATTTCTTTATTTGTTCATATGTGTGAACACTGGGTAGACGCGTGTTTCTTTTCCCCCCGTATCTTTTAATTGAAATTATCGTCAAAATAAAAAGGGATAAACTACTGACCCCAGTTTTCTTAAGTATATCTGAAACTAAAAAGAACACAGGCGAGTGGACAGATAATTTTTGTAATTGCTGGGGGATGGTTGAGTAGGTAGGACGTTTGGGGGTTGTGTAATTGGAGTAATTCATACAGTTTATCTTTCGACTGTGCTGTATATACTCTTTCCCTTGATACTGCACACGAACTGAGCCCTTGGTCGGCTTGTCTTGGCATGTCTGAAGCCCCAGACACCCAACAGTATCATTACAGGAAAGAGACAAAACCCTAAAGACTCGAGGCAGGGAGGCGTCTGCCTTGAGGTGAATGGGGAGTTCGTCTTGGCGCTGGACTTTTCGGGTAAGCGCACCCACTGGCTCAGACTCCCTGGCAGCGCAGCGTCAAGGTCTTCCCCGCGCGGAAGTGCAGGGAGGGGGTGGGGAAAGAAACAGCTGATTTTCGACATTTCAAAGGGACTCTTTCTATTTATCAGTGTTACCGAAGTGTACGTTACTGGAGAAACAACAAAACAAGCATAGAGCTGCAATTTTCAAGAAAATAGGATCCCCAAATATAAAAATAAAAAAGTAGCAGAGAAGATGTATAATTCAATCAAATTACACAAAATTGCTTGAAAATCCAGAACAGTAGCGATCCATTATGCCTCTGTTTTATTAGTGACAAGTACAATTACTCTAAAATAAAGAACACTGGTGAATATATAATTGGCTGTAATCATGTTAGTGTTTGAATAAAAATGACGGGAACATTTAACACTTTGACAACAAAATGTTCAGAAATAACTTATTTATTCAAACAGTTTTTATTTTCCACCAAGTGAAGGAGAAACACAGTTTGCTTAGGAAAATCA
Source organism: Balaenoptera ricei (assembly GCF_028023285.1). Taxonomy (NCBI): domain Eukaryota; kingdom Metazoa; phylum Chordata; class Mammalia; order Artiodactyla; family Balaenopteridae; genus Balaenoptera; species Balaenoptera ricei. Next base: position 118,788,465 of record NC_082640.1, on the reverse strand, counting down.
ATGACTTTCCCCTGCAATAAATAAATATCCAAAAGGGGAAAAAAACAGCCCCACACCTCTATATTATTACTATTATTATTTTTAACCAACAAGAAGCTTAATCCTGTGTTTGGAGGCAGCACCGCCTAACGGTTGTTGGGTACCGACGTCCGCCACCTAGAGGAAAAGCTCTGCAGCTCACCCGTTTTCCGGCGGTGACCTCGGGAATCAAAGTTAATAAATATTCCTTTGCAAATTGCTCTCCAAACTAACTTCCCCCTCCCCCACCCCTCAGTCCCCTTCCGCCCTACAAAATCGTCACAATATTTTCTTAGTAATTGCTCTGTGCAATTGACAGAAGTGCTGAGTCCCCGGCAGCGCGGTCCTCTCCTAGCGAACAGCCCGAGCGCGCTGGGGAATTAGGTCAGGGAATATTTGGGTCTGGAGAGAGAATCCACTTTCGACCAAAATTCTTCTAGAGCAGCCTGAATTCGGGTCTCATAAAGTAACAGCTGATGCTGGAACCCCATATTCCAGTGCTTTTTTTTTTTTTTTTTTTTTTTTTTTTTTTTTTTTTAGGGCGTTCTTAGGGAAAACACAGCCCGGATCCCTCTGTCCGCCAGTTGCTTACCGCGGGGCCCCTTTTCCCGAATTCTCCCCGGTCCACATGCCCCTCCCCGCCGCAGACACGGAGTTGTGAGGTCCGGGCTCTCTCTAATCGGTCCTTCGAGACCAACGGGTCCTTTGATTTTCCTAAATAGGTTGTAAAGGCATTAAGGGGAAGGCCATGTTTCGAGGGGTCACCCCTGTGGCCCTGGAGGCCGAACCAGGAGAAATCCCACATCTTTACACTGAATCCTGGAGTTTCGAGAAACTTCCACAGTGTGCTGGGTAATTTGAGGACGGACCCGAAGAGACGAGGGACCTTTTTCTGCCTTTTAGTTTTGGTGGATACTATTGGCTTCTCCCGCAGAAAAAGCCAGCCTTACACCCGGGTCTTGCCTGGCTGCCCTCAAGGAAGTCTTGGGGAAAAGAGATGCTAAGCGAGTGTGAGGGGCTAAGAAAAGAGAAATAAGGAGGGTGTTCGGGGCGCTCAGTGGCTGCTTGATAGACGAGCAGCGGACTGTGCATGTCCGCGCGCCGGCCCTGCAGGCGTTTCTCCCCGCCCCACGCGTCCAAAGTTTTGTTTTGCTTTGCTTTAATGTACCTAGAATACTGTTCAAGCTGAAAGTTTGCTAGAAAGCCGAAGAAGGAACAAGCAAGCTGAATTCGTTTTGGAAAACAAAACATCAACAACAACAAAAAACCCCACCCTGATAAATAATTGGGTTTCATTCCTTAAGTTTTCCCTTCCCTCTCTTCCTCCCCTCTTTGCTTTCCTTTCTCAATTTCTCACCTTCCCCGCTCCCCATCCTCATCCCTATCTTTATTTCTGTCTTTATAACCTATCCAAATCCCTATCTCCATATCTCTCTATGTGTAAGAGAAAAGAAGCAGCGTGAGGTGGGTGGAGGTGACCATTTTTACGCTGAGTTTCGGAACCTCCCTCTTTGTCACTTCTCAGCCCCGACGCTGCTGGAGTTTAAAGGAGACATCCCAGAGATGACTCTTCCTCTCAGTCCTCCCAGGGGCAACCTCAGAACCATGGACCTGTTTTCCTACTGTAGAAATTCTTTTTTTTAAGGTAGTCGAAATATAGATATAGGTACATCTCCTCTAAAACGCATGTCCCAGTACATACCTCCCCTATGGAGTGAGGCACGCCCCAATACTCTAATAACTTAAGCCCTAAGAATTGTTCCGTTTTGTTTTATATAAAACTAGCGCTTCCACTCTCAACTCCCAGGTCTGTCACTCCTCTCCCGCATTATATTAACAGGCGATGTTAGCCTTCCCCTACGTGTTTAGGCTGCTAATGCGGTCCACTTAACGCAACAAAAATGCTCATCTGTGGAGATTTTCCCAAGGCTAGCCGCGATGCTCGCTCCTTTCCTTTTCAGGGCAAGTCCTTCCCTCCCTCCCCCTTCTTTGCTTGAGGTGGGGGCTGAAAAAGGGGTTCAACAACCGCGAGCGAGGATGTGAGCGCTCCCTCCTCTATCTCCCGCCTGCCAATTCACCCAAGAGATAGTGAATTTTTTGGTTTTCTCTTGGGAACAGAAATATCTGGAAGCTTCAGCCGTGCCACTTGGTTGCCTCTTTCAGTTAATTTGCCTTCCTCTTTCTTTTCTTCTCACCTCAGTCTATGAAAGCAGTTCAGAATTGCTCTCACCGCCTCCTCTGCATCCTTCTTAGCTCCTGCCTTCTGAAGGAAACTCTGCTGGCTTTCTTTTCTGTTTCAGCAGGAAAGCTGGATTGGAGATGCACTCTGTAGCGGATTGTTTGTGTGTTGTGTACGTTTGTCTAGTTTTAATAACTTTTTGGAGGAGACTTTCCTGGGCTTGCTGACATTTCCTCCCCCAACCTCTCTATGGAGGAGACTCTCTGGAGGAAGGCATCACCTGAGCTTAGCTGATGGCCTTTTGTCAGGTTCTCTTACTCTTCAAAGTCTGGTCTGGGAAAGTCATGTGTCATCATGATTCATATGTATCCAGTTTCCAAGGAGAAGGACATCAGGGAGAAAGCAAAATAAAACTAACTTAACATATAATAAGTATTATTAATTAGGTTTTGGTTTAAAAGATGATTGCCTTCATTGCTTCCATCTGGAACACCTTAGATTTTTTTTTTTTAAACCTATAAAATATAGACATTAGAACAGAGCTTTCCAACTCTGGCTCTACCATGCTCTTCTTCTTACGGATCCTTAGGCAAGTTACTTCACTTTTGTAGTTTTCCTGCTTCATCTGAAAAATAAGTGATCTGCATTCATTAATATATAAGATATCACCCACTCACCAAAATCCCCAAAACAGTAAAAAACAATTAGCCAAACCCTAAGAATCTTTTTTTTTTCTTTTTCTGGAAGCACTAAGAAAATCTCATTCAAACGGCAGCAGCGACATCTAGTGACCATAGTGCTCAATAGTAACAATGACAGTGTGGGAAGTTTACCAAGGAATGGGTTTTCAGAGTGAGACATCTTGGTTTTTCTAATAAATCTTAATTGTCTGGCAAAGAGTACTCTTTTGATATCAAAGAGTTCTTACTGAGTTTAGATTATGGCAATGAGATAAAGAAAGAAAAAGATGCTTAACGACCTCAAGTGTGCATACAAGGCAGTTACAATGTATAAGAACACTCTTCTAATGTTTTAAATTCCAGGTCAAGAGACTAGTTCTAAAAAATAATTTTGTGGGTTGTGCTTTATTTAACTAATTTTCCAAATTAAAATCAATTGTATTACTGCACAAATACTTAACAAAGTTGGAAAAAGGTAGAAATTTCCAAGATTTCCTTTCATCTGGACCAACCATTTAGTTGATTTGAGATTGCTGTCTAGTCAATAACAGGGAACATACTAAAAATAACTCCCTCCTTTAAGTCACCACATATATACTCTGTCCATAACACCTTTGTTCAAAGTATTTTGAAATTCAAAGAAATGGGGTTCCCATTACTGGATGGACTCCATCTCTTTTTGTAGCAAAGATTATCTGGGCACCGGTGAAGTCTTAGCAATGGCAGAGAGACTATGAAGCCCAAGACGTTTCAGGATAACAATGTTAGCATTTTCTTGGCATTTCACACTTTAGACAGAGGCAAAGAAGAATTCAGCTTATTCTCTGTGACTTTATAAGCTGGCCAAGTGTGTGGGCGTAGTTTGTTCATGCACTCAGTGAAGTGTGTGTTTCAATTCCTATTAGCAAAGCAGATGATGACTGTTGGAATATATGGATCCATGTTTTATAACTTTAAAGGAAGCCAACTTTGTTTATTATAGTTTATTTTTGACCAGTACTTTATGCACTTTTACTGTGTAATTTGGCCACTGATTGACTTACTAGCTAGTTTAGCCAGGTAGTATTCTAGTGTAATAAGATTACTAGACTCTTAGTTAACCCCGGGGAGAACTTGAGCTAGTCACGCCACTTTCTTGACCTTAGTTTCCTCAAATATAAAATGAGGAGGTCAAATGCTCCACTGTCCCTTATTGCTCAAAACAACCATAAATCAATAAATCGTCAACCCTCATTTGCAAAGACCCTCTTCTGGTGCCTCTGTGGTCACTTGTGACTCTTCAGTGTCAATTCTGAATTCTCCAGTTAGGCATCTCATCAGAAATTAGAATGGAAAGAATTGACGAATCCTACTTCTTCATGTCCTGCCCACCTCCCCGTTTGTCTGATTTTTAGAAATGACAGAAATCTTAGACTTTCCAGTCAACATTTACCAATTCATTGGCATACTCTCAGCTCTCTTGTTGTCCATCCAGAAAAATCACAGTGTGGGAATGGGACAAAACTGAACATAAAGCTGGGGCAGCTGTATTTGAACATGTATCCAACATGTTCCCATATCCCCATGGTAATGGTTATTTATTATTATTATTATTATGAGCCAGAGCCAAAGTATTCTGGCTGCAAACAGCCTACATTTCCTTCCTGCTTCTGTGGCCCTATGAATACATTTCTTCAGGATGTGGCAGTAAAATGTCTCCCATTTTTATCTGGCTTGGAATATGATTACACACATTTAGCAAGGAGAAGATCGTTCACAGGAGGCAAATATTACCCCATGATGCAAATATGCTCCACATTTAATATAGGTCCCAGGGAAGCTGAAGACATATACAAGGAGAATCGGAATGATACTGACCTGGATTGACAGAAGGACCATGGTTCATTATAAAGAAAATTCTGAATCTCTCAAAGGTTTATTTTTAAGATACTTTTCTCCTTTCTCATCTCTCTAGATGTCTTCCTGCTCTTCATACAACTCAGAATGGTAATAAAAATACCCTATCTTTGTATAAAATTAACAAGGCATATTTTCTTCTGTGAATTCCTCTCAGATTCAAGAGACAGGTATTATTTTACTTTAGAAGTGAGAAAACTGACCTAGAGAGGCTAAATTACTCACCTGAGCTCATACTGCTAGGAAGACCCAGAACAGGAGCATGAATTCTGGCCCGGGATAGGCTGCATCTCACTTCTGCTTGTTCTCAGGGTTGAGGCCCTCACACTGGGAACCAGGGTTACAGACCGACCTGCTGCTGTTCCTTAGGCCTCACCAAGATTCCATTGCATATATTTGAGAAGTCTCAACTTTTAGGAGATTCTTGGGACCCTTGTAACATGGTAGAATCTGTGCTTGCTACTCTTCATTCATGTATTTCTCCTCTTAATGCTAACAATTTTATATTAATATATTATTTATATTGTTTATATTTTCTTCCTGAGGAATGATCTTTGTGAAAAGATAGCAAAAATAATATAAAAATATATTATTTATATTTTCTACTAGAGGGATAATCTTTGCAAAAAGATAGTACTCAAAACATGTTTGTTAGTGATCTTGGGATCCAAGATTTTGGAATTGGAACGAATGTAAGACATCCTCTGATTCAGCAGCTCTGGAGAGAGATCACTATCTGAATCAGTGGCTCCTGGGAGCTCTGCTGAGTCCAAGTCCGGATTATTCTGAATATCCTGGCATTGTTTCCTGCCCATCTCCCTTGCTTCTTGGCTTCATACATTAATGTATTTGGGAATTCCATTCTTGCTGGCTATCCTGTGGGCTGATTTTCCAAATGGGCTGCCTCTTCAGTAGCAGGCTGTAGATCTGGCTAAGGACCCTGCTCTCAGCTGGGAGCTGTTATCTTCCTCTTGAATGTATTTTCTCTGAAGTAGCTCTGTGCTGCCCTCCACTGGCACTCAGCCGCTAGAGCTAGCTAGCCTTCTGCATCTCCACTAACACACTGCATGTAGGGCTCCAAACGAGATATGAGAGCATTATTAACCACACTATGTATGGTTTTTATAGCATGAAAAATAGGACCCAGGCCCCTTCGTGTCCACTTATACCCTGTGTTCTCACTTCCTATGAGTTTGCTGACGGGCTGTGAATGAGTGTATCTGACATTCACTAATTTCAAGTATTTGTGCTAGAGTATTTGGAAGGGATTACTTGAAAGTGTAAAACTTCTATTTAATTATCAAACTGAAATACACTTCAGCTGACATGATACTAGGCCACAAATTTCTGAGCGTGCTGTACTTACTCAGTCTTAAGGAATATTAAACATTTTATCTGTAATGTTATAAAGATATAGTGAATTATATGAAATCCCTAAATGATATGTACATTTTTCATTTATTCAACAAATATGTATTAGACACACGCTATGTGCCAGGCACTCTTCTTGGTGCTGAGAACACAGCACTGGATAAAGGATATACAAATTATAAAAACACCTGCTGCCTTTATTGAGTTTGTTTACTAGTTGGGGAAGATAAATATTAAATGAATTAATAAGCAAAATGCCCTTTAAGGGAATATGGCACTACCATATCTATTTCCTACCGGAAACACACTGTAGTGATTCCATGTTTTTAAGAATATCGGTATTAAGATTAAGACAGGCATAACCAGAGTTAGATAGGGATTTTTGCTACAAATATTTAATGTGTTATTCGTTCATTCATAAATTTATTGTGAATGTAGTATGGGCTTGTTAAAGCAATTGATATAGATGAGTGTATGAATCCCTCAGCTGTAAAGATGTTTCATCTTTTGATTCTATCACAATCTTCTCTCCTGTTAGACTGTCTGGCAATTGCCACCTTGTCACGCCCTGTAATAGCTGTCGTGGAAGCCCCTGCTATTGCTGCCTTGATGATGGGATCTGTTACTGTCTTTCCTTTTTCCTTTGTTTTCATTATGTTCTCTTTCTTTCTTTCTTTAATAAATTTATTTATTTTATTTATTTATTTTTGGCTGCATTGGGTCTTCGTTGCTGCGTGTGGGCTTTCTCTAGTTGCAGCGAGCGGGGGGCTACTCTTCCTTGCGATGTGCGGGCTTCTCATTGCGGTGGCTTCTCTTGTTGCAGAGCATGGGCTCTAGGCACGCGGGCACAGTAGTTGTGGCTTGTAGGCTCAGTAGTTGTGGCGCATGGGCTTAGTTGCTCCACGGCATGTGGGATCTTCCCGGACCAGGGTTTGAACCCCTGTCCCCTGCATTAGCAGGAGGATTCTTAACCACTGCGCCACCAGGGAAATCCCTATGTTCTCTTTCTATGTCTTTTGCTTTCCCCACAGATAAACTCAAATAGATGTCACTGGCCCAATGGAATAAGTTTTTCCTTTCTAATGTGGCAGAAGTACCCATCCCAACGAAGCAGGTATAGTTACTTTGTCTTCTCTAATCTACCAGGTCTGTCGGAAATGAATGTCTGTCCCAGGTGAAACACAAGTGGTTTGGAAAAAAAACAAAACAAAAACCAAGCCAAAATACCAAAGTAATATTGACATTAATTATAGGTACAACTTTTAAAAATGTTATATTGGTTGAAGAGTTCTTCCGTGTTGTCAGGGACCAAGGGTCACAACAAGCTGCTTGTCCTTCCTCAGGAATAATGCCATTGCCCTCACCCAGATGTGAGGTGAGCCATCCGCCAGAGATGTATAAAGTACATGTCAGAAAAGCAGCTTCTAACTCTCCCAGTCAAGTATGAAACTTAGATGGTTCCATACCCTTATTTTTGAGTGAGCTTAGCTGTCTAGCTTCAGCTCAGCTATAGCTGGCCTTGACATATACCCAATGTCTTTGGCCATAGGTTCAATAATTACTTTATATATCATTAATGGCTAACTTGAAATGTCATGCGTGTAACATGTTTATACAGCTGCCTGGGTACTTTCCTTTTACAAACTCTATGAAACAACACACTTGTGTATGTCCTCCCTGTCCTTTGCACTGGAAACTAATTCTTGTTGGTTAGGATAAGTAGTTTGCTGTTTTTGAGAGAAGAGCTCTGAACTCAGAGAATGTTCTTAAATTTTAGAGGGTTTGGCAATTTGGTGTTTACATAATCAAGGTTTTACATTATTGATTTGAAGTGATCAAATGGAAGAAGTGAGGGGTTGGTACGTTTAACTGAATTGAATACATTGTAAGGTGCACCATTATTTAATAGACCATAAAGAAAGAAAACGTGCTGTGAATTTATCTGATATGCCATGAACTGTGAGATGCAGCCACACCTCAGAGATGTTCAAATATGTATATCTCACTATCACATGAAATGCAGTGAGTATTTCTTCATCTGCTTTGAGATGGATTCATCTCTTCCATAGCTTCGTGGGAAGACACATCTAGTAATAAATGCATATTGACTATAGTAACATGAAGAACCAAAACCTTGACAGCAAAAAAATCCTTATAATATGACAATTATGTATTTTAGTGTGTTCGTAGGTGGTTTAAAAATGATTACTGAGACGTCTTTAATTCTTAATAGGAATCTGAGAAATCTCAGGATTTCTAAGTAAGATGTTTATATTAAAAGAAAAAAAATAGTCCATATTTTGGAAAAAGCTCCATAATACAGAACTGATTCAGGGTTGTTGGATGAGAAGCTTCAACCTTCCCTTGGAGGGTTTTTCTGATTGGAACTTTCTGGTTTTGTTTTTATGGTGCAGTCTCATGGTATTGTCTTCTGCTAGGAAGACATGCCATCATTTCACTGCAACATGTGGGTCAGGACAGCAGGTAAGAGTCTGAAGACTCAAATATCCTTATATATGAGTTAGAAGTGTATATTTTTCTTAATAAATTATTTGATATATTATCTTTAATTTTTGCTTACTTCTGATTTTAGCTTAACACAGACTTGCTGTAAAAAATTTCCCAGTATATTATAAAGAAGACAACTATAAATCACCCACTGAGACAAAACCTAGAGATAACTTCAGTTAATATTTTCATAATTTAAAAGAAACAGGCCTTTTCATATGTATAAATATACTATATATTACACTTTAAATAATTTAAATCATTCTGTGAGTATGCTTTGGGTTCTGCCTTTTTTCTTCAGTGTTTTACCATGAGCATTTCCCCATCACTATTTTTACTTTTGAAAACTATTAACTTTTAACTTATGTTTATATTATTTTATGGATTAGTAATGAACAATATAACTATTGCCCATTAACCATTGCTTCACATTTAGGTTGCTTCTAATTTTTCATCATTAAGTGACTTGAGATGTGCACCTTTGCACAGAGAGCTGTTTCTCCAACTCTGATAATTTCCTCTTAATAGGTTTTTCTAGGGAAAGAATTTTTTTTGGTCTCATAGTATAAATTTTTAAAAGACACTTGCCACATAGTGTTGAACTGTATTTCATTAACATTATACTAATGTATACTTACACTGGCAATCTATGACAGTGCCTGTCTTATTGAACCATCACCAAATATTAAATCTTCCTTTTTAAGAGAAAAAATAATTATATCTAAAACTTGCTTTAATGTATTCTTTTATTTACCAGCAAGATTGATGACTTTTCTTCAAGTATTATTCACATTTAAAATGTCTTCTTCTGTGACCTGTTGGGTCTTTTGTCTTTTTTTGTGTTGTTTTGTCTCTTTATATGCTAAATAAGAATAACAATATTAATTGCTATCAATATTCATTAATTTTGATCACCAATTTCTCTTCTTGAAATACTCTTATTTGTTAGACAATAAGTGCCAGTCACTGTTCTAAGAGCGTTAAGAGCGATTCACTCTATCCTTATAATAATAATTCCATGTTGTTGTTATTTTATAGTTCTTATTCTATAGATCAGGAAACTGAGGCACAGAGATTAAGTAATTTGCCCTAGGTTCCCTGGTAAGTAAGAGTGTCAGGCAGTTTGGTTCCCAAGTCCATGCTCTTAACCACTGCTCTACGGCTACTTCCTCTGCTCAGGGTTGGCTAAGTCAGTGTTTTGTCCTTTTCGAGTGTCTCCTGTGTCGTATGTCCTAGCTTTTTTATTAAGCTACGAGGAACTCAGTGATTCCTGCTATATTAACATTGTTAATAGCTACTTTTATTGAGTACATTGTGCTAATTAACTATTTTTATTCTCTCTTTTAAAACCTATAGCAACCATAAAGTAAATGCTTTTATTATTTCTTTCCTCATTTTTTACCCTACCCTGAAGGTGAGAAAACTGAGGCTACATGACCAAATAATCTATCTGAGCAAGATCACACAGCTCATGGTTGGCGGAGATAGGTGTGAAACCCAGGTCTCTGTACCCTGAAACTGAGATATTATCATACTTGATTACTACCAAATCTTGATGCTCACTTTATCCTCTCACTTTCCCTCTGGAACACCATATTTACAAGGTACAGTAGTTTCTGAATTCTCCATGTGTTGAGAAACAGTGGGCTGCCTTTCTATTGCCTTTGCTCTTCTGCTCTGCTTTCTGTTCTAAACCTTTAATCAGTCCACCCTGACTTTCCACTGCTGTTGAAATTCTACCAGTGAACTCACACCACCGAGTGGCTGGTATCTATATTGACAGTCATATCGTCTGCTTTTTAATTATTACAAAGCCTGTTCTTTTGAAATTGTCTTCTGACATGATTGAAGGGACTATTTATTTTCATTAGGAGACTTCGTTGTTTTGGGTCAGAAGTCTTGGTTTCCCATCATAGTGCTACCAGCAAGAACTTCACCCTAGGAAACAAGAACACACTTTTTCTCTAATGGTTCCTATCTTTTCTGTTATAAATCATCCCCCAGATGCAGAAAAGCATTTGTTTTTACTGCTCATGATCCATGCGTGAATTATGTGTTTATAATTTTGAAATGCCTCTATGGATCTGTTGTATTAATATTAGAGCCCGCAGTGATGAAAAAACGCAGTCCAAGTGTCTGCCTGATTGGTGGCATGTGTTACATGGATCTTAGGGTACTTGAACCTCTTTGATCAGAGATACTAGATAGCTTCCAACCCATTCAGAAATACTCATTTTTTTTAGTGTGGTTTTGTTCTAATATTCCTAGAATGTAGTTAGAGAAAAAACGTTCTAGGGTAAAAATAAATATATTCTTTTGAAGACATACAACTATAACTAAGTCAAATAAATACAACTATATATATATATATATATATATATATATACTTGTTAAATTTGAAAGATACAGAGTTATATTTGTGTTTCCTCAAATTGTTCAGAAGGATCATTTTAAACATAAGGATATTGTAGGCAGCCTTTTTAATGTAGCTTATAAAAATAGGTGTTTTTTTGTTTTGTTTTGTTTTAAAACGTCATTCCCTTACTAACATAGTTCTTTCTTTCTTTTTTTTTTTTTTTAATTTTTATTTATTTATTTATTTTTGGCCGTGTTGGGTCTTCGTTTCTGTGCGAGGACTTTCTCTAGTTGCGGCAAGCGGTGCGTGGGCCTCTCACTGTCGCGGCCTCTCTTGTTGCGGAGCACAGGCTCCAGACGCGCAGGCTCAGTAGTTGTGGCTCACGGGCCCAGTTGCTCCGCGGCATGTGGGATCTTCCCAGACGAGGGCTCGAACCCATATCCCCTGCATTGGCAGGCGGATTCTCAACCACTGTGCCACCAGGGAAGCCCAAAATAGGTGTTTCTTAAACTTCTTTCATAACCTGTTAGAACTTACTATCATTCCAAACTACTTTATTTGGCAAGTGTAGAATATCACTCTAGGTTTCATATGAGGTGTCTATCATTTCTTCCACTTAGCTTCTTGTGGTGAGCCATTTCTTGGGATGAGGGAATGGGAGAGGCTTTAAAAATTACTTAGTTTGGAAATGGCTTATTATGGGTTTCAGTATTATACAAAATGGCTCCTAATTGAGACCTGATAGGATATGTGTGTTTCAGTAGCTGAAAAAGACTAGAAACCAGCATTTAGTAGAAAGACCATTGAACATCAGAAGACTCAAATCCTAGGCTCTATTCTATTATTAGAATAGATACTTAATAACTCTGTGATGTAGGACTTCTCCTTCTAATCTTTCTCATGTTCCTTCGACCTAAAATGGATTTCAAAACACCTGCCAGGTCTAACTCTGAAATTTATTCTCAAGAGCAAGTGAGATGTAATAATGCGGGGTTATAAATAGAAAAGTTAATATTCTGATTTTACTTCTGGATTTGGTTTATGTTGGGACTCTGAAAGTCACACAAATACCCCAAAAGATAAGAATATTTGTTGTCACCAACTACTTACCTTTGATTGATCGGAAGTCCTCATGTATTCTACAAGTATGTTGAATTGTTTGAACATTGTACTGTTCCTTAAGTATTCAAAATAAGTATCACCAGAAAATCTTTGCAACTTCAAAGATTTATATACTTTATATGGTGTTTAAAACTTCTCATGCATTTTAATAAAAACGGAGTCATTTTTAAAATATGAGGTTTTGGTATAAATCCACACATCAACTTGGAAGGCATAGTTTTAATGCAGCTGCTGTACATTTTCTTCACAGCTTACTTGTAATGTCATTAGTCATTGTTAGGTCTATTAGTCAGAAGTTTCAAATCTGTAATGTGGTTGTCATACTTAGTAATTATTTTTTTAAATGCTGACATACAATTTAGTGTGTTGAAATTCAGCTTTATTCACAGATTTCCCCTTCTGTTCTTTTGCAAAAATCAATTTGTATAATCTCAAAATAACAGTACCTCTCTACACTCTAAGCATTTTAGATGTGTCATCATATTAATTTTTTGCCCTTTACTACTTCCATTAATTAATTCTGCCCTTTAACTTTTGCTGATCAATGTGGACTAAATTGTAATTGCAACATTTCTGTGAAATAATGCCAAATTAAGGCTGATAGTGGCATGCTGTGAGTTAGTGAGGGATTTTAACATTTTTGAGCTTGGTATGTTGATATAAAACCAGATAGACTGAGAATCAACTTTAAAAAAAATTTTTTTAATTAAAACAATTTTTTATTGAAGTATAGTTGATGTTCAAATTTATGTTACACGTGTACAATATAGTGATTCACAATTTTTAAAGGTTATATTCAATGTATAGTTATTATAAAATATTGTCTATATTCACCACATTGTACAATATATCCTTGTAGTTTATTTTATACATAATAGTTTGTACCCCTTAATCTCCTACCCTTATATTGCCCCTCCCTCTTCCCTCTCCCCAGTGGTAACCACTAGTTTGTTCTCTTTATCTGTGTCTGCTTCTTTTCTGACTGAGAACCAACTTTTGATTTATGTTTAAATTCTAGGTGTGAAGAATTTTGAATATTATATTATGGTTAAAATTTCCTTGCAGTGTCTGCTAAATACTGGTGGTTTGGAGACATGTAGCTTTACATGATCACTATCCCATTAGAGAGTTAAAATGTGCGACGGGGAAATGAAATAATTAAATATCTCATGAATGTTTATATTAATTCTCACATGGATTGAAATATTGACTTTAATCTAGATTACCCAATATGGTTGATTGTTTATTTATTAAGTGAATGTATAATCATTACTTATTCTGCACCAGATAATGTACGAGGAGATGAGGATAGAGCGATGAATAAAATTTAGTTTCTACTCCATAAGAACACAGAGTCTGGTGGAGGAGATGAACACATGGTCATATGTGTACAATAAAGTTAGGTGCCACATTGGAGGTATGCACTGGGTACTATGGAAACACAAAGGAAAGTCACTTGGATCTTCAGGTTTAGGAAAGATATGCCACCCAAGCTCTCTCTTCAAAAAATGTTTTAAAAGTTATAAATGGAATACATGGACATGTAACAACAATTAAATAATTTAGAACAGTTTGTGATCAAAGTCACAGAACTGTTTCTATTCAACAGTTATTTGGCTTCCTAAAGGCAAGCTCTTTTAAATATTTTTGATTGCATTTCCTTTGGTGGTTCCTCCAGAATACTAAATTATATGATTATACATTCTCTGTGTGTTTTAGGGTTATTTATCATTTTGTTACTTCTGCAGGTTACTTTTGTGATAATAAATAATACCCTGATACACTATTAAGAATTGATATTATCACCTCTACTGTTTTGTTCACCTTTTTACCTTCATCACTCTCCACCGTTTACCAGCTACCTTTTTATTTTGTTAAGATCGAAAAAGAATAGATATATGTATATGTATAACTAAATCACTCTGCTGTACACCTGAAACTAAAACAATGTTGTAAGTCAGCTATATTCCAATATAAAATAAAATTTTTAAAAATGTGACAGACAGCATTTTTTTAAAAAACCTGGAAAGAATTTTTTTTAAAAAGCTTTTTAAATAGTGAAAAAAAAAGATTGTTATCATTTGTAATTTGATATGAAACAGCAACAAAGTCTTTCATTCTTTCTCCATAAATTGACTCTGAAAGTTTACATTTTTATAACTGTGCTGTGTCATGTACTGTGCTATGCTGGGATGGTTTTTCTTTTCTTCTTAACAATTGATTAAAATCATGCCAAAGATTTATTTTCTCCACATTTGAATTGTGGCTTTTTACACGACTTTTTTTGTTTGAACTATAGTTGATATCCAGTATTTTGTTAGTTTCAGCTCTACAGCAAAACGATTCAGTTATATAAATATATATTTATATATGTAATACATATATATTCTTTTTCAGATTCTTTTTCATTATAGGTTTTTACAAGATATTCGATACAGTTTCCTGTGCTATATCTAAGATCCTGCATGTGCTGCAGGATCTTAGTTCCCTGACCAGGGACTGAACCCGTGCCCCCTGCATTGGAAGCATGGAGTCTTAACCACTGGACCACCAAGGAAGTCCCTATTTGTAGACATTTTATGATGGCTATTCTAACCAGTGTGAGGTGATACCTCATTACAACACAACTTTGTTTTTTTGCCCTTTGGGTTAGCAATTGACTTTTCTCTCTTGTTTTAAAAAAAGTAATATGCATCTTACATTTTCATATATTTCCCTTATATCTTCTCAAGTTGAGACCTTTTCCCAAATGCCTTCCTCCTGGCACCATCAATCTTTCTACTCTAATCTGAATCAGTTGCTTTCTAGGGCTACTGTATAGCCTCTCTCCAGCAATTTCCTTCATTGCTTTCCTGAGTGGGATCCATACTTTCTAAATCCCATTTCTTCTCTTTCTCTTTCTTTTTTTTTCTTTTTTGTCCCTTATTGTTCTAGTCAACATCGTAAAGTAATTGTTTGTAAAAAGACGTATAGTATTAGCAAATGTCTGTATTCTGCTCTCACTGTGTGAGAGTTTGTGTGTGTGTGTGTGCGTGTGTATGAGAGAGAGGGAGAGAGAGAGAGCAGAAGAGAGAAGGAGAGAGAGATTAGATTTTGGACTGGGTATATCATTTTAGAGTCAAAAAAATTCACCGTTAACTGGAAGGCATTTATCAATTTTCTTGACATCAGTATTGGTGATAAGTCTAAGTCAACCCATTCTCATTCTTTTTTAGATAACCTGTTCTTAATTTTGGAAACTTTTATAATCGTCTCTAGGTGTGAGTTTTAATTACAATCATTCTACTTGTTATTTTGCACTTTAAATACTCAGATCTTTCAGCTGTGAAGAATTGGTCCGTTATTTCTCTATTAATTTCTTCTCCATTTTTTGCATTTATTCTTTTTAAAATTTCTGTTATTCAGATGTTGGACTTCTGTGATGGTTCCCTGTAACTCATCTTTTCCTTTGTGCTTTCTGACTCTTTGCATTTCTACTTTACTTTCTAGAAGTGCTCGACTTTATTTTCTAAGCATTTATTTTTAATTTCATTTAGTTAATTGTCTATTCTGCACTTTTCAGCCTCTAACAATCTGTTGATATCAGTCATTTGCTGATAATATGTCTCCTACATTCTTCTCAGTTATGTATTAATTCTATTTTTATAGATTTCTGTTTTTATTTTAATGGAGTCTCAGGAGAGATGAAAAGTAAAGGTGTATCACTGAAACCTAGTATGAGTTTGTGGGGGAACTGCAAGCAGCAACAGATTAAGGTTGAAGTATTAAACTAGGAATAGTAGGACAAATGACTAAAATAATTGCTAGGCATCATATCATGAGGGCCTTGTAGATATACTCTACTAAGAATTTTAGATTTTATCTTACAGGAACTTAATGCTTTGATTGTGAAAGTGGTAAGATTATGTGAGGAAGATATATTTAGAGACTAGAGGCAGGGAGGAAAGTTAGAAGGTTGAAAGAGTTCATAATGGTAATCAGAATGTGATTACCAATATGACTAAGACTTTGCGCTCCCAATGCAGGGGGCCCAGGTTCGATCCCAGGTCAGGGAACTAGATCCCATGTGCCACAACTCAGAAGTTCGCATGACTCAAATAAAGATCCCGCATGCCGCAAGTAAAAGATCCCTCACGTGCCAACGAAGATCCCACGTGCTGCAACTAAGACCTGATGCAGACAAATAAATAAATTAATAAATTAATAAATTCTAAAAAATAAAGTGAGTTTATAATGTAGGTATTATTTTTCTTATTTTACAGATAAGGAAACTGGCTTAGAGATGTTAAATATCCTAGATTACTGTCAATTTAACAAAATAATCATTTATCAATGAGCAAGTGGGATGAATTTCAGGGAGGAGACTGATTTCCTTATATGAATCCTAGAAAAAAAACATAACAGGTGGTTAATTGCTTCCATGTAAAACTGATTTCTACCATAAATGTAATCACATATCTCCTGTTAACAATGCTATGTTTTTTTCTTTGTTGGCTGATTATTTAGTCTATCTATTGATTTCTTTTCTTTTTATTATCATTTTATTTGCAGTAGAGTCAATCAATTCTAGACAAAATTGAAAAGTAGATGGATCATATCTTTTCGTCCTAAGAAATACCTCACCTATTTCTACTTTTCATGCACCCTATCCTTCAATAAAAACTATTTTTTGAAAAATAGATGAAATCAATCATTTATAACTAGATATAAATTCAAATTGTTTTTCCTCCTCCTCCTCAGATTATCTAGAATCTTATTTTCCCTTTAATAGATGTTTAACTCTATTAAAGGAAATCTAGGCATTTTTGAGTAAGCAAGTTAGACTTTGGGAAGTTGGGAAGTGATCTTTTCAGGGATTCCTGAAATATCATAAATTAGGTTCAGAGTAATTTACCTATATTTCATACAAACCATAAAATAAAATAAAATAAAAAAACAACTTATTATTAAATATCTGCTTGTTGGAAAATGATTTAAAAGATATTTTTAAATGGCACATTATAATATCTATCTTTTGTTGATCACCAGACAATGACCTAAAGTAATTTGGAAGTTCCAAGTTTTTATATAAAGTCCAATCATGAAACTTGATTATATACAGTTGTTGAATTTAGGTATCATTGCTATACTTGGATTATATTGGTAGAGTTGGCTCTTAGCTATACACTTTTAAAGATTGCCTACATTTGGATATATGCATGCCTGGCTACTCTCAATTAGATCAGACCTACACTGATCAAGAATAATGATGGGAATACTGATGATGTAGTTCTTGGACAGCTTCATTGAACAGGAAATACTGGTCTCTATTAGTCTGAGACTAGGATGCTCTGACAAAGAGGACAATGATTCAATAAATTAAAGAAGATGTAATTTGATTTCTCCTTTAAATAACAGTCCAAACTGAATGATTCAACTCTGCTCCATGAGGTTATTCAGAGATACAGTTTCTTCCCATTGGTTGCCCTCATCCCTTAGGGTTGTCATCCTCTGTATGGTGGAGATGGAGTCTCTGTGAATCCCAGATGATAAGGAGAGAGACAGCATGGTGGAGGCATACTCATGGATTTAAGTAACCTACTTTTGTTAATAAGGATATTGATCTACCATTGATATTCTGAAGCCATTATCAGTCAAATGTTAACATTTATTTTCAGCCTTTGGGCTACTTAGTTTTCTACTTACAAATTTTATCTGTTTTTAAAAATTGTAAGTAACACTGCTTGATGATGAGAGAAGAGCATTTTCCCTAACTGGACAAAAAATAGATTCTGCCTATTGTGAGATTATTTGAATGTTTAGGTCTTTGTAAGTTGAAAAAATAAAGTTGTAAAATTTGTGTTAGGTAAATCTCTCACTTAAAATTGGATTCAAGACATTATCATGGGTGCCAATAACTGTAATAGTGTGAATCCTTGAACTCGAAGGTTTAGGTTTGGATCTAATTGACAACTACACTGTCAACTCTTGTAAGTGCGTGAACCATGTTTTATTAATCTCTCTATACCTAGTTCTTGGCATATAGTAGATAATCAAAAATATTAAGTGGATACTCGATAATTCTTTAATAGGTTCATATTCAATATTAATATATAAGTAATTATTAATTTTTGTCCTGTGCTATGTGATAAACAGGAGCCAAAGATGGGTAAGACAAATGGTCTGGTTAACAGAGGAGAGGAGATTAGACAAGGGCAAACGTAACTATAATATAAAGTGGGGTAAAGTGAGTATCCTGAGATAAATGTAAACAATGTACAACAGAGGTTCAAGGTGTAGAGAGTTTGGAGATTCAGGCACAACTTCAGGAGGATGTGGCATCTGAGTTGATCCTTGAAAGGTGGTTGTGTAACTGCATGGTAGATTGGAAAGATTGTCATGGCAGAGAGCACATTCCATATAGGGGATCAGTGCAAATCAGACTATTTTCCACCTCTGAAGTGCCATAGCTATTCCATGGCACTTGATTACTAATATGTAATAACGATTTTGTACTAAGGTTATTGCCCTCGTTCCTTTCACTAAAATATAAACTTTTTGAGGGCTATATGTTGATAAATCTTGTATCCTCTGCTAAATTTATGAGTGCTCTGCGCATAAAAATATTTTACAAATTTACTCTATATCTTTCAAATTACCAAAAATTTTATAGTTTTGCTAATTATGTTAGATCCACCAGCTGAATATCGTCTAGTGACCTCAGCTGACTCCATGTGGAGTAAAAGTATCACCCATTCTAACCGTACCTGATTTCTTGACCTGATTTCATTAATCATGAAATATAATAATTGGCTGTTGTAAAACACCAAGTTTTGGGTTAGTTTATTACATGGCCACAGATAGGTAGAGCAGTCCATTATGAAGATTAATTATGAAGATTAAATGAGTTAATTTATATAAAAACTTAGCCTAGTATCTGGCACATAGTAAAAATTTCACAAACATTTGTTGCTATTGTAATATTATTGTACCCAAACCACAATTATGAAATCTGCATTTGGGTGTGTAGATCTGTGTGTGTGTGATTTGCAAAGAGAAAATGAACTCAAAATGAAAGGCAATAATATGATACAGTTTCATATGAAATAGGCTTTGTTAAGTAGTCATTCTATAAAGAATTCTTGTTTTTCTCTGGCTAAGCATTAAATAATGAGGTTTATTCCTTCAAGGTGTTAATTTTTTCCTAGGCTTTTTCTCATATCACTTTAAATTGTCCATCTGAACAGCCCATCTGAATGATCTTCAGTACTTCCTTGGCTTCAGTTTCCATCATTTGTTAATGAACCCCAAATATTTATTTTTAGCCCATCTTATTTTTGAACTTCAGATGTGAATATTTAACTGCTTACTGAAGATCCCCCTCATGGTAAAAATTGAACCCATCAACTCATCATCTTTTCTCCTCAAATTTCCACTCAGGTATTTAAGTCAAAACCTGACTTAAAAAACCTGGTTTTAAGTAAAAAGTCTGGCCTAAGACCACAAATCACATTGGTTGTATGTTCATTAAAATAGGACCCTGTCTAAAGTGGTAACTGAAAAGTTTGAGGCCTTCATAACCAAACTTATATACTATGGTACTGACACTTTTAGGTTCATGAAACAACAATGCATATAAATAGTGAAGAACGCGTTATAGAGTATTTGCTATTTGGGATATGCTAAGAAGACTGTAATAGTTTGGTAAGTCTTGGGATTTAGACCTTTTCTAGTTTTAGTTTGTTTTTCTTGCTCAAACCTATTGAAGCTTGTGACCATATACCTTAATCCAAATTTAATCTGAAGGATGTCAAACAGGCATATACACTTCATTTGTCTACATATTTCTTAACGCTTTGGTACCTTTAGCAGAATTAAAGCCCATTGCTTTTCCCAGTTGGCACACAACATCTTTCCTCTCCTCTCCATAACCTTGTCAAGAACAGCCATTATTCTACACTAGCCATGTGTCCATTTCCACATAAATACTCAAAATCTTAATATTTCAAATCAACTTTAATCAGATATTTGTACTTAATTATTTCCTGTCTCCTAGTGTCTTTTTTTCCGTATTATTTTTATTTGTATTTTAATACCACTTTTGGTAATTTGTGGTGCTCTTATCTTTAATCCCTGGAAATAATTTTAGCAAAAATTTCAGTGACTTAAATTTGGGAAACACTCTATCTTTCTGTTGAAGATTTACCATACATGCTAACATGCTTAAACTCCGAAAAGTAAAGGCTTGCAGGAAAATTATATCAATACTTGTTTAATTTGTTTAATCCAGGGGTTGCCATAGAACTTAAAAAATGTACAACGTTTGTCATGCTATTTATTCTTTAGTTGAAGAGACTTTAGAACTTAAAAATTGATACTTAATTAACTTCATGAATGCCTTTTCTACTGCATGGACTAAGTGGGAGAGGAAATCTTTCATACGTATACTTTCCATTTGGTTAGACTACATGAGAGGCTTTTTTCTCTTTCTTAAATTGATTCCTTAGTTGTTCACTTTCACCTCAGATGATTTCCAAAATTCCTTGACAATCAGTCTTAGGTGGGTTTGCTTTCTGAAGGTGAGATTCTTCCCTTCCACTGTCCCCATTCTTAAATTGCTAAATCCGTGTGTCCTATTTCTTCTGACTCTTTGCCTTCTTCCTTTCCCTTCTTACATTGCAGTCTTTGTCTTGCCAATGCTCCTTCAGCTTTATAGTATATAATATTTTTGTGTTCCCACAATGATTTCATAAAAAATTTATCTGTTAGAGGATAGCTGTTTATCTCAGAATGCTTCATTTGACAAATTATTTTGCATAGGTTTCCTTTAACCTGAAATCTTCTCTGTACCTCAGATGGGTTCTAAATATCCTTGACTTTTCAGAAACGTTTCAGTTGCATAAAATGAATGTTGCCTATGATGGCTGTAGAATGGATCTGCTGGCCATGGGAGACCAATGCATTGCAAGGGATTGGATCTTGTGTACACTCTCTTTCCCCTCTTGCTACAAGTAAACACTGTACTACTTGAGTCTGGTGTATTATCTGTGTGCAACTTTGAATATTGCACAAGTCTCTTCCCTAGGTGTCACTTATATGCCTTTTAAGCTTGGCTGCACTCACGTTATTTTCTGTCCTGTGGCATAGACTGACCACCCAGTGAATAAAATAAAGCTTCTCCTTCCCAAGCCTCACAAGAATTGTGCCATGATTTGGAGGTGAGGAGAGAATTACAAGCCATTAATCATTCATCAATACTGATTACCACTGAGAATGGCTACTTCAAGTCTACAAGCTTACTGCTACTTCCGTAACATTCTTAAGCCACAGAACATTGGCCAATCCATCAATCAGCTCAGATCAGCTGATGTGCCTTTGGTCCAACTTCTTAGCTGGACCACATCACCATTCCTCTCTATGTCTCATGGTCTTCCTCTCAGGAATTCTTCCAGGAATCAGGGGTGAATTTCCTCATTGTTCTGGATCCTCAGACCTCTCTAATTTCATGTTTAGAGGGATCTCCACTCCACACCCTCTCTTGCAATGTTTGATAATGATTACCATTAAAACTAGAATCTGAATCATTACCAACAAAGATATTATTTACATTTCCTTGAACCAGAAGGCATACTCTTTAAAACATTCCATGAGGGAAGGGATGGGATACCATCTGTCTAGGATGGCAGAGAAAGGGGAAAGTAACAAAACAGTTAAATGTCCATATCAAGATTATTTGAACATTCATATTCTGCCAAATTTGTATTTAAGTGTGCATATTTTTTTCAATAATTAGAGTGATACAAATAGATCTTAAGAAATAGCAAAAAAAAAAAAGAAAAGAAATCCACATTTTTTTCAAATTGGAGTCAAGGAGATATTGAAATTCTTCCCATTTTAAGTGCTCCTTAATTACTGGCATTTCTGTGGTTGAATTTATATCAACAAAGAGAATTGGAGATTAAGGCAATTAATCAGAACATTCAGCTTAAAAATAGCAATTGAAAAATAAGTGAAAAATAAGTGAACCCTACAGAATTCTAGGGTTTGGTATCTATACAGATAAGATTCATCAGGTGGATGCATAACGCTCTTCTTTACTCTCATGAAAGATTGTTCTCTGATTGTCACTGTGTATAAAGTAAAATATAGATAGATTATACAAATATTCTGATTGATTAAAAGATTAAAATTGTGAGTCTTCCTAGAAATATGTCAGGATTCAAGAATATCTTATTGCAGTTTTCTTCCTACTATAAATAAAGGGTCAACCAACATCTTCTAATAACTCACAACTGCCTCTTTTCTTGTTAGAACATGTCATCCAGCACTTTTTGATTACATGTTCTCAGGTAATAGCTGGGACAGATTGACCAAAGGAGAGCAATTTCTTTAATCACGATAACATAATGATTCCATCACAAACTTTAGATAGGACTATGGGTATTACCATTTTCTTGTTGTTGTTGTCTATTAATAGTGCTGTATCTTTAGTGGAATTGAAGACAGCTTTCTGTAGACCTCAATGCAACTTTGTAAAAGACCATAACAATGCCTTTAGAATAAAATCCATTTGCTGTTCTACAGTGAAGCAAGTTTTCTAGTAATTTGGCCATAATTCGAGGACAGGACCCCTAAGCAATGGGATATGGTAAGCAAAAATCTGAATTTTCCGCCTGGCTAAAGCCAATGACCTTGAGCTTCTCCATGATCTTGAGTTGTTTTGTGGGCATTGTTTTCTTTACCTATGAAAAGAAGAGTTTGTCCAACATGTTCTGAGGTTCTTTCAGTTCTAAAATTTTTTGGCTAATTTACCTGGAACCCAAGACATTCCCTGAATCTGGCTGGTGTGCAATAAGTATTTAACGATTATAAAAAATATTTGACTTCCAAATGGGGAGTAACAAACATGGAAATATTGTGGTATCTCAACCTTTGTAATTTTGGGAGCAGAATCAATGTGATTAAAATTACAAACCCAATGAATTCTCTGTTTACTTCAGTCAAAGAGAAATAGTTGTTGTCTAAAAACAATCTGAACTACTCCTAGAGTAATGGAAATAAAAACAAAAATAGACAAATGGGACCTAATGAAACTTTAAAGCTTTTGCAAAGCAAAGGAAACTACAAACAAGACAAAAAGACAACCCTCAGAATGGGAAAAAATATTTGCAAATGAATCAACAGACAAAGGATTAATCTCCAAAATATATAAACAGCTCATGTAGATCAATATTAAAAAAACAAACAACCCAATCCAAAAATGGGCAGAAGACCTAAATAGACATTTCTCCAAAGAAGACATACAGATGGCCAAGAAGCACATGAAAAGCTGCTCAACATCACTAATTATTAGAGAAATGCAAATCAAAACTACAATGAGGTATCACCTCACACCAGTTAGAATGGGCATCATCAGAAAAATCTACAAAAAACAAATGCTGGAGAGCATGTGGAGAAAAGGGAACCCTCTTGCACTGTTGATGGGAATGTAAATTGATACAGCCACTATGGAGAACAGTATGAAGGTTCCTTAAAAAACTAAAAATAGAATTACCATACAACCCAGCAATCCCACTACTGGGTATATACCCAGAGAAAACCTTAATTCAAAAAGACACATGCACCCCAATGTTCATTGCAGCACTATTTACAGTAGCCAGGTCATGGAATCAACCTAGATGCCCATCGACAGACGAATGGATAAAGAAGATGTGGTACATATATACAATGGAATATTACTCAGCCATAAAAAGGGATGAAATTGGGTCATTTGTAGAGACGTGGATGGATCTAGAGTCTGTCACACAGAGTGGAGTAAGTCAGAAAGAGAAAAACAAATACCGTATGCTAACACATATATATGGAATCTAAAAAAAAAAAAAAGGTTCTGAAGAACTCAGGGGCAGGACAGGAATAAAGACGCAGACGTAGAGAATGGACTTGAGGACACGGGGAGTGGGAAGGGTAAGCTGTGACGAAGTGAGAGAGTGGCATGGACATATATACACTACCAAATGTAAAATAGATACCTAGTGGGAAGCAGCCACATAGCAGCTCTAAGTGTCCATCACTACCATTTAATTTGTAGTCCCAATTAATTGTTTGTCAGTGCCAATAATAGTCAGTCCAAGATCGTGCATTTCATTTAGCTGTCACTTTAAAAAAATTAAACAGACTTTAGTTTTCAGAGAAGTTTTCAATTCACAGCCAAAACTGAGTGAAAATACAGAGAGTTCTCATACGTTTACTCCCTGCCCTCACACACCCACAGCCTCCTCGTTAGCAACGTCTCACAACAGATTGGCGCATTTGTTACAATTGATGAATTTATATGGACACATCATTACCATCCAAAGCCCATAGTTTACCTTAAGTTCACTCTTGGTGTTGTACATTCTGTGGTTTTTAACAAGTATATAATGGAATGTATCGCCACACTATCATATAGAATAGTTTCACTGCCCTGAAGATCCTATGTGCTCTGCTTCTCTCTCCATCTAACCCCTGGTAATCACTGATTTTTTTACTGTCTCTATGATTTTGCCTTTTCCAGAATGTCATTTAGCTGGAATCATAACAGTATGTAACCTTTTCAGATTGGCTTTTTTCACATAGTAAAATGCATGTAAGGTTCCTCCATGTATTTTCATGACTTGATAGCTCATTTCTTTTCAGCACTGAATTATATTCCGTTGTCTGGATATATCACAGTTTATTTATCCATTCACCTATTGAAGGACATTTTGGTTACTTCTGAGTTTTGGCCATTATGAGTAAAGCTGCTATAAACATCCATGTGCAGTTTTTTGTGTGCACAAAAATTTTCAACTCCTTTGGGTAAATACCATGCTAGATGGTATGGTAAGAGTATATTTAGTTTTGTAAGAAACTGCCAAATTGTCTTCCAAAGTAGCTGTATTCTCATCAGCAATGAATGAGAATTCCTCTTGCACCACATCCTCATCAGCATTTGTTGTTGTCTTTTGTTTTGGATTTTGGTCTTTCTAATAGGTGTGTAGTGATATTCCATTGTTGTTTTAATTTGCAATTACTAAATGACATATGATGTTGAACATCTTTTAATATGCTTATTTACTATCTATATATATTTTTTGGTGGCTGTCTGCTCAGGTCTTTTGTCCATTTTTTGAGTTGTTCATTTTCTTATTGTTGAGCTTAAAGTGTCCTTTGTGTACTTTGGATAACAGACCTTCATGATATATGTCTTTTGAAAATACTTTCTCCCAGTCTGTGCCTTTCATTTTCTTGATAGTGTCTCTTACAGAGCAAATGTTTTTTGAAATGTAGTTATTTAAATATTTTAAATTTTTTACTGAGGTATAATTGACATATAACATTATATTAGTTTCAGGGGTATAACATAATGATTCAATATTTGTATATATTGTGAAATGATCACCACATGAGTCTAGTTAATATCCTTCACCATATATAGTTATAAAAATTTTTTTCTTGTGGTGAGAACTTTTATCTCCTATTATTTAGTTCTTTGATATCTTTCATCAGAACTTTGTAGTTTTCCTCATATAGATCTTCTACATATTTTCTTAGATTTATACATTTAAGTATTTTATTTTGGGGGTGCTAATGTAAATGGTAATGTGTTTTGTTGTTGTTGTTTAGTCATTTCATTGTTAAGAGTAAAATAAGCAGTATTACTATTTTGAAACTGTTTTCTGTGTGTTGTAGGGCCCAGAAGTCATGATGCCCCAGTGAAACAGTTATATTCCTAACAACCAGATCTTAGTTTCTAGTGATCATTTCTGACCAAAAGATGAAAACAGGACTGTCCATATGCTTCATTTTCTATACTGTCATTTACTGGAACTCATATTATATGATGTTGACACTTCTACATCATCCTGCATTTCTCAATTTTTTTCACAATTCATCTTTGAGTTATTTTATCTTATGATAGAATGCCTCTGTCTTTAAAATATATATGTGTATATATATATATATATGTGTGTGTGTGTGTGCAATATATATGTGTGTGTGTGTATATATATATTTTTTTCTTCTTTTTTTCAGATTATTTTCCATTATAGGTTAGGTAATGTGTTTTAAATTTCAATTTCTTGAAATTCATTGATGAGATCACTTTTTTTTTTTGTCTTCTTCAAACTGAGACAGCCCCTCAGTCTTCCCTTGACTTCATGGCCTTCCTTCACATTTTGAAAATTTCAAGCCAGTCATTTAATAGAATGTCTCTCAATTGGTATTTGTCTGATATTTCATTAGATTCAGATATTCAGAAATTTTGGCAGATATTTCTCAGGGTGATACTGTGTTCTTCTCATTGCATCCTCTCAAGTGGTACATCGTTCCCATTTGTCCCCTTACTGAAGATGTTACTTTTGACTCCTTTGGTAAGTGGGCATCTGAGAGGTTTCTTCAGTGTAATTTGACTCTTCTTATGCTTTAAGATAAGAAGTATTTGAAGGGAGGCATTTAAATACTATACAGGTGTCCCATTTCTCATTAAAGTGTCACTGAGTTTATTTTTCTGATTATCAACTACTGTGTAACAAACCACTCCAAAACATAGTGATTTAAAATAACTATTTTATCTTCCACAGATCTGGAGGTTGATTGGGATAAGTTAGACCATTTTTGTTTGGGGTTTCTCATAAGACTGAAGCAGTCAGCCTGAAGTTACTTGAAGGCTTTCCTGGGCTGAATGTACAAGATGTTCACCCACATACATATCTGGAAGTTGAGTCTGCATGTTAGCTGGATGATCAGCTGGGACTGCCAAACAGAGGCTTCCAACAATGGCCTCTACAGGTAATTTGGGTTTCTTATATCATGGTGATGAAGTTCTCAGAGTGAGAGCAAGAAAGGGAGGGAGGAAGGAAGGAACACACACGAATATGCAATACACAGTTATGTATATACACATTTATCCCTGGTAGCTTGCGTTCCGCCCTGGTAGGGGCGTTTCCATCATGTAAAAATGTTCAGTGCTCTTTTTATGGTAGCATTGTTTTACCACCATGTCATCAAATCCACTTCTACTTCCATCCCCCACCTCTCTCCACCCCACCGCACCCCAGCTCCCTGCTTTGGATATTGAACAACCTCCTGTCACTGATAACTCCTTTTTCTCCCCGAAGATGCCATTCTCGTACTGGTTAGGCTCCAGTAGGAGCCACCGGCCCAGCCAATTCCCCCTCTACAGATGCCTTCTTCATCCCACTCAAGTGATCTGACACCCTGCAACTGGGACATACAGACACTGCTCTTACTTAGCCTCCTCCATTGGCTTTTGTAGAGAATCATTCAAGAAGGAAGGAAAAATATAGAAGAAAACTTTTCATTATTTTTCAGTTAAGCCAATTTTTCTCTACATTTAGATTTTAAAATTATTTAGTAAATAAGACATTGATAACGGGAGACATTGACTATAGAGCCTTTGAAAAATCTTCAGATGTAACTTGGAGGGTATTAGAAAAGTAGAAAAGGTAGCATCTGAAAAGTGAAAATTGTCATTTAAGAAAGAAAGGAATAAAGAAAGACTTCTATTGTCTTATTTTAGGGTGTCTTTTATCCTATAATTGTATAATCTTCTTCTTATATCAAATGCTCAAATTAGGATAGTGATTTTTAATTTATTGAAGCACTCAATGACATTTTCCAACTAATTGTCTATGAACCATGTTACTGGATAAGTATTATTATGTTTTAAGTACTACTTAGAATTACTATCGAAAAAAGAAATATTATTATCATTGCCCTTTCTATTAATGTTATGTTTATTTTTTATTGAAATATAATTGACATGATATTGCATAAGTTAAAAGTGTACAACGTGTTGATTTGATACACTTATATATTGCAATATGATTACCACCATATTGTTAGCTAACACTTCTGTCACATCACATAATTATCATTTCTCTTTTGTGGTGGGAACAATTAAGATATAGCTCTTAGAAAATTTGAAGTTTATAATACAGTATTGTTGACTATAATCGCTATGCAGTCAACCTCTAAAACTTATTCATCTACTGTTTTCAAGTTTCTAACCTTAAACAACATTTCCACAATTCCTCCACCTCCCAGCCTCTGATAACCATCATTTCTACTCTCTATTTTTACAAGTTTGACTTACTTAGATTCCACATATAAATAATATCATACAGTATTTGTCTTTCTCTGCTGACTTAGCCTAATGCCTTTAAGGTCCATCCATGTTGTTGCAACTAGCAGCATTTCCTTCTTTCTCATGACTGAATAATATAAAATTGTATGCATATGTATACCACAACTCATTTATCCACCCATCTGTTGACAGACACTTAAGTGGTTTCCATATCTTGACTATTGTGAATAATGCTGCAGTAAACATGGGAGTGCACATATCTCTTCAGTATCCTGTTTTCATTTCTTTTGGATATATACCCATTGCTGGATGGTAGTTCTATTTTTAATTTTTTGAAGAACTTCCATACGGTTTTCATAGTGGCTGTACCAACTTCCATTCCCACCATCAGTGTACAAGCGTTCCCTTATCTCCACATCCTTACCAACCTTTTTTGTTCTCTTGTCTTCTGGATGACAGCCATTTAAACAGGTGTAAAATCATACTGTGATTTTGATTTACATTTCCCTGATGATTAGTGATGCTGAGCATCTGTACCTGTTGACCATTTGGATTTCTTCTTTACAAAAATGTCTACTTCCTCTGCTTATTTTAAAAATTGGATTGCTTGTTTTTATGTTATTGAATTAGATGAATTCTTTATATAGTTTGAATATTAACTGCTTATCTGATATATGGTTTACAAATATTTTCTCCCATTCTGTAGGTTGCCTTTACATTTTTAAAAATTGTTTCTTTTGCAGTGAAGTCTTTTTACTTCAGTGTAGTCCCTCTTGTTGATTTTTGGTTTTGTTGCTTATACTTTCAGTGTCATATCCAAAAAATCACTGCCAAGACTAATGTTAATGAGTTTCTTCCCTATGTTTTCTTCAAAGAGTTTTAAAATATCAGGTCTTATATGTAAGTCTGTAATTCATTTTGGGTTAATTTTTGTGAGTGGTATAAGATAGGGGTCCAATTTCATTTTTCTGCATGTGATTATCCAGTGTTCCCAGCACCATTTGTTGAAGAGACTATTCTTTCCCTATTGAGTATTCTTGACTACTTTGTCAAATATTAGTTGACCTTGTATGTGTGGGTTTGTTTCTGGGCTCTCTATTCTGTGTTCTGTTGGTACATGTGTCTATTTTTATGCCAGTACCATACTGTTTTAGTTACTATAGCCTTGTAATTACAGTTTGAAATTAGGAATGTGATGCCTCTGGCTTTGCTCTCTTTCTCATGATTGTTTTCACTTTTTGGAATCTTCAGTGGCTCCATACAAATTTTAGGATGGCTTTTGCTATTTCTGTAAAAAATACCATTGAGATTTTGACAGGGATTTCATTGAATCTATAGATGGCTTTGGATAGTATGGACATTTTAACAATATTAATTCTTTCGATCCATGAACACAGGATATATTTCCATTTGTTTGTTTCTTTCTCAAATTCTTTCATCAGGTTTTCACTATAGGGATCTTTAACTTCCTTGGTTAAATTTATTCCTAAGTATTTTATTGTTTTTGATGCTAATGTGAATGGAATAGTTTTTTTAAACGTTTATTTTACAGATCTTTCATTGTTAGTGTATAGAAATGCAACTGATTTTTGTATGTTGATTTCATACCCTGCAACTAATTCTATCTTATTAATTGTTTTCTGGCTGTTTTGTAGTTTCCTTGTTCCTTTCTTCCTGTTGCTTCTTTCATTTGTAAAATGATGATATTCTGTAGTGTTATGCTTTGATTTTCTTCTCCTTATCCTTCGTGACTGTACTGTAGGTTTTTGCTGTGTGGTTACCAAGAAGCATACATTAAACATCTTACAGATATGAGTCTATTTTATGCTGATAGCAAATTAACTTCAATAGCATATAAAAATTCTACACTTTTACTCCCCCTTTTATGCTTTTGATGTTACAGTTTATCTCTCTTTACATTGTATATTCATTAATAAATTTTTGTGGCTATAGTTATTTTTAATATTCTTATCCTTTAACCTTTATGCTGAAGTGGTCAATATTCTACTATATTATACTGTAGTGTGTACTATTAGAGTATTCTATATTTGACTATATACTTGCCTTTACTGGTGTGTTGTATATTGTCAATGTTTTTAAGTTAATTATTAGTGCCCTTTCATTACAGCTTGAGGAACTCCTTTCAACATGTCTTGTAAAGCAGGTTCAGTGGTGATGAATTCCCTCAGTCTTTATCTCTCCTTTATTTCTGAAGGATAATTTGGCCAATAAAGTGTTCTTGATGGCATTTTTTTTTCTTTGAGCACTTTGAATATATCATTCCACTCTTTCCTGTACTGTAAAGTCTGGTAAGAAATCTGCTGATACCTTTATGGGAGTTCCCTTTTAAATTACAAGCTTTTTACTCTTACTGCTTTTAAGATTCTCTCTTTATCTTAGATTTTTCCCAGTTTTATTTATTTATAATGATCTTGGAGAGGGTCTCTTTTAGTTGATTTTTTTTTTTTTTTTTTTTTTTTTTTTGGTCACCTATGAGTTTCATGAACATGGATATCCAAATCTCTCCCCAGATTTGGGAAGTTCTCAGCCACTACTATTTTTAATAAGCTTCTGCACTCCTTCTCTCTCTCTTTTCCTTCTGGAACTCCAACAATTCATAAATTGATCCTTTTGATGGTATCGCATAGATCAACTAGGCTTTCTTGGCTCCTTTTCATTCCTTTTTCTTTGTTTTCCTATGAGTAGAAAATTTTAAAGTTCTTGTCTTCAATCTCAAGGATTCTTTCTTCTGCTTGATCAAGTCTGATGCTCTCTATTGCATTTAAGAATTTTATTCATTATATTCTTCAGCTCCAGAATTTGTTTGGTTCCTTTTTTGTGATTTCTTTGATCTTTTTACTAAACTTCTTATTTTGTTCATGTATTGTTTTCCTGATTTCATTGAAATTATCTGCGTGTTCTTGTAGCTCATTGAGTTTTCTCAAAACAGCTATTTTGAAACCTTTATCTGGTAAATTGCAGATCTCCATATCTTTGTGTTTGGTTACCAGATTTTTGTGATCCTTTGGTGGTGTCCTGTTACCTTAATTTTTTGTGTTCATTGAAGTTTTACATTGCTCTCTTTGCGTTTGAAGTAGCACATAACTTCTCTAGTCTCTACTGTCTTTGGAAAGAGATACCTTCCGTCAACCCTCCTAGAGATTCTAGAACTTTCTATAGGCTCACTTGCTTTATGCTTCTTGCTCCCTCTTGTGGCAGCATTCTGAAGCTTGTATTCCTTCTCTAGAACCTGCCTGCTTGTCTGACATTTGTTTTTGTCCAAATCTTTTGCTCATTAAAAAAAGTTGTTTTTTATTATTGAATTTTGAGAACTTGTTATAAATCCTTGATACAAATTTAAAATCAGATATTTTCTGATTATTTTCTCCAAAATATCTAGAGATATTAGGGGCTTGTTCTTCAAAGAATACAAGTTCTTTACTTTGGTGTGTTAAAAAAGAGACAACAGGACAAAATGGAGTCACTTGTGCTAAGCCCACATCACCAATCAGAAATTTAATACCTAACCTAATTGCAACTTGAACTTCCCCTAGGAATATGGTCTTAACCAATCAGTTTACAATTTTTGGTCAGCACCAATGACTTAGTCTTTCACATAGGCCCTTTTTCATCCCCCTAAAGAAAGTGAAGTAATCCACTCTTTCTTATCCTTTTCCCCTTCTACCCATAAAGCTTTCCATTTTGTCCAGCTCCTTGGAACACTCTCTAACTGCTAGATAGGATGTTGCCTAACTCATGAATTATTTTATAAATCCAATTAGATCTTTAAATTCATCCAGTTGAACTTTTGTTTATTAACAGTTTTGGTAACAGTGACAGGATCTGAAGCAAACTTCCAATAGCATTCAGGGACAACTAAAAACTCTGGTGTTGTACCAGAAAACCACTTTTTTAAAAATTGAAGTATAGTTGATTTACAATATTGTATTAATTTCAGGTGTACAAAATAGTGATTCAGTATTTTTGCTGATTATACTCCATTATAGGTTATTACAGGATAATGGATATAGTTCCCTGTGTTATACAATATATCCTTTTTGCTTATATGTTTTATATATAGAAGTTTGTACCTATTAATCCCTTACCCCTAATTTGTCCCTCCCCTCTTCCCGCTCCTGTTTGGTAACTACAAGTTTGTTTTCTATATCTGTATTACTAATAAATATATGGAAATAGAATAATAGAATAGAATAATTAATTCATTTGTATTATTATTTAGATTCCACATATAAGAGATATCATCTAGCATTTGTTTTTCTCTCTCTGACTTATTTCACTAAGTACAATATTCTCTAGGTCCATCCACATAGTTGCAAATGGCAGAATTTCATTCTTTTTATGACAAATATTCCATTGTGTGTGTATATATATATATATATATATATATATATATATACACACCACATCTTCCTAATCTAATTGAATATTAATGGGCACTTTTGTTGCTTCTATGTCTTGGCTATTTAAAAGGTGCTGTTATGAATATTGGGGTGCATATATCTTTTTGAATTAGTGTTTCACTTTTTCCAGGTATATACCCAGGCATGGAAATGTTGGATAATATGGTAGTTCTATTTTTAGCTTTTTGAGGAACCTCCATACTGTTTTCCATAGTGGCTGCACCAATTTATTCCCACCAACAGTGTATAAGGGTTCTCTTTTCTCCACATCCTTTCCAACATTTGTTATTTGTAGGCTTTTTGGTGATAGTCATTCTGGCAGGTGTGAGGTGGTACCTCACTGTTGTTTTGATTTGCATTTCTTTGTAACTACAATCAGTTCTTAGGTTGGATTTTCAACACAGTCAACTTTCTGGCTATAGGAGGTAAGCATCTCCTTAAAAAGGCATGGAGGACTTTTGACTTGCACACTGTATTCTGAGTTGGTGAATGGCTGATCTGATGCTGTTATTTTCTTTTTTCTGCATTTCAATGACAGTTAACAAGAACCAGTCAATTCCACAATCCTTATAAATACCATTGCTCTCATCCTGTATCTCATCCAAATTTAACATATGTATATAAATCTTAGGAATATTGATACTATAACTCACCACGAGTCACCACCACCCTGCTTGCGATTGGCAGTGGGTTCCTTGTAACCATCTGGCTGAATGCAGTGGAATTGGAATCCAATTTCCAGAATTCCATTCGCAAGGTCCAATTGTCTGGTATTAAGTATCTTAGATTTGGTTTCCCCAGAATTAGACCAAAAATGAGAAGTAGGAATCTGTGTGTAAATGGGTTACTTGGGAGTTGATCCCAGGAAGCACCGATAGTGGAGAGAGGAAGTGAGACAGGAAAGGAAAGGAAGCTAATAAAGGGTGTACTGTTAAGCAGGTTACCACTGTGGGCAACTCAGAAACAATCCTGCTGAGAACTCAGAAACAGTACATAATATACTTCATAGATGTCCCACTAGAGGAGTGTGGAAGCTAGGTTATTCATATTCCAAAAGCCATTCATCATTTTCTGAATTTCAGGCATATTAATTTCTTGACCCTTTCAGGCTGTGTTATAGATGGGCACTGAGAAGTCACTAGCATGTACTGGAACAGCAAATCTTGATGAAACAGGGGAGGAGCACTAACAGTATCTACCATAAGTTTATTCTATAAATAGTTATTTTTAGTATTTATAAGATGTACTAAAGTTATTTATTTATATTTCTCCCATAAATGACTACTTTAATTTCCTGCTTTATTCTTTTGAAATTTTTGGTAGAAACTCTAAAAAATCCAGAAATAATGATTATTGTCAAACTTTCTCTCCTACATTACAAAAATAGTTATTTTGCTTTTACTTCTATATCAACTAGGTCCTCAAGAAAACTGTTGTATAGTATTGATGATAGTGGCCTCCTGATGTTGATACTGACTTTAGACAGAAAAGTCTCATATGTTTTATTAAGACCAATGTTTATACTTTATTTTTATTTACTTTTAAAATATTAAGGCAATTTCATTCTATTCCCAAATTATTAAAGATATTTTAAAAATTGACTGCCTACTCATGTTTATAAAATGTATTTCAGCATCTATGTCTATAACTGACTATGTAGCTTTTCTCCTATAAATCTCTTTGTGTAATGTACTTCATTTCCTGGATGGACTCATGCAATTCACCTGTAAAACTATCTGCACCTGTTTCATTTTAGGGGCTGTGTATTCTACAAATTCTTCAATTACTTTTATGTAATTTTTCTCTCTTTTGATATTTTAGTCACT
This sequence comes from Balaenoptera ricei, assembly GCF_028023285.1. Classification (NCBI taxonomy): domain Eukaryota; kingdom Metazoa; phylum Chordata; class Mammalia; order Artiodactyla; family Balaenopteridae; genus Balaenoptera; species Balaenoptera ricei. The sequence continues at coordinate 118,753,983 of NC_082640.1, read as the reverse complement.
TGGATTTTTCCTTAAAAGCATCTATTTTCAAATACTGGCATATGATCTCATATAGGATTTGTTACATTATTATTATCTTATGATTTAAAAAATCTCCATTTCTGTACTTGTGTATTAGTCTTCTCCCTCCTCTTTCTTGATCAGATTTGACAGATGTTTGTCTCTTTTACTGAGCTCTGAAAAAAATAAAATCCTTGTTTTTACTTTCTAGTTCTATTGCTTTATTACATTCTAATTACTTTAGTGTGTATTTTAAAATTTCATCAAGTTTTTTTTCTTGGTTTATTTAATTTTTCAAGGCTTTGCATTAAATACTAAGTTAATTTGTTTGTAATATTTGTTTTTTATTAATTAAAAATTTGAATGCTGTCCTCTCTCAATTTCATACATATTTAATGTATGGTGCCTATGAACATAATTACTATGCTACATTGTTATACAGGAAGAAATAATTCTGAGTTTCTGGCATACTTGGGATTGTCAATAATTCTGTATAGAGGAAGGTTATTTTAGAATTCAATCCTGAATTCAGATTTTAGAAGAACCAGTTCACCAAGTAAAAAGCACAAGAGGTGTTTAAAGAAAAAACCCACATATTTAGGGTATATAAAATATATTAGAGAATACACATTTATTATAGCTAAGGAAGTACAAAGATGCTTGTCTTACTTTAAAGGTAATTGTGTGGAAAAAGTAGCATTCAAAGGTATAAGAATATCTTTTCCACATCTGTGGTATATAATTAACAAACTTCTCTACACTTATTCAGAAAAGAACATAATAAACCACTTGTAAATAATGGTAGTCTTGCATTCTATATACTTAAATGTCAATAATCTGAACATAAATTTTCTCCTGTTCTTAGTTACACAGGTATGTTTTTGAGATAATGCAGAGACAGGTATCATTACCATTGCTGCAGTTCCATTTTCTATAGATATAAATGTATTAATGTAAAACATGGAGGATAAATGAAGAGTTCCACTACTATTGAAAACTGTAGTGCATGGAAATTAAATCAATATGCAGCTTTTAAAAACACAACATGGTGACAGCAGAGAAGTGAAATCTGACTGCATTCCAGGAAAAAGACAAAAGTAGTAGGTGTCTATTAAAATAACAATCACAGTGAAAAGAAATAAGAACACATTCTTTCCACATTTTGATTGCTTGATGTTCTGCCCTTTGATTTCTCAGGATTAATAACTCCAGTAAGAAGGAGGCTTTTGTAAAAATGTGCGAATAAGGGCAGACTTTAAGAAAATATACAGCGATTTTTCTCCATCATTTGAAATGGACGTGGTTTTACCTTGTAAATTTCTGAGCAACTGGAGTGATATATTCACATGTCTCCTAGGTTAATTTAGTGCACAGTAACTAATGCCAATGATAACAATTTCCTTTTGAGGACAATTCTGGTATTTAATAATAGATGAACCATGAAACAATACATATATCCAGGCATTAAATAGGAAGGAGTAAACTCAGCCCTCGATATTTAGGAGTTCAGGTGATATCAATAGTTATGTTACCAAAAAATCCCAATGGTCAATTTAAAGGCTGTAGTAGATGATGGAAGAGTGAGAAAAAAGATCAGAGAACAATATATTAATATAATAAAAAGGATTATGTTAAAAATTAATAACAAAATGCAATTTATCTAAATACAGCTTCTAACTTAACTGTATTCTTAACAGTACTGATTTAAGGGTTGTGTCAATAAAAAGGGAGATCTAGGATCCCTCTATTAAAAAATTTGGTCAGATATTATGCATGATTAATATACTTTTAAGGTATACTAGGGTATTTAATAAGTTTATGCACACATTTTATGCACACTGAGGTATAAGGTAGCTCTCAAATTACATTTGGTTATATTTTTGAATTTTGAGGTTAAATTGGTTGTTTGAAACTTACAATATACTTTTTTCAAATAAAAATATTATAATTGAGATTTTATCTTTCAGCCCAATTCAGAAAATAATTTAGTCCACAATGTCGCCTAAATCTTGTCAAATAGAAAATAAGTGAAAACAATTAAGTTGCATATGTGTAAATCAAAACTGAAAGCTAAGTTCACAGAAGGAATCATTTTTTATTTACTTTGCATTTTAGTGCTCAAGGAGAAGGAATTTTTTTGTAGAATTAAGTGAAGAAATCTGTGGAATTTCTGAAAGAACACATGGGCATTTTTATAGACTTTTATAGATCTATTGAAGACAGCTATGGTTTCTTTATGAATATATTATGCCATTTTCTAACTTACATTTCTTATATTCTTTAAAACGTGTGGATTGCTAGAACTCTTCTATTCTGTACTTATTTGCTAAAGCTACCATAACAAAATACTACAGACTGAGTGGTTTAAAAAACAGAAATTAATTTTCTGACTATTCCAGAAGCTAGAGGTCCAGGGTCAAGGCTTGATTTCTTCTCAGGTCTTTCTCCTTGGCTTTCATATTGCTGCCTCCTTGCTATGTCCTTACATGTCCTTTACCCTGCACATGCAAATCCCTGCTGTCTCTCTGTGTTTCCACACGTCCTCTTTTTATAAGGATGCCAGTCAGATTGTATTAGGGCCCACCTTAATGACTTTAACTTAATCACCTCTTTGAGTACAGTCTTCAAATACAGTCGCAATCTGAGGTAGTGGGCTTAGGGCTTCAACATATGAATTTTGGGGAAACACAATTCAGACCATTATATTCCCCTAACAGAATTATGGTTAATTTGGATTGCTAGAATACTTTTAGCCCTTATTAATTAAGAGATGGAGAACAAGCAATTGGGGAGAAAATTGAAGTGGGAGGAATCATGAGAAGGGGGATATTTTTGTTACTTGGTTAAGAATGGAAAAATATTAGGAAATAAAAGAGTATGCATGTGGGACTTCCCTGGTGGTACAGTGGTTAAGAATCCGCCTGCCAATTGCAGGGGACATGGGTTCGAGCACTGGTCCGGGAAGACCCCACATGCCGCGGAGCAACTAAGCCCGTGTGTCACAACTACTGAGCCTGTGCTTTAGAGCCTGTGAGCCACAACTACTGAGCCCGAGTGCCACAGCTACTGAAGCCTGCGCGCCTAGAGCCCGTGCTCCGCAACAAGAGAAGCCACCGCAATGAGAAGCCCACGCATGGCAACAAAGAGTAGCCCCCGCCCATTGCAACTAGAGAAAAGCCCGCCCGCAGCAACGAAGACCCAATGCAGCCAAAAATAAATAAATAAATAAATTAAGTAAAAAAAAAAAGAGTATGCATGTGTGGAGTAACTGAGCCTAGGGTGGCCTTTAGCAGGGAATCAGGGATGTTAGAGAGATCTTTGCATCAGTTTCTTTTGGCAGGTAGGTTGCTGTGTGAAGGGAACAAATATGAGATGAACTGAAAAACCCGGGGTAAGGACATGGAGAGAAAAGCAATGTGCACCTCACTGTTTACATTTACAGGTAATTCACGGGTTGAGCGTTCATTATCTGGGAGTTTTAAACAACCTACATCAAGACATCATCCACTTATATTTTTATTATTTATTTATTTTAAAAATCCATTATTTTTATTGAGGTATAATTGACATATAACATTATATTAGATTCAGGTGTACAACATAGAGATTCCATATTTGTATAAACTGCAAAATGATCACTAAAATAATCTGGTTACCATCTGTCGCCATACATAGTTACAAAATATTTTTTGTGTGTTATGAGAACTTTCAATATCTACTCTTCTAACTACTTTCAAATATGCAACAGTATTATTAACTATAGTCACCATGCCATAAATTACATCCCCATGACTATTCACTTTATAACTGGAAATTTGTACCCTTTGACCCTCTTCACCCATTTTGCCCCCCTGCCCTGCCCGCGGCCCAACGCTTCTCTCTCAGGCAACCAACAGTCTGTTCTCTATCTGTGAGCTTATTTGTATTTCACATGTAAGTGAGACCATACAGTATTTATCATTTTCTGTCTGACATTTCTCTTAGCATAATGCCTTCAAGATCTATCCATGTTGTTGCAAATGGCAAGATTTTATTCTTTTTTATGGTTGAATAATATTTCATTGTGTTGTATACCAATTTTTTTTTAATGCATTCATGAACATTTAGGTTGTTTCCATGTGTTGGCTATTGTTAATAATCCTGCAATAAGTATAGGGGTACATAAATCTTTTTGAATTAGTGTTTTCATTTTCTTTGTATTAATATAAATACCCAGAAGTGGAATTGCTGTATCATATAATAATTGTGTTTTAAATTTTTTGAGAAAACTCCATACCTGTTTTCCATAGTGACTGAACCAGTTTACATTCCTACCAACAGTGCAAGGGTTCCCTTTTCTCCACATCCTTGTCAACACTTGTTATTTCTTGTCATTTTGAAAACAGCCATTCTAATGGGTGTGAGGTGATATCCCACTGTGGTTTTGGTTTGCTTTTCCCTGATGATTAGTGATGTTGTTCATTTTTTCATGTACCTGTTGACCGTCTGTGTGTCTTCCTTTGAAAAATATCTATTCAGGTCCTCTGCCTGTTTTTAAATTGATTGTTCTTTTTTTTGAAATTGAGTTGTATGAGTTCTTGGTATATTTTGGATATTGACCCTCTGTCAGATATATGATTTGGAAATATTTTCTCCCATTTTGTAGGTTGTCTTTTCATTTTGTTGATGGCCTCCTTTGCTGTGCAGAACCTTTTTGGTTAGATGTAGTCCTACCTGTTTATTTTTGCTTCTGTTGCCTTTGCTTTGGTGTCAGATCCAAAAAATATTGCCAAGACCTTGGCTTACTGCTGATGTTTTCTTCTAGGAGTTTTATGCTTTCAGGTCATACATCCAGGCCTTTGATCATTCTGAGTTAATTTTTGAATATTGTAGAAGATAGTGGTTCAGTTTTATTCTTTTTCATATGGCTGTCCAGTCTTCCTAATACCATTTATCAAAGAGGCTGTCATTTCCCCATTGTATATTCTTGGCACCTTTGTCATAAATTAATTGACCATATAACCCTGGGTTTATTTCTGGACTCTCTATTTGGTTCCATTGATTTCTATGTCTGTTTTTATGCCAATAACATACAGTTTTGATTACTATAGTTTACTATATACTATATATAGATTATTATATACAGTTTTTTCTTTTTTTTTTCTTCTTTTTCTTCCAGTTTAATTGAAATATAATTGACATTCAGCACTGTATAGGTTTAAGGGATACAGCATAATGATTTGACTTCATACATCATGAAATTATTACCATAATATGTTTAGTGAACATCCATTATCTCATATAGATACTACATTGAAGAAAAATTTTTTTTCCTTGTGATGAGAACTTTTAGGATTTACTGTCTTAACAACTTTCATATATAATGTACTGCAGTGTTAATTATCTTTGTCATGTTATACATTACATCCCTAGTACTTATTTATCTCCTAACTGGAAGCTTGTACCTTTTGACAACCTTCATCCAATTTCCTCTCCCACCACTCCCTCCCTCTGGCAGCCACAAATCTGACCTCTTTTTCTCTGAGTTCGTTTGTTTGTTTTTGAAGTATAATTGACCTACAGCACTATGTTAGTTTCTGGTACACAATATAGTGATTTGATATTTCTACACATTTCAAAATGATCACCATGATAAGTCTAATCTGTGACCGTACAAAAATATTACACAATTATTGACTATATTCCCCACACTATTTGTTTCATAACTGTCACAATTATTTTCTATATATTGTTTTGTAATATAGTTTGAAATCATAGAATATGATGCCTCCAGATTTGTACTTCTTTCTCAAGGTTAATTTGGCTATTTGGGATCTTTTGTGGTTACATACAAATTCAGGATTTTTGTTCTATTTCTCTGAAAAATGTCATTGGGATTTTGATAGGAATTGCATTGAATCTGTAGATTTCTTTGGGTAGTATGGACCTTTTAACAATATAAATTCTTACAATTCATGAGCATTGAAATTCTTTCCATTTATTTGTCTTCTTCAATTTCTTTCATCAATGTCATATTTTTCAGTGTACAGGTCTTTCACCTCCTTGGTGAAATTTATTCCTAAGTATTTTATTCTTTTTGTAAATTATAATTGTAATTTTGTAAAATTTGTAAGACTTGCAATTGTAAATGGGACTGTTTTCTTATTTCCTCTTTCTGATAGTTTGTTATTAGTATATAAATATGCAACAGATTTTTGTGTATTAATTTTGTAGCCTGAAACTTTACTGAATTTGTTTATCAGTTCTAACAATTTTTTAGTGGGGTCTTTAAGGTTTTCTGTATATAATATTATGTCATCTGAAAATAGTGACAGTTTTACTTCTTCCTTTTTCAATTTAGATGCCTTTTATTTCTTTTTCTTGCCTAATTGCTCTGGCTAGGACTTCCAATACTATGCGGAATAAAGGTGGCAACAGGTGGACATCCTTGTCTTCTTCCTGATCTTAGAGAAAAAGCCTTCAGCTTTTCATCATTTAACATCATTTGAGTATGATGTTAGTTGTGGGCTTGTTATATATGACTTTTATTAAGACATCATCTACTTAATAAACGAGCAAATCTTGCTGTATCTGAGATTGTGGAAACAGACGTACCTGTGTTTGAAAGTTGATTTTGTTGCCTACTAGTCATGAAAACTTGGGCATGTTATTTTACCTCTCTGAGTCTGTTCTCTTATCTGTAAAATGTGGATAATATTGTATGTTTATTGTGAGGATTAGGGGAATAAAGTATGCATAGAATATCTGCATTATATTGAGTCTTCATAAATGGTAGCTATACTAATAACAAAGATATTAATAATAATTCAATCCTTGTTTGATTGTTACACATTACACAAGCTCAGAGATATGGTAGATTAAAAAAACCTAACCCTTGGAAATAAACAGACACAAATGTAATGATGTGCATTTAACAGATGTGTTAGTTTCCTAGGGGTGTTCTTTCATAAATTACTACAAACATGGTGGCTTAGAACAACAGAAGTTTATTCTTTTACAATTCTGGAGGCCAGAAGTCTGAAATCAAGGTTTTGGCAGGTTTGGTTCTTCTGGAAGCTCTGAAGGAGAATTCATTCCATGCCTGTCTCCTGGCTCATTGCAATCCTTGTTATTCCTTGACTTACAGATTTATGACTATAATCTCTGCCTCTGTCTTCATATCTGCATGTCTGCTCACTTTTTCTTCTAAGGACACTTGTCATTGAATTTAGAACCCACTGTAATTCAGGATGGTCATCTCAAGTCCTCAACTTAATTGCTTCTGCAAGATGCTTTTCCCAAATAAGGTCACATTACAGGTTCAGGCAGACACATCTTTTGGGAAGCTACCACTCAACCCAGTACAATAGAGATATAATATAATTTAATGAAATGTTGAGGATAATTTAGCTAATAATATACATTTGACAAATGATTTATAAATCACTTTTTTAGCACATTTAAAGTTTGATATTTAAAATAAAGCCTAAAATTAAATTAATGAAGGTAAATCTTTTGCATTTTCAAACATGAATAAATTGGGGGAATTAGACACTTATTTACATATAAATTACAATATGTGAAATCCACTACAAGTGGGAGAAAGAATTAGGATAATAACAGCTAGTGATAATGACAAGTAATATTTAGTATTTACTACATGCTTAACACACATTTCTTGAAATGTACTACCTCAAACAATCCTCATAAAAATCACAGGGTACACAATAGTGAGACCAAAATAGCTATACAAAGCTTCTATATTTGGAAAATTATAATGACATTGACAGGTAGACCAAGTTTGGGATAATTCATAAATATTTTAAATTTGAAATTTTGTTGAATAGGTAATGAAAGCCTGGTAATGACTTGTTAATAACTGTGGCAGGCCAACTGATTGCATGGAGTTTTAATCTCTGGAAGAAAACAACAAGATGGTTTGTTTTGGAGAAAGTTTGAGTTGGACCTAGTTGCTGGAACATGAGGCAATAAATTAAGATGAAGCCTTGTTCCTTCTTCATTTAACAAGAGAGCTCTTGGAAGGCATAAGATTTTTCTGGGTATTGGTATTGTTGAGAATAGCAGAGCACTTGATGAAACAGTGGCACACAAATTGTTTCTTGTCTAGTACCTGGTGAATATGATGAAACCATTAGCTGAGGGAAATATAATTGAAAAGATAATGCTATTATTTTTGGTGCCAAATAAAAAGGTTGTAATATCTCTTAATCTATTGAAATAACTATTCTACTTAAGAGGAAATGTCTTCGGGAGATGGGACAACTTGTGACTCTAGTGGTTAACACTCAGTATTAGAAGTGGTGGTGGGGGACAGCCACAGTAGAGCAGGGTCCTCAAAAGAGCAGTAGGTTTAGGACCTGGCTTGGCATAAATACAGCCTGCATAGGTGTAGGAGTTGGTGATTGGTAGCGGAGTGTTAATTAATAACAGCAGTATTGAAGGCCAACTGGAGTAGGATGTTAATTAGATAAATTGTGATTTTGCACTGCCTTCTTTGTGTAAGGAGGAAATTGTCACTTGCAGATTGCAGAATTGATCTTGGTAGAAAACTTTGGTGTCTGTTGGAGCCAAAACTCTTTTGATGTTATATACTTTTGAAAAGGGACCAGTAGAACTAAAGACTTCAGAAGAGTTTTTTAAAATCATGTAAGAAATACCTTTTTCCCGAAGACTTGAAATTCGAGTTCCCAAAATAGCCATGACATCATATTATTAAAATGTTTAAACTCATCATGTATAGTGACCAAAATTGGTGGAAAAAACACAATCTTTGTCATCTGATTGGTTTCAACCTATTTGCAAAGTTACAGAGTACCACTTTTATCATAATATAAAGCCTCTTAGAAAATGAAAATGGTATGTCTTTGGGATATAATCTTTTCTCTCTTTCCTCTTATCAAAATATATTAAACTTGCAAATCAGAAAAAACAAAACCAATGTGATTCTCTTTGGAAAATTTTGATCTGTGTAAAAATGGAAGGTAATGGAAAGATCACAACACATAGCCACCTGGAACTCTAAAGGAAAGCTTTACTTGTTCTTACACATTTATTGCATTTTGAAACAATTCATCATTAGGACTTATAACAGAAAACTGTTATAAAGGACAATTGTTAAATAGCTATTTTAGGATAGAATAATTAATTGCTGACCCTACCACATACTTGTTTTTAATTTTAGTGTTTAAATGCTCTGTAGGAAACATTAAACACCTACAGATCCTTTTTTAGTTTGGTAAGAAAAACAATAAATAAGAAAAACTCATAGTTATATAATCTATTAATATGTTTTCTTTTGTTTATTTTTCCCAGGTTACCTCTGAATCACATTTAATGCTGCTAATTCTCAATCCATATGTAAATATGGAAGAGGGATATATGGGAAAGGGTATTTCTTGAATTCAAGTTTGGAATCTTTAAATTTCTGTCTGGGGATCTAAGAGGAAAGTCTGATATTTGGAAGAGTGGATATCTTCATTATAAATCTGAGATATTATATATAAATTTTTGCAGGGAAACAGGATTTATGTGAAGTGAGTGACCGTTATCTTGGGATAAATGTTTTTCTTTCCGAAATTGCCAACTTATTCCGGTCTTGTTTTCTTTTTCTTTTTGGCAATGTGCCACAGTAATCTTGATGTGACCAACGCAGAGTATCCAAAGAACACTACTTGTTCCCTGTATATACATACCTACGAACAATACTGTATCTACATACCTATGACCGTAAATTATGTGGCAGTGGCTGCTAGCTTATGGAAATGGGTCACATAGCACTTCAAGTCTTCCTGTATGGACCTTGAAATAAGCGTGAAGGAAAATAACTGATTTTGAAATTATTTCTTTTCTACCAAAAACCCCACATAATAAGTATTCTCTATTAAAATAAGGACATTCTAATAAATGTTTGTATCCTATAACAAAATTTCAGAGTCTCAAGCTTAAGAATCTTTGGAACTGAATAACATTTTTTAATATTGAGGGAAAACTCTTTGTTCATCTTCACAAGCAGACTTAGAAATACAGCTTATGATGATAACATATAGAGTTAGTATAGGTTCAATTTAAATTTTAGATTGCGGAGTATATAAGCAGTTGCTAAGCCAATCTTTCTCAGCCAGGTGACACCAACATATTAGATTCATTAAACACCAATTGCGGGAATTCCCTGGCGGTCCAGTGGTTAGGAGTCCGTGCTTTCACTGCCGAGGGCGGTGTGCATTTGATCCCCGGTCGGGAACTAAGATCCCACAAGCCACCGGGCAGGGCCAAAACAGAAAAAAAAACAAAAAAACACGAATTGTGTATCAGGAACTATAGCAGCTTCTTTTACCTAAGTTGTTTCTTAGCCCAGTGAGAAACAAACCAGATTTCTAAATAACCAAAAGAGAGACTCAGTTGCATTTATTATATGGCAGCTATTAAAGTAGAAATATAAACATTTAAAATAGATATTTTAAGCCACAAGTGTGGAAACAAAAAGTATTCTAGTTAGACGTGGATTTTTTTGGAAATGGTTAGAGATTTAATTCTTAACCCCCCTTTTTAATCATCTAGAATTTAAAACCAATTGACAGAAATAGGAGTTGGGCAAATAAAAATCAAATGTACTATTATTACCAAAACTCTTTTGGGTATGAATTTTTTGTTTTGTTTTGAACGCCACGGGGACACCTGTTGGCCTGGCCGAGGCGTGGTCGTATTGGTGGAGTGCGGTGTTTTCTAGGCAAGGCAACAGGGCACAGGTGGAGCCCGCAGGGTGTGCTAAGTGATTTCAAGTGTGCGTGGGGTAGGACGTGTGGGTCCTGATGGAGGGGCAGGAAGAGGATGGGCTGGGATTTCCTGAGGGCCCGCAGCAGCTCAGAGAATGGTGCAATCAGGCCTGAGGTGTTGCAGCTGAGACCTCTCTTCCCAGAGGAAGCCTGATCTCGCAGGATCTCGTGAGATTTACCGGGGCTGGCAGGGGAATCCTGGGATGGAAGCGCTTCGGCTCCGGGGTGTCGGAGGTCGCTGCTCCAGACTTATCCCTAAAAAGTCGTGAGGGGGGAAGGACTCTGGCCCAGAAGCTCTGCAGAGGAGGGACCGACTGAGGTCAGGAATCATGTTCACCAACGGGTTTGCTCGTCCTTCCTGTTCCACAGCTTTAGACCTTAAGGCAGCCATTGAAGTGGAAAGATTGAGCATGAACGCTAGTTGGTACAGTGGAAGAAATGTGACTCAGCAAATCAAGAAGAACTCAGAGAGGTCTCACCAACCAATCAGAAGACAACAGAGAAATGAAGGTAAGTTCAACTGAGAGTTGCTCAATTAAGTGGGATATGTACTATGTAAGTTACTGTTTTCATCCATAAATGTGTTAATTAACTATGTAGGAAAAGAAGGCTGTAGTGTGTAGGAAACAATTAGCCAGTAGGACAAGACAGGATACGAGTGAAATTTAAATTGTATAGTTTAAACCATCAAATACATGAAATTTCAAGGATGGGAGAAATCAATGAAAAATAGAATAATACTGGATTACAGTGGATATAATTTAGTGACTGTCTACTATTTTAGATGATTTCTGTACCTTATTTCTGTCATTAAAACTATGGTATCATGTTTAATTCTCATGATAGCAGGGAAGGAGTTTTTCTATCCCCATTTTTTAGGTGAAGAAACAGTACCAGAAATTTTAAATGAATTGGGAGAGAATATAAAGTGGCAATTAAGATCTTGTGTGTAGATTCAGACTGCCTGAATTGACATCCCAGCTTTGTTATATATTGAGTCACACTGGGAAAATTAGTTCACCTCTTTAGGCTGCAGTTTCCTCATTTGTACAAGGGGGATCTATGTGTTTTACACCTGGAGTGGAAAAAAGTAAATTATAACCCTTGGTTATAAGGGGGAATCATAGGGACTTCCCTGGAGGTCCAGTGGTTGAGACTTCACTTTCCAATGCAGGGGGTGCAGGTTTGACCCCTGGTCGGGGAGCTAAGATCCCACATGCCTCGCGGCCAAAAACCAAAAACATAAAACAGAAGCAATATTGTAACAAATTCAATAAAAGATTTAAGACTGGTCCACATCAAAAAAAAAAAAAGCGGAGGGGAGGGGATCATAATCACAGTATCTATCTCATTAGTTATGAGGCTTAAATGATTTAACGCTTAGCACAGTGTCTGGAAAATAGTAACCCCTCAACAAATATTATTATTATTATTATTATTATTATTATTATTATTATTATTATTATTAGCAGAGCTCATTCTGTTTAATGTGTTGAGGCATGGATAGAAACCAAAATCTGTATCTGCACAACTACTGTGCCCACACTGCTGTTATACAAAGCTGCTTTAGTGTATACCACATGGAGGATAATTAATAAATGTTTCTTGAACTGGTTTAAACTCAGGAGTCACTGGGTACAGAAATTGAATGTTCCATTGCAGCACCTTTCCATATGTTGTGAACATAACTGAGGACATCCTCTACATTAGGGTACCTTGCTCTGATGAGTGTTAGTTCTTTCTGAGTTGCATTGTCCATCGCAAAATATATAAACTCATGTATGAGGGCAAAGAAGGCAGAAAGGAATGATGTCTGATTCACAGCATTCTTTTCTTGAATTTTCTGAGACAACTCTTGGCTCCTCTCATGTGGAGGATGTCCCACGCACTGCAGGATGTTTAGCAGTCTTAGCCTGTCATTTAAACACCAGGGACACGATCCAGTCAGTGTGACACCAAGAGCACTCCCATACATTTTCAGGTATACCACAAAGCAGTGGTACTGACCCCAACAGAGAATCTCTGGTCTAAAACAGTGACTCCCAACCTTTTGTTCATTATTGTCCCCCTAAGGAGCCCTTCTAGACCATTTTTTAATTATGTTCATATCTTGTTTCTGTGAGTGACTACTTTCCATTTGTAATTTCAGTCTGTACGTGTCTTTACTATATATCTCTTTTTGTGCTATCTTGAGTGTATCTCTGTACCTTGAGACTACGCTAAAAAACAAAACTGACATCTCTGTGGCTTAACACATAAAAGTTAATTTCTCTTTCCCATAAAGTCTGCCGTTATATGGCATGACACCCTTCTAAGGGTAGACTTAGAAATCTAGGCTGTTTAAATCTTGTGGCCTTGCCGTCTCAATAAGTAGGTTCCACTGTTGCCGCAGCAGGTGAAGGGAGAGCAGAAGGTTATATATTGGCTTTTCAATGCTTTAGTCTAGGATGAACACACATTATTTCTATGCACAGTCTGTTGGCCAGAACTAGTGCAGTGGCACTGCCAAACTGTAGGAGGGCACTGAAATGTGGGTGAGCATGTGAATAAACAGTGTGTAGTAAATGCCTCTGTCACACAAATAAATGAGCCTAAATGAAACGAACTGTTGATACAGATTATAATCAGCATACACTGTACAATATGGTGATAGATTATAGTCTTTTGGTAATCTTATTGAAAGATTCGGGCTCTTGTACTTGGTCAGATTGAATGTTCTTTTAAGAATACATCCCTTCATGTAGTTGTTATTTGAGAGAAGAAAAATTATTTGTGAATTTGGGAAAGGAATTTGTTTTTATATGGGAAGTAACATGAAGAGAGTTGTAGTAATGGAAGTGGGGTAAGTGGTTAAGGAACACAAACCTAACTACTGAAGTGAGGATATCTTATAAATTTCATTGTGTGTTTACTTATAAGTTTAGATACTTTCCTCTACTAGAAACATAACAGTAAAACACTATAATTCCATACTCAATGCATTTGGATATTTATGTCCTGCTTATTTTTTCTACAGAGGAATTGAGGTGGTTTAATTATACTTGCTATCTTAATTATTTTATTTGTTGGATGCACATCATTGATCAACATAAAAACAAAGTTTAAAGCAGTTAGATGAATTTGCTGAAAGAAGCAATAAATAAGAAAATGTTTCAAATAATTTTTATGAAACCAGGTTTTTGGTTTGTTAAAACTCTTACTGATAATAATGAAAATAGTGATAACGATGATAATCATAGTTAACACTTACTGAGTACTTGTAACCTGCCAAACACTGTTCCAAGCACTTTATTTGTATTATCTCTTTTAATTTTACACTAATCCTTCTGGGTAGGTTAGTTAGTATTTTAAAGACAAGGAAATTGAGGCACAGCCATGGTAAGTGACTTGCCCAGGTAACTTGATGCATATGCATATAGGCATGTATGCAATTTATGTATGGAAGAAAATTAAAGTTACCTGTACACCCCTCCATCCTCCTCCTACTGATAAGGCCCTAATTTGCTCAGGTTCCCAAGATAGACATCCAGAGCTATGACATAGGTCTCCTGACTCCTAGATTAGGTTAAAAAAATCATGCCTTATAGCCAAACAGCTGTTACTTAATCTGTTGAAAATATTTAGATTGCCCTTTCAATTCTTTGGACAAAAAAATTTGTTTTCTGGGTTATAATACTGCTATGGAATAGGAATTAGATAGGGTAAAGTGTTAGGCTTTCATGAGGTGTGAGCTCTAGAGGCAAATAGCCAAAAAGGATGCTAGCTCTAGTGCAATATTTCATTTTGAAATATTAGAGGAATAAGAGAAATCTATAACTCATCTAGACTCTTGTGAAGGCTTATATTTTTAAAAGATAAAATAATATGTCAAGTTTTGTTTTCATTGGCTCTCTGTGAAAATGCTTTTGTGTCATATACAGTACCCCAAATAATTACAGGCTAAATGTAAATAATGTATTGATATAGGTGCTCTAGAAGAGTTGGTATAGATGAATTTATTGAATATTCAATCATTCACCCATATTCCTTAAGCCAAAACTTTGGAAATGTATTATTAGTTGGTACTATTAGCTGGTAATTTGGGGTGGGTATGCTAAACAATTCTGTTTTATAGCCCCATTTGTTTTTGATATTACCATATTTTTAAAAAGTTACATATTAAAAACAAGGAATATACAAAGAAAAATATAACCCATTATACTGATAATATAATGTATTATCAGTAAGGATTAACAAGATTAATATTTCCATTTCTTTTCTAAATTCATAATCTTTACTGAAAGATATGAAGTCACCTTTCCACTCCTTCCCAGTACTATATTCTCCTTATGTCCCCTCCAGAGTCAACCTCTATTATGAATTTGGAATATTTTCTTCCACTTTCTCATATTAAATCTTAACTCCTTATGTTTATGCATAAATAAATACATTTAAAAATTATATAGATGGTAACATAGTAAATATCTTTTTAACTTGCTTTTTTAAACTTATTGGTATGTTTAAAATCTGTTTTCATATATTTTGATCTAGTACTTACATGTTAATTGACCTTTCCTTGGATATATCTTCCTGGAAGAAATGGAATTACTGGGTTGTATGATTGTGCTTTTAAAAACTTCATTAGGTAATAGTGAATTGTTCTCCAAAGTGGCTGTAGTAATTTATTCTCCCATTAGCATACAGAGAGTTCCCATGATTTCCCACATATTTGGCAATATGTGGTAGTAATACATTTTAAAAATTGCTTTATTCCCCCAACTTTTAATTGTTTTCAATTTTTAAAATTGATTTACTATATATCTTTAATTTCCTTGGCAACCATATAAGTTTGTCTACTTTTTACCAGGCAACATTTTTATTATGGTAAATGGATGGCAGATATGTTTAAGAAAACTATTCTTAAACATGTTATACTCTCAAGTAATAGAATTAAACTTGATAACTATTTTATAAATAAAATTACCATATCTGTTTAAGATTAATTTATTCGAATTAATTCAGTGACCTACATTAAGTCCAAGTTACAGTCTAAATAAATTATATGCTTGTATATTATAAATGAACATGTATATGATGTATATTGTCTATAAAATCCATCCATCTATCTATAGTTTATATGTACAGTATAGGCAGGTTCAACTTCCAGAGTGTTTATTTTGTCTTTCTTGTATACTTTGCCTCCCACTGCTGTCCTTCAAATCATTGCAGTTTGCCCTGAAGATAAATTCACAGCTAGAACTTTTCATTTAGTTAATTGGTACTTTTTTTTTGCCACTGAGTTCTCATTCAACTGGGTAATGAAACTGAAAATTGCTTCGCTCAGAATCTCATTTAAGGAAGACAAACCATAAACATGGCAGTACATTACTTAAAACTAATATGGAGATAAGATAGCCCTTGACCTTAGATCAAAAAGTCATGACTGAGGTAGAACTTTTGGTATGGCAACATGAGGAAGTCAACAAATTCTTTTCTCAAGAAGCAACTAGAAGCAAACTAGACGTTTTGTCAAAAACAACAATTTCAGAGCTCTGGAAAACTACCAGAGGCATGTAACAAAGTGAGACGTGTTAATTCATGAAAAATTACTGAACTTTAGGAGAGATCAGTGGGAAGTCATGACATTCTTGCCTAGGGCTATTCCCTTGCTTCCCAGTTTGTATAATGCAGTTATTGTACCAGGGTGGGGCAGGCTAGGAAAACCAGAATCTTTACTTTTGCAGGGCTCTTTTTTGATTTGGAGTAGAAGGTGAAAAACCTGTACTCAGCAGTGTTGTCAGTAAAAGTAGTGAACTTGATGGCAAGCTACCAGGGAAGGCCAATAGCTCAGCTAGCCTGAGGTTGCCATTCTGGCTGTAGCAAGCAGCAGACAGAGACCTAGACAAAATTTTAACAAGAACAACCAGGAAATGAGGTAGTCATAGGAGGGCTTGATAACCTTCCTCACATCCCTGGAAGACTGCATAAGTGTTCACGAGAGACTGAACGGAATACAGACGTTTCACATATCATAGGTGTTCTGGGAAGCCATGTAAAATGAAAAATTTACTTAGAGGGGGTCAACAACAGATTTGAGATGGCAGAAGACTCAATGAACTTGAGGATAGGTCAAAAGAAATGATCCTGTCTAAGAAATAGAAAGAAAAAATATTCAAGAAAAATGAACAGGGCCTAAGAGAGCTATGGGACATCATTAAGAATAAGAGCATTTGTGCAATGAAAATACAGGAGGAGAGGAGAAGAAGAAAAAGAACAGAAAAATATTAGAAATGATGGCTAAAAACTTCTAAAATTTGTTGGAAAATATTAGCATGGAGTATTATGTAGCTCAACAATCATCAAGTAGGATAAACACAAAGAAATACATGTTTCAAAATAAAACTTTTGAAAGACCAAGAGAAAATCTTGAACATATCAAGGGAAAAAGATAAAGGAATAACAGTTAACAGAATGGCTGATTTCTCATTATGAGCAATAGAAGCCAGAGGGCAGTGGCATGGTATATTCAAAGTGTGAAGACAAAACAAAACAAAAACCTTGCTACTCAGGAAATCTATATCCAGCAAAATTATCTTTCAAGAACAAACGAGGGTAAATAAACACATCCCTAGGTAAACAAAGACTGAAAGAATTTGTATAAGCAGAGCTTTCGTACAAGAAATACTAAATACTAAAAACTTTTAGTTATTTAGACTGAAAGAAAATGACATGGCGAGGAAAATCAAATCTACAAGAAGAAATTAAAAGTACAGGAAATGGTAAATAGACAACATAAATATATATTTTTTCTATTTCTTTTTCTTAATTTTATAAAGAATGTAAGACTTTATGAAGCAAAGTATGATGGTTTAAAAATATATATAAATGTAATATATATGACAACTGCAGCACAATGGAGGGAAGAGGAAATAGAGCTATACTGGAGCAAATTTTTTATATTTTACAGGAATTAAGTTCAGGAATTACTAACCTGAAGCAAATTGTGATAAATAATCCATATACAAGTCTCTAAGAAATTAATTTAAATAAATGTGGTAATATATCAAGATGCATTAAAATATTAAACTAAAAAGTTTTATGTAACACAAAAGAAAACAGTAAAGGAGGAACAGCGAAAGAAAGACATGATAAAAAACTAACAAAGATGTAAACCAGTCATATCAATAATGACATTAAATGTGAATAGGCAGAGCACTCATATCAAGAGGCAGAGATGATCAGATTAAATAAATAAATCAAGATCCAACTATATGCTCTCTATAAGAGACACACTATGGATTCAGGAGAGTGATGTCATGGTGGTGTGAGACACTCCCTTTGTCGCTTCCCTTCAGTCTATAACCAGTAAAACATCTATAACTCAACAAAGTTGAGTTCCTCTGCTCAACACACCAGGATGCCAGAGTTCCACACACCTGCATGTCTGAAGGTGGAGGGACTGGAAAATGTAGAGAAGGAAGAACTGGGGAAACAGTGGAGGCTGTGCACAGGATCCTGGCCTCCCAGCCGTGGAGGCTGAGTCCACAGCCCCAGAGAACCCGGTAGCGGCAGGGGAGGTGGTGCTCATAACTCTGGCCTCCTGGCCTCAGTGGTGACTGTGGCCACAGGGAACTGGGCAGCAGTGGCACTGGGCCTGTGACCCTGGTCCCTCTAGTTGCAGAGGCACCTGTGACTCTGGTCCCCCTGACTACAGAGGTGGTACCCGTGAACTCAACAACCCCAGACATGGCAGAGGCTGCGACCCTGGCTTCCCCCCTCCCTTCCCCTGTGGTGGTGGTGCCCATGACCCAGGAAACCCCAGACACAGTAGAGGCACCCACCATTCCGGTGCCCCATGTGGTGATGCCAGCGACAGCAGTGACACTGGTAGCAGCAAGTCACCAGTGACCCCAGAGGCACAAGCAGGGACAATGAGGGCCAATGGGCAACACTTCTGGCTGAGGCGGGGGAGGGTGGAAAGAGCTGATTTTCAAACATAGCCAGAGGCAGCTGGGGTAAAGGAAACCAAAAACATGTGCTATAGTGCCACATAAAATATTTACTACCTGATCCTTTATAGGAAAAGTTGGCTGACTTGTAAGGCAGAAAAACATTGGGAGAGGGGTGGCTAAAGGCATCTATACTGGAAAAGAAGGAATAAAACTGTTCTTATTGATATGATCCTATAGATAGAAAATCTCCAAATTAACTACTAGAAGTAATTAACATGTTTAACAAGTTCTCAGGATGTAAGATCAGTATTAAAATATCAAGTGTATTTTGTTCATAGCAATGAACAAAGATTCTTAAGAACATCAATGTGCCATGCTTTGGAGTCAGCCTTCCATCATTTGATGGCAGCTTTCTTGACCTGATGGCTGCTGTAGCTCTTAAAAGGGTTGTACAAAGTCCCTAATTCCTAAATTAAACCATTGCAGAAGGAATTCCACAGAGTGGCTCCTGTTCTTCTATCCAAATTCTGATGGATACAGTTAAGAAATTTGAATTTAGAATACTAAGTACAATGGGGAGAAATCGAAGGGTTTAATAAAGATTTGATTCATGCTTTTGTAATATTATTCTTTTTACATCCAGTCAAGATCCTTTGATTCTAAAGCCTTAATGGCATGCAAACTCTATTTCTGACTAGGTATTTGCCCAGTCTTTATCTTTGGACACAAGTTCTTACTCATTGATATGGCAACTGGGTGTTCTTTCTACCTTGGCTTGAGGCCCTGAATTCCAAACTCATTTCAACTAATCAACATTGTATTTGATTTTAGCTCTTTGTCTGAACATCACACAGTTTACTTTTTTTCTGGCCTAGCTCCTCTGAGTTCTGCCTACCACTGATCATGACCAAATGCTAATATACACAGCATTGTGAAATAGCAATATTGTTTTCTTACTTTTGTTTCTCAGAAGACTAGTTCCTTTGAACCTGGTTAAACAATTGTGTTCTGGAAACTATATATTTCTTATGAGCAATGATTTTTATGACAGTATACGAGTTCATCTCAGGTATTACTACATGAAGACTACACCTGCCAATAATTAATATTAATGCAATAAAAATGATGGTTCTAAAATATGATTACTTTTCAAGCCACTTTCATGAGTCAAAGGACCTTTGAATTATTATAGACCTTGAGCTTACCTGATATTTTTTCAGAAAAAAATCAGTCCTTACCAGAATTAATGAGAAAAATGATAGTGCTCTGCCTGATAGACCAATCAGAAGATGCCCGACTTTTATTCCATTTCAGTAGTAAACTATACATGCCTACAAAAACCGAAAGGTTAACATGATAGAAATATGGAGAACCATTACCATTGCTTTTAGCTACAGATAGTACTCAATGTACTAATATAGTAGTTAAATTATGTTTGTTCTGTTCTGCATCTACGTACAAGCACCATTTGTCATAAGCAGTCATACTGACAATCTGCAAAACTGATTAGAAGGCCATTGCGCTGGCAAATAGGAGTACATGCTTTAGCCTAGATGTATCAGTAGATGGGCAAAATAATGCATTGCTAAACTAGGGTCTTTATTACAGAGGTAAAAAAATGTTATGTATGACCAACTGAAAAAAACAAATAATTTTAAAAACAGCCAGAATAAATAAAAACAAAACAAATGAAAATCCTGATGCCCCAGACTTGTAAGGTATATATGAATTAACAAGGTACTATAGACTGAACATTTGTGTCCCCCCAAAATTCATATGTTAAATCCTAACACCCAGTGTGATATTTGAGTTCAGGCCTTTGGGAATTGATCAGGTCATGAGGGTGGAGCCCTCGTGAATAGGATTAGTGCCTTTATAAAAAAGATCCCATGGAGCTCCTTTTTGCTCCTTCCACTACGTGAGGACACAGCAAGAAGATGGCCCTCTGTGAACCAGGAAGTGGGCTCTTACCAGGCATTGAATCTGTCTTGATTTTGGACTTCCCAGCCTCCAGAATTGTGATAAATAAATTTCTGTTGTTTATAAGCTGCCCAGTCTATGATATTCTGTTATAGCAGTCCAAATGGACTAAGACAGGAGGTGTACAGGGAATTTAAAGATTGTTATTTGACTAATTTAGAATAAATACTTGGATATAGAAGATATAGTACAATTTCATTTTATATAATACCATTTGTGATAGGCAGAATTCTAAGATGGCCCCTTAAGATCTGGCCCCTGGTAAACACACACCTTATCCCAATTATTCAGTCAAACAGTAATTCAGGTGCTGCTGTGAAGGAATTTTGAAGATGCAATTAAGGTCCCAGATCAGCCAACCCTGAGATAGAGAGATAATCCAGGTGGGCCAGCTTTAATCAAATGATCTCTTTAAAGAAGAGATTTTTCTCTGGCTGGTCACAGAAGATGATGTCAGAGATACAAAGCATGAGGAATATTTGATTTGCTGTTTCTGAATTGAAGATGAAGAAGACTGCATGGCAAGGAATGTGGGCAGCTTCTAGGAGCTAAGAGTGGTTCTGGCTGATAGCAAGCAAGGAAAGAGGACTTCAGGCCCACCATAGCAAGAAGGTGAATTTTGCCAGCTCCAAGAACGAATTGGCTTTTCCCCAGATCTCTCACACAAGAACTCAGCTTGGCTTATACCTTGATTTTAGCCTTGTGATACTCTGAGGAGAGAACCTAGCCAGGTCGTGCTGGATTTCTGACCTACAGAACTGTAAGTTAGTAAATGGGTGCTGTTATAAGCCTCTAAGTGTGTGATAATTTGTTACATGGCAGTAATAACTAACACTTCATTTAATTGGAAATAGCAGTTACCATTTTATTTCCCTTTTTAAGGGCCAGGTCTGAAATAATTTCATGATATTTATTAGCCTTTATGAAACTTCAAATTAAAATATTCTGTACCATAGTTCACTAATTGAGGGCAAATGGGGATGTATTAACGCATTTTATATCTCAGCATTTTCTTCAGGGCAGTACTTTGGCAATTTGTTCCCCCGGGGAATCTATTTTAATGAAGTAACCTTGGTACTAATCCTGAAATATATATATTTCAGTCAAAGCTTAACATATTGACTCAAAATGTTTGATTGTTTATTCATTAGAGAAGGATTATAGCTATCAGAACAGGAAATACTCTCATTATATGCTCTAAATATAATTGTAAGACCTTCACTATTTTCATGGATGTGACAATATCAATCTGATTAACTACTGCAACTTACCTCCCTAGGGTGTATGTATGACATTGATTATTCATCCAGGGTCTATGTTGGTGACATTGACAACCATTACTCATGATGACTGATATGAGTCATAAATGTATGATTGATGGAGAGCACTGCCGGAAAGTTTCTACTTGGATCCACAAAGCCTGTAGTTATTGCCAGACATCTTTTTGATTTACATTTGGAGGTGACTCATCTGAATTAGTGCATAACTACCAATGACTCTCAGAGAAGAGCATGGAAAAGTACAGGCCTACCTATAATCTAATTTAGTCTCAATCCAAGCAACAATTCAAGTTTAGTCTCAATCAAGGAAATCTCCAATGATTAGTACTCGTTTCCGGGACCATGAAGTTTTGGTTTCCTAGGCTGATTTGTACAGCAAATTGCTTTGTGACCTTGAACAAGTCTTTAAATGTCTTTTCTTCTTCTAAAATTGAAATATCTGAAGCTGTCTCTTGAGGTGTTATGGGAATTCATTTTTTAAACAGCAATGAGAGACTTAAGAGGGATGGGACAGAAAGCCAAATCATCACAAATAATAAAATTAATAGCTCATCAAATATTTTTTTACTGGTGTTGAATCAGGGCTGAAAAAGAAAATTCTTGGCAATAAATGGTGAAGGTATTTCTCAGAGTGACTAGAACAAGGTACTAAAATGCCAAGAGAGTATAGCCTGATAGGAATTTCACAGCCCATTTAAAATTTTTAAAAACTTTTGTTATAAAAATTTTCAAGTGTAACATTTTCAAGCCGAGGAATAGTGTAATGAACTTCAAGTACTCTTAAACCAGTTTCAATAATTATCAACTCATTTCAGATCTTGTTAGGAGTATGTCATCATCCCAAATTATTTTGAAGAAATTCCCTACATAATATTATTTTATCTCAGAGTCCAAATTATCAGATAAAATACAGTGAATTCAAATGTATTTCCAAATGGGTTTCAATCTAAAAAAAATATTTATTAATCTTTACTGACTTGAACCAATAAAAATCAATCAAAATTTGTAACAACAAAAAAGTACAGAACCAAGAGGTTCTTTTGAAATGTAGAAAATAATCAAGTAGGCAGTCCTAAAGATTTATTTATCATGTTGCAGTGTAGAATTATGCAAGGGACACCACTAAAAACCCTGGCAAACTCTTTCAAGGCAAGAAATAAAATCTAGTCCAACTATTGCAAGAAAAAATGCAATGCTTTTAGTAAATTTTGACTAATGAGACTTTTAACTACTTTAAATTTTAATTTTAGCATTTACTTCTTGGATTTTACACCTATTTGCTTGCTTACGAATATTCCTGACCTATTTTATCAACTCTAACTTGGATAGCACTTTTAGAATTGTAGTTTTAAATTAAATGCATCCCATGTATGTAGACAATAGGAGCGGCATACTCTCTATGCTGCATTGAAAATGTTTTCATAGCATATTTTAGTGTGACTTTTCTATCCTTAATAAAACCTATTTCACAATGGTTTCAACTTTAAAAATTTGTTACTGAAGTTTTATATGCTTATATATACTCTTTCTATCTTGATGTCAGTTTAAATCTTCCTTCCACATGTGAGGACCTTATTAAGATTTCCAAAATATGAACTCAAATCAAAGTGACAGGAAATAGGATTTTTGGAAAGAAGGCTAGTGTAGAGGCGCCTGCTGTCTCATGGAAAAAAATGACAAAACAGTATTTAAACTAAAGGAGACAGATCATGGTCAATATTGAAACTAGTTAAATGACATGAAATTGAAATCAAATCCCCATAGGTAAGGTGCAGGAATAAAACTTTCTTTACTTTTATGTAAAAATTTCACTTCATGGGAGGGAGTTAGAGCAGCTGACCTGCCATCTATCCTGCATGGGTGCAGAGGGAGACCTTTTAGGGAAGAGAAAAGAATCAGGTGACCTGATCTAATTTCAGTTGGAGTTCCGAATAAATATACTAATGTATTTTTATCTCTGAAATGTCCTTAGCAGAATGTCCCTCACTAAGGATTAGCTATTCTAAGTAAAACCCAAGGGCTAAGACTTGGCTTCCTGGAGAATGTCACATAGGCTTTTCAACACTCTGGAGTATAGAATGAACATGTTCTATAATCTAAACACTTTCTTCAGTGTGAAGAACTCCCTGAATCTCATCTATTCTGGGCATATCCTGGATAGGGAAGGAAAGATATGGGGAACTGCCTTTGATGATTTAGACTTCTGTTTGATTTAACTGAACCTCCTTTTAAAAAATTTTTATTTTTGTATTATTTTTTAATTGAAGTATGGTTGATTTACAATATTATGTTAGTTTTAGGAATACAGCATAGTGATTCAGTATTTTTGCTGATTATACTCCATTATAGGTTATGACAAGACAGTGGATGTAATTCCCTGTGCTATACAGTATATCCTTGTTGCTTATCTATTTTATATATAATAGCTTATATCTGTTGGCTCTCCAACAGATTTGGCCCTCCCTGTTCCTCTCTCATCTTTGGTAACCACAAGTTTGTTTTCTATATCTGTTTTGCATATACATTCATTTGTATTATCTTTTAGATTCCACATATAAGTGACATCATACAGTGTTTGTATATTTCTATTTCACTAAGCATAATATTCTCTAGGTCCATCTACATTGCTGCAAATGGCAGTATTACTTTATTCTTTTTTATGGTTGAGTAGTATTCCAGTGTGTGTTTGTGTGTGTGGTGTGTATACACACACCACATCTTCTTAATCCATTGGTCTGTTGATGGGCACTTGGTTTGCTTCCGTGTCTTGGCTATTATAAATAGTGCTGCTATGAATTTGGAATGCATGTATCTTTTCAAATTAGTGTTTTTGTTTTTTCCAGATACATACCCAGGAATGGAAATTCTGGATCATATGGTAGTTCTATTTTTAATTTTTTGAGAAACCTCCATAGTTTTCCACAGTGGGTGTACCAATTTACATTCCCACCAACAGTGTACAAGGGTTCCCTTTTCTCCACATCCTCTCCAGCATTTGTTGTTTGTAGACATATAGATGATAGCCATTCTGATAGGCATGTGGTAATATCTCAATTTTGTTTTGATTTGCATTTCTCTAATAACTAGTAATGTTGAGCATATTTTCATGTGCCTGTTAACCATCTCTATGTCTTCTTTGGGGAAATATCTATTCAGGTCTTCAGCCCATTTTCTGATTTTTTTTATATTGAGTTGTATAAGCTGTTTGTATATTTTGGATATTAATTACTTGTCAGTTGCATCATTTGCAAATATTTTCTCCCATTCCATAGGTTGTCTTTTTGTTTTGTCAGTGGTTTCCTTTGCTGTGAAAAAGCTTTTAAGATTAATTAGATCTCATTTGTTTATTTTTGTTTTTGTTTCTTTTGCCTTAGGAGACTGATTCAAGAGAATATTGCCATAATTTATGTCAAAGAGTATTCTGCCTATGTTCTCTTCTAGGAGTTTTATGGTTTCAGGTCTTTAAACCATTTTGAGTTTATTTTTGTATATGGTGTAAGGGAATGTTCTAATTTCATTGTTTTACATGTGGTTGTGTAGTTTTCCCAGTGTCACTTGTTGAAGAGACTGTCTTTTCTCCATTGCATATTCTTGCCTCCTTTGTCATAGATTTGTTAACCAAAAGAGTGTGGATTTATTTCTGGGTTCTCTACTCTGTTCCATTGATCTATGTGTCTGTCTTGGTGCTAATACCAGCTGTTTTGATTACTGTCGATTTTTTAGTATAGTCTGAATTCTGGGAGGGTTATACCTACATTGTTCTTTTTTTTCAAGACTGCTTAGGCAATTTGGGCTCTTTTGTGTTTCCATATGAATTTTAGGATTACTTGCTCTAGTTCTCCAAGAAATGTCACAGGTAGTTAGCACAAGGAGATCAGCTCGGTGCTTTGTGACCACCTAGAAGGGTGGGATAGGGAGGGTGGGAGGGAGACACAAGAGGGAGGAGATATGGGGATATGTGTATATGTATAGCTGATTCACTTTGTTATAAAGCAGAAACTAACACACCAGTGTAAAGCAATTATACTCCAATAAAGATGCTAAAAAAAAAATGGATAGGGTTTGCATTAAATCTGCAGATTGCTTTTTATAGTATGG
This sequence comes from Balaenoptera ricei, assembly GCF_028023285.1. NCBI lineage: Eukaryota > Metazoa > Chordata > Mammalia > Artiodactyla > Balaenopteridae > Balaenoptera > Balaenoptera ricei. The sequence goes on along the minus strand of NC_082640.1, from coordinate 118,727,922 downwards.
CCATTTTAACAATATTAATTCTTCCAATTCAAGCACACAGGATATCTATTTCTTTGAATCATCTTCAGTTTCCTTTATCAGTGTTTTATAGTTTTCAGAGTATATGTCTTTTACCTCCTTTGTTAGGTTTATTACTAGATAATTTTTTTATGTGATTTTAAATGGAATTTTTTTTTTTACTTTCTCTTTCTGATATTTCATTATTAGTGCATAGCCATGCAACATATTTCTGTATATTAATCTTGTATCTATGCACTTTGATGAATTCATTTATTAGTTTTAATAGTTTTGGGGTAGAGATTTTAGGGTTCTGTATGTGAAGTATCATGCCACCTGCAAATAGTGACAGTCTTACCTCTTCCCTTCTAATTTGGATGCCTTTTCTTTCTTTTTCTTGTCTGATTGTTGTGGCTAGAACTTCCAATACTATGTTAAGTAGAAGTGGTGAGAGTGAGTATCCTTGTTTTCCTTAATTTAGCAGAAAGACTTTCAGCTTTTCATCATTGAGTATGATGTTGGCTGTGTTTAATAGCCTTTATTATGTTGGGGTATGTTCCCTCTATACCCACTTTTATGAGAGTTTTTATCATGAACGTATGTTGAATTTTGTCAAATGATTTTTCTGCATCTATTGAGATGATCATGTGATTTTTATCCTTATTAATGTGGTATATCACATTGATTGTTTTACAAATGTTCAACCATACTTGAAGCCTTGGAATAAATCCATGATCATACACCTTGATCATGGTGTATGATCTTTTTAATGTATTGTTGGATTTGGTTTGCTAATATTTTGTTGAGGATTTCTGCATCTATCTTTATCAAAGATATTGGCCTGTATCTTTCGTTTTTTGTAGTGTCTTTGTCTGGTTTTGGTATAAGGGTAATGGTGGCCTTGTAGAATGAATTTGGGAGTGTTGCCTCCTCTTCAATTTTTTGGAGCAGTTTGAGAAGAATAGGTATTAGTTTTTCTCTAAATGTTTGGTAGAATTCCCCTGTGAAGCCATCTGGGTCCTAGATGTTTGTTTGCTTTTTTTTTTTTTTTTAATTACAAATTCAATTTTCCTTCTAGTGATTGTTTTGTTCAAATTGTCTGTTTCTTCTTGACTCAATCTTGGCAGACTGTGTGTTTCTAGAAATGTGTCCATTTCTTCTCCCCTTTCATTTATTATTTTGTTTATTTGGGTACTGTCTTTTCTTCTTGGTGAGCCTGGCTAAAGGTATATTAACTTTGTTTATCTTTTCAAAAAACTAGCTCTTGGACTCATTGACATTTTCTATTTTTTTTTATCTCTATTTTATTTATTTCCTCTCTGATCTTTATTATTTCCTTCCTTCTGCTGACTTTGGGCTTTGTTTGGTCTTCTTTTCCTAATTCTTTCAGGTGGTATGTTAGGTTGTTTATTTGAGGTTTTTCTTGTTTCTTGAGGAAGGCCTGTATTGGTATGAACTTTCCTTGAACTGCTTTTGCTGCATCCCATATATTTTGGAAAGTTGTATTTCCATTTTCATTTGTCTTGAGGTATTTTTTGATTTTCTCTTTGATTTCATCATTGACCCATTGGTTTTTTAGTAGCGTTTTGTTTAGTCTTTGCATGTTTGTTTGTTTTTTTTCCCTTTTTTCCTTTCTGTAGCTGATTTCTACTTTCATACCATTGTGGTTGGAAAAAAATGTTTGTTATAATTCCTCTTCTCTTAAATTTGTCAAGGCATATGTTGTGTGAGGAACCGAATAATCTCCATCCTTTTCATATATGAAAGCTAGAAATGTAGACAGAGAAACCAGCATATAACATGTGCATTTCATGTCGCCATACTTTCTCAGAATGCCAATCAGGTAGTTACCCTTTTCTCAACCTCTTCTCTCTAAAGGCTAGAGACCCAATCATGTGTGTCCATTCTTACCTGAGCACTAGTTCAGGTGAAAAGATATTTGGTGGAACAAAGCCAGATTCAAGCATTTCTCCTTTTAATGGTAATTAATCAGTCTTAGAAAATAAAACAATATAATTGAAATTTCAAACAAAAATGAATAGTATGAGTAATCCTCCTATTTGTTTGGGATTTAGATAATCAATTTCTTTTTTTTAAATAAATTTATTTATTTTATTTATTTATTTTTGGTTGTGTTGGATCTTTGTTGCTGTGTGCAGGCTTTCTCTAGTTGCAGTGAGTGGGGGCTACTCTTCATTGCAGTGCATGGGCTTCTTATTGCGGTGGCTTCTGTTGTTGCAGAGCATGGGCTGTAGGCACGTGGGCTTCAGTAGTTGTGGCACACAGGCTCAGTAGTTGTGGCACACAAGCTTAGTTGCTCCACAGCATGTGGGATCTTCCCAGACCAGGGATTGAACCCGTGTCCCCTGCATTGACAGGTGGATTCTTAACCACTGCACCACCAGGGAAGCCCAGACAATCAATTTCTAGGGATGTACTGCCCATTGTACAAATTTTTATAACTGAGTTTTACTTTTTCCCTGAACTCTCTTTTCATCCTATGTGTTGTGCAGTTTATTGTGGGCTATTTCCTACAGGATATACTTCTAGATATTGCCCCACACTGTGCTTTCTCATCTCCTACTTGCTTTTTTTGGCCTTTTCTGCCAAACGCACCTTTATCGTATTACAGCTGTCTACTGCTATTGGGCTTTTCCTTTCTCTTTGTGTTTCTATCTTCTGCACTAAAAGCTATTTTTACTCTTTGGTTTTACTATTCTAGAGCTGGTGTCTAAAGGCCTTTAAGAATAAGAATCAGGGACTTTCCTGGTGGCAGGATGGTTAAGAATCTGCCTGACAGTGCAGGGGATATGGGTTCGAGCCCTGGTCTGGGAAGATCCCACATGCCGCGGAGCAACTAAGCCTGTGTGCCACAACTACTGAGCCTGCACTCTGGAGCCCATGAGCCACAACTACTGAAGCCCGTGTGCCTAGAGCCCATGCTCCACAACAAAGAGAAGCCACTACAATGAGAAGCCCATGCACCCCAACGAAGAGTAGCCCCTGCTCAGTAGCCCCCACTCGCTGCAACTAGAAAAGCCCATGCACAGCAACAAAGACCAATGCAGCCAAAAAAAAAAAAAAATTATAAAAAAAAGAATAAGAATCAATTTTTGATATATAATCCAAGAAAATCACAATCCTAGGCTTTATTGCATTTTGCCTTTAATCTTTTTCTGCTCACTTGAAGTGAGTTATACAAGCTCCTGTTCTTTAAAATCAGATGGAATCAATTGGAGGAAACAGCCCCTTGCTATCAGGTTTTGTTTTTAGAAAATTCATGGAGGATATGATCTACCTTTCTATTGTAATTTTTGCCTCTAGTTCTATCCTCATCTGTCTGGACTGCTGTGCTAGATTAGTTTTTCTAAGACTCATGTGATTTTCATTTTCATGCACAGAAATGGAGAGCAGCTTCTCCAAACTGAGAGAATAAAGTCCACACTTGTGACTTGCCATTCAGGGCCCTATAGTCACCTTACATTGATCTTAACCATAACCTGCCTTTCCACTGTTACTTCTTTCTTCTTTTTCATATATTCTTTCATGAATTCACTGCATTGCTCGTTCTTCTCTGTACACACAATGTATTCTTTAGCTCCAGGGTTTTGGATTACTTTTTTGGCTTCTGCCTGGACTGTCATTTCTTTTAATCTCTTAATAACCCATGTCCACTTTATTTTTCATGATTTAATTAATTAATTTATTTTGATATCTACAGAGACATAATGTATTTTTTATTTTAAAATTATTTTTAATTAAAGTATAGTTGACGCACAATATTAGTTTTAGGTGTACAACATAGTTTTTTGTCGTTTATATACATTACAAATTGATCACCATGAGAAGTCTAGTAACCATCTGTCACCATACAAAGAAGCAATATTATTGATGATATTCTCTATGCTGTTTTACATCCCTCTGACATTTGTTTTATAACTGGAAGTTTATGCCTCTTAATCCCCTTCACCTATTTCACCCTGCCCCCAAACACCCTCTTCTCTGGGGACCACCAGTTTCTCTGTATGTAATAGTCTGTTTCTGTTTTGTTTTATTTGTTCATTTGTTTTGTTATTAAGATTCCACACAAAAATATGATCATATGGTATGAGTCTTTTTCTGTCTGACTTATTTCACTTAGTATGGTACCTCTAGGTCCATCCATGTTGTCTCAAAGGGCAAGATTTAATTCTCTTTCATGACTGAGTAATATTTCGTAGTATGTGTATACCATATCTTCTTTATCCATTCATCTATTGATGGGCACTTAGGTTGTTTCCATATCTTGGCTATTGTAAGTAATGCTGCAATCAACATAGATGTGCATATATCTTTTCAAAATAGTGTTTCTGTTTTCATCAGATAAATATCCAGAAGTGGAATCCTGGAATATATGGTAGTTCTATTTATAAGTTTTTGAGGAAACTTCATATTGTTTTCCATAGTGGTAGGGTCAATTTAAATTCCTACCAACAGTACACGAGGATTCCCTTTTCTCCACATCCTTGCCAACACTTGTTGTTTCTTGTCTTTTTGATAACAGCCATTCTGACAGGTGTGAGGTAGTAACTCGTTTTGATGTGCATCTCCCTGATGATTAGTGATGTTGATCATCTTTTCATGTATCTGTTGGCCATCTATATGTCTTTCTTGGAAAAATGTCTATTTAGGTCCTCTGCCTCTTCTTTTTTTTTTTTTTAATGTTGAGTTATATGAGTTTCTTTATATATTTTGGGTGTTGACCCATTGTCAGATACATGATTTGGAAATATTTTCTCCAGTTTGGTAGGTTGTCTGTTCATTCTGTTGATGGATTCCTTTGCTATGCAGAAGCTTTTTAGTTTCACGTAGTCACACTTTTTTATTTTTTATTTTGTTGCCTTAGCTTTGGTGTCAGATCCAAACAAAAAAATTAATGCCAAAATCAAGGAGATAACTGCCCATGGTTTCTTTAGGGGTTTTATGGTTTTTGGTCTTACATTCAAGTCTTTAATCATTTTAAGTTAATTTTTGTACGTGGTGTAAGATAGCAGTCTGTTTTATTCTTTTGCATGTGGCTGTCCAGTTTTCCCAACACCATTTATTGAAGAAACTGTTTTTTCCCCATTGTATATTCTTGGCTCCTTTATTGTAAATTAATTGACCATATAAGCCTGGGTTTATTTCTGAACTCTCTATTAGGTTCCATTGATCTATATGTCTGTTTTTATGCCAAGCATTCTATCTCTATAGCTTTGTAATATAGCTTGAAGTCATGAAGTGTGATACCACCAGATTTGTTCTTTCTCAGGAAGGCTTTGTCTATTCACAGTCTTTTGTGATTCCATACAAATTTTTAGAGTTGTTTGTTCTATTTCTGTGAAAAATGCCACTGGAATTTTGAAAGGGATTGCATTGAGTCTTTAAATTGCTTTGTGTAGTATGGACATTTTAACAATTTTAATTCTTCCAATCCACAAGCATGGAGTATCTTTCCATTTATTTGTGTCTTCTTCAGTTTCTTTCATCAGTGTCATATTTTTCAGGATATGGGTCTTTTGCCTCCTTGGTGAAATTTATTCCTATTTATTTTATTCTTTTTAATGCATTTGTAAATGGGATTGTCAATTTCTCATTCTGATAGTTTGCTCTTAGTGTACAGAAAGAAATGCAACAAAATTCTGTATATTAATTTTGTAGTGGAACTTTACTGAATTTGTTTATTAGTTCAAGTAGTTTTTTTGTTGTATTTTTAGGGCCTTTTATATATAAAATCAACTTATTTGCATATAGTGACAGTTTCATTTCTTCCTTTCCAATTTTAATGACTTTTATCTCTTTTCTTGTCTGATTGCTATGGCTAGGTGTTTCAATACTATGTTGAATACAAATGGTGAAAGTGGACATCCTTGTCTTGTTCCTGATCTCAGAGGGAAAGCTTTCAGCTTTTCATCATTGAGTGATGTAAGCTGTGGGTTTGTCATACATGCCTTTTATTATGTTGATGTATGTTCCCTCTTTACCTAGTTTGTTGAGATTTTTATCATAAATGGATGTTGAATTTCATCAAATGCTTCTTCTGTATCTGTTGGGATGATAATGTGAGATTTATCCTTTGTTTTGTTAGTGTGGTGCAGATCACGCTGATCTGCAGATACTGAACCATTGTTGCATTGCTGGAATAAATCCCACTTGATCATGGTGTATGATTCTTTTAATGTATTGTTGAGTTAAGTTTGCTAATATTTTGTTAAGATTTTTCATCTATGTCCACAAGGATGCTGTCCTATATCTTTCTTCCTCTCTCCCTGCCTCCCTCCCTCCCTCCCTTCCTTCCTCCCTTCCTTCCTTCCTTCCTTTTTTATCTTTACCTGGTTTTCGTATCAGGGTAATGTTGCCCTCATACAATGATTTTGGAAGCATTCATTCCTGTTCAATGTTTTGAGAAAGATAAGTATTAACTCTTCCTTAAATGTATGGTAGAGTTCACTTGTGCAGCCATCTTGTCCTGAACTTTTGTTCAGAGATTTTAAATTACTGAATCAATTTCACTACTAAAGATTAGTCTGTTAAGATTTTCTATTTCTTCCTGATTCATTCTTGGAAGATTGTATGTTTCTAGAAATTTATCCAGTTTTTCTAGGTTGTCCCATTTTTTGGCATATAATTGTTTATTGTAATCTCTTATGATCCTTTGGATTTCTTTGGTGTCAGTTGTAACTTATCCTCTTTCATTTCTTCTTTTATTTATTTGGGCCCACTCTCTTTATTTCTTAATGAGTCTGGCTAAAAATTTATCAACTTTGTTCATCTTTTCAAAGAAACAGCTCTTAGTTTTATTGGTCTTTTCTATTGTCTTTTTAGTCTCTCTCTCATTTATTTCATCTCTGGTCTTTATTATTTCCTTCCTTCTACTAACATTAGGTTTTGTTTTTTCCGTCTTTTACTAGTTTTTTAGGTTTAGGTTTAGGATTGTTTATTTTAGATTTTTCTTGTTTCCTGAGGTAGGCCTGTATTGTTATAAGCTTCCCTCTTAGAACTCCTTTTTCTCTGTCCCATAGATTTTGGAATATTGTGTCTCTGTTTTTGTTTGTCTCAAGATTTTTAAAATTTCCTCTTTAATTTTCATTGACCTATTGGTTGTTTAGTGGCATATTGTTTAACCTCCATATATTTGTGGTTTTTCCAATTTTCTTCCTGTAATTGATTTCTAGTTTCATACTGTTGTGTTCAGAAAAAATGTTGGATATGATTTCACTTTCCTTAAATTTGTGGAGACTTGTTTTGTGCCTAACATATGATCTATCCTGGAGAGTGTTACATGTTCACTTGAAAAGACTGTTTATTCTGCTGTTTTGGGGTGGAATGTTCTGTGTATATTTATTAAGTCAGTCTGCTGTAATGTGTCATTAAAGGCTAATGTATCCCTTTTGATTTTCTGTCTAGATGATCTATCCATTGATGTTCACCATTGGTGGATAGGTTGGGTGGGGCTGGTCCTTAGGGGAATGCCAGGGCAAGGCACATGGTGTTAGCTCAATGGAAGAAGAGTAAAAACAAAGAGGAACTCTTCAGCAATTTTGGTCCCTAGGGAAAGTCCCACCAGATCCCTGCCTCTCCAGGATATGCCCTAAAATTAGTTAATGAATTTCCTTCTTGTGTGAACCAACCTGCTGCCTGTGCACTGGGACTTAGAGTCAGTGAGTTTATGCATGATCCCTTCAAGAGTGCAGTCTTGGTTTCCCATAACCCTCTAGCTGTCCCAGACATAAGCCCCATTGGTTTTCAAAGCCAGACATTATGGGGGCTTGTCTTCCCACTGCAGATCCCCTGAGCTTGGGAGCCTGATGTGGGGCTTGGACCCCTCACTCCTCAGAGAAGACTTCTGCAGTTTGATATCCCTTCTGACTGTGAGTCACTACACTGGGGTATGGGTTCTGAGTAGCTTGCATCTCTGCCCCTCTTACCCATCTCAATGTGGCCTTTTATTTATATTTTTATTTGTAGAAAATCTATTCTGCTAAGCTTCAGTTTGTTCTCAAAGATAGTTCTCTATGTAGTTGTAGTTTTGGTGTGTCCATGGGAGGTGACCTCAGGATCTTCCTACTCTGCCATCTTGATCTGGACATTTTATGATTTATTTTAAATACCTCTGTCTCCCTAAGCCTGCCCTTCCTTCCTTCCTCCCTTTGTTCCTTCTTTCTCTGTCTCTCTCCTTTTTTCTTCTTTTACATTCTCTTTCTTCTTCTTTCTTCTCTTCCTAAGAATCAGGCCTTAGTCCGTTTATTCTCTGTGTGTAAGTTGACAGAGCTTTTTGAATATTCTCCCTCTTCTTATAGTATAAATTGTCTCCCAGAGACTTCTAAATCTCTCAAGTAAAGAGATCATGGAAGTCAAGCTCAACTGGTTCAACAGATATGCTGTGGCAGGTTCTGTAATATAGAAAGAGCTCAAAAAATGTTGAATGAATGAAAAAATATGGAATATCAGCTAAGTGCCATCTGAAATCACTGTAAAGAATTATTTTGGTGCATATTTTATTTCTTCTAAAGTTCTTAGAAACTAGGATAGCTTTCATTCAACTTTGTACCTTCTAAGGCTCCTCACTTAGTATTTTGCATGTAATAGCTTAAACAATTTTTTAAGTGATGGATAATGTTTCTTTTACATTTGCACTAAAAATGCATAGGTGTGAGATGTATCACAGAGTAAAATATGGCTGATAACTGGTATGTAGTCCAAAGTTCACATTTGGGTAACTTTATTATTGCTTGCATATTATAGTTTAATTTTTGCTAAATGGTTATCTTTAATCTTAAGGGATAGGTATCATTTTTAGCCTTCTAATTTTAAAATTTCTATTTTAACTAACTGTTGGCATTTGGCATTTTGCAAAATGGTTTTTTGTTTATATGATTCCTATCATAATGAATGACTTTTTTTTAAACAAGTGAAAAAAAATTAGATGCTTTCACAAAAGTCAATATAATACAAAGCAGAAGTCACAAAATGTTATCGATGTTTTAAAAGAAAATAAATGTATTTATCCAGGGTCTTTATGCTAAGTATTATTTATACCCTGTGTTTGTTATGATTATTTATATGCTAAAAAGACATATTTAAAATTTTCTCTTCTTGTAGCAGTAGATCATTATTTTACATAAGATTTCATCTAATAATACATGAATGCTATTAAGGTGGGTGAGCTGTAGGAACAGCAATAAAGATGACCTAGAAGAAAGTGTTCACTTAGTGACAGGAGAAGCTGAAAGAGTTTCAAGATTTGTAGAAAGAATAAGATCCAGAAATTTGCTGAGGGAGGGAAAACTTGAGGTGAGACAGGTGTGACAATATTAGCACGATTCTTTATAATCACGACTTGAATGGTATGTTGTTGTTATTAGACAACTGGAATGCATTTGTCTTATGTATCTAAACAGAATATTCATGTTAATTTTGAAATCAAGTGTTTTAAAATTATAAGGAATATTTCTCTTGAGGATTACATACTTTTCAAGGAGATATGAATGAAAAATTAATGAATGTGTGATGTGCAATTCCTTAGTTCAGTGAATGGTATTCTATGTTACTCAGGCCAGAAGAAACTGTTTTTTTTTTTTTTTTTTTATCTTGAACATCAAATCCATCAACAAAGCCTTTGGATTTTACTTCCTCAATATCTTATAAATCTTCCCACTTTTTTCACCAAAATCACTGTAGTCTACATTACCATCATTTTCATCTGAACTACTGAAATAGCCATTAAACTCATTTTCTTACATATCTTTTCTCTCTCCTCCAATCAGTTTTTTTGCAGTGCAGTTATTGAACTTTTCAAATGGCAAACCTTATAACATTATCTTCTTGTAAAAAATCTGTCAATGGCTTCCACTGCTCTCAGAATAAAGACAAAATTATTTCACATGTCCTACAAAGGCCGAAAGGATTTGGTCTCTTTATCCAGTATTATCTAGCTGCTGATAGCTCAAAAATCTATAAATACAGCTCTGATATGTCCCATAAACTTCCAGACACATATCTAAGTGCCTAAATGTCTAAAACTGATGATCTCTCTTCTCCCCAGATTTTGTAGAGTTTGGTAATATATTGATATTTCTTTCAAAGTGTTCAGGCATTTTGTTTAGCCTGTCACTTTTTTTTGGCATAAAATATAATATTTTCTTATTGTTTTGATAAATCTTATCTCTATCTACGATAAGGATAAAACCTATCTTATCTCTAGGTTTGATATAACTTGAAAGTCATTCTTACAAATGACTTTTGCATACCTTTCAGGAATGTAAATGGTTGAAAATCAGTTATCCTATGCAATAATCCCATTACAGAAATAATCCCATTGCAAAATATTATCAGTGGTTACCTGAAGATAGTTACAAGTAATTTTCATTTTTATCTCTTTGCACATCTATATTTTCTGAATTTACTACAATAAACATATTTTGTTTCTTTAAAAACAATGATGACTGTTTTTAAAAGGTCAATGTTTAAATTGAGTTAAGAGTATTGGTAATAGAATTAAATATTAATGAAAACTTTTTGGAGGTAGCCATTGTAAAATCTATATAAAATATGAAAAAACATAATGACACTGGAAAGCATCTAAAATTAGATAGAATCTAGAGGAGGTTTTACTCTTGAAAAACTAACTGCACAGGGTGAAATTTGAGAGTTTGTAGCTATTTTTCCTGTATGTTCTCCTCAACCGCTGTTTATAGCAGCAGAAAACTACTGGTTTATCGGTGGAGATGACAAAAACAAAACGAAACGAAACCAGCTTAGAGCTGGAAGGATTTCTGGAAATTTAAGAGGGAAATCTGTGAGAGAACTACAGAATGCAAAAGACCCAAAACTGAGAATAAATTGCCTAAATCTCTGACAGCTAACTTATGTATCTTCAGGGAAGAACCTAGTGGGACTATCCCAAAACAGATAGAGATCAGGGAGGAAATTAGCCTTGAAAGATAGGACTGCACTGGATGAGATTTGTGAGTTTGCTGCTATTTTAACTGAATATATTTCCAGAACTATGCACAGCTTGGAGGTAGACAGCTGAAGCCTTACAGGCTTGAGGCATCAGAGGACAGAACTTGAAGCTGGAAGAGCAGTTAAAACTTAAGGGGAGAATCCCCCAAAGCAATGTGACCCTAGAGGGGGTAAGCCCCCAAATCTGTGTATATACTCTGCTCAAATACTTGGCTGCCTGCTGAGCTGTGCAGATGCAGGGGACACTCTCAGGGTTCCAGGCTAAGAAATGTAGCGTTGGGAAGTTGTAAAAATTAAGCAGAGATTTGTAAAATGCAGGGTAGACGGAGTTTGCACTTTGAGTCTGGAGTAGGTAATTGCCTATTATAACAGCAGCAAAAAAACACAGTAGAAAAAAAGAAAACAATGGCAAAAACAATAATGAAAAACAATCCTCAGAAGAACCCAACAGATTACAATATCTACATTGTCTGCGTTTTAAACTAAAAAATCACTAGACTTTCCAAGAAACAGGAAAGGATGACCTACATGTAGGGGGAAAAAAGCAATCAATAGAAACTGACTTTGAGTGGGTCCAGAAGTTGTATTTAGCAGATAACAAATTCAAAACTGTTACTATAAATGTGCTCAAAAATTAAAAGACACATATGATTAAATAATAAAGAAAAATTGGTCATCTGAGTGAAGAATTAGGGAAAAATCAACAGAGAAACTGAAACAATTAAAAGAAGATATTCTAGAGCTGAAAATTACAATAACTAAAAGGAAAAATTGACATAGGCTCAACAATATTTGAGGGTGGGAGAAAAAATGGTAAACTTGAAATTAGATCAATAAAAAGTAATATAAAAGAGGAAAGTTAATTTTTAAAAAAACTGAGCAGAGACTTAGCTGTGGGACAATATCCAGCAGTCCAATATATATGCAATTTATGTTCCAGGATGGGAGGAGGGAGAGAAAAGTCAATGATCAAGAAAAATCTTGAAAGCAGCCAGAAAAGAATAACAAATTACATGCAAGGGAATAGCAGTACAATTGATGATTGACCTCTCATCAGAAACAAGAGTCTAGAAAACATTGGAATGACATGTTCAAATTATTGAAATTGTCTGCCAAGAATTATATATCCAGTGAACCTAGCATACCTGCTCTAAAATTTCCAAAGGAAGTTCTTTAGGCTGAAGGGAAAGGACACAGATGGTAACTTAGATCTACGAGAAGAAATAAAGTACACAGGAAATGATACATACGTTGATAAATATAAAACAGTAACGTTTTTCTTTTTCTATCTTAAATTCTTTAAAACACATGTGGTGGCTCAGAGCAAAAGTTAAGACACTGAACTATTGGGTTTATATTATACATAGATGTGATATGTATGTTAACAGTAACACGGGGGATGGAGCTATCTATAGGTATACGGTTGCAAGTTTCTAGTATTTTATCTTAAATAATTGAACATAAACTCTAAGAAGATTGTGATACATTAAAGATGGATATTGTAATTTTTGGCAAAGACTAAAATGAAATAAAGAGATGGAGCTAAGAAGCCAAAAGAGGAATTAAAATGGAATACTAAAAATAAGTTCGAGTAACAAAAAACAAAGCAGGAAAGGAGGAAAAAAGATGAAAAAATAGATGACGAATAGAAAATATATGGCAAAGTGGCAGAACTAAGTACAATCATATCAATAATAGCTTCAGGTAAAATGGGCAAAACACTCCAATCAACAGACAGTTTTAAAGAGGCAGTAAAAATCAAGAACTAGAAGCAGCTTTATGCTGTCTACAAGAGATACAATTAGACACAAAGACACAAACAGGGTGAATATAAGAGGTAGGAAAAATATATACTATGCAAACAGTAAGACTAGGAAAGCTGGAGTGGCTATGTTGATGTAAGAAAAATACTTCATGACAAGAAGGGTTACAAGAGACAAACAGGGACATTTCCTAATGATAATTAGGTTAATACATTAAGGAATTATAATAGTTTATAAATGTAAATGTACCTAATAGCAGAGCTTTAAAACACATGAAGCAAAAACTGACAGTCTTAATGGACAAATAGAAAAATAGACATTACTGGTGATTTTAACATATCTCTCTCAGGTATCAAAAGAACAATTTCACAGCAAAGAATTAGTAAGGTTATAAATTATTTGACTGATTCTGTGAAGCACCATAATGTTATATAGTTTTAGGTTTTTAATTTGGTCTGTGACCCAGTTTGGGTAACTTTATTTTGGTATTGAATGTGAGATATGAAGAGAAATTCAATCTTCTCCATATGCTGGAAATACATTAAAAAGAAAACCATTTCTACATTGGATTGCCTTTGTATCTTTATGTAAATTAACTACATATGTGTGGATCTATTACTGGACTTTTTATTGCACTTCCTTGATGTATAGTCATATAGTCTTTTTTTTTGAAAACCACATACCACATGTCTACTACATGGTAAGTATGGAAATCTGGTTGTGTAAGTCGTACAAAGTTTTCTTTTTCAGAATTGTTTTGGCTATTCTAGTTCCTTTGCCTGGACATACAGATTTTAGAACAAAATTGTCAAGTTCTAACAAAAAAAATCAATACATAAAAACTGTTGCAGTTTTGATTGGAATTACATTGTACATGAGTTTGGGAAGAAAGGACATCTTAACAATATTGAGTTTTTCAATCCAGGAGTATGATATATATTGTTCCGTTAATTTAGGTCTTATTTAATTTTTTTAATTAGTATTTTATACATAAAGATCTTGCATGTATTTTGTAAAATTTATACCTGTGGTATAAGGTATTTGGTGCCATTGTAAATTATAATTTATTTTATTTTATTCTATTGGGGTATAGTTGTTTTACAATGTTGTGTTAGTTTCTACTGTACAGCAAAGTGGAGTTCCCTGTGCTATACAGCAGGTTCTCATTAGTTATCTATTTTATACATACTAGTGTATATATGTCAATCCCAATCTCCCAATTCATCCCATCCCTCCATCCCCCTTTGGTGTCCATATGTTTGTCCTCTATGTCTGTGTCTCTATTTCTGCCTTGCAAACAGGTTCATCTGTACCATTTTTCTAGATTCTACATATATGCGTTAATATACGATATTTGTTTTTCTCTTTTGACTTACTTCACTTTGTATGACAGTCTCTAGGTCCATCCACATCTCTACAAATGACCCAGTTTCTTTCTTTTTAATGGCTAATATATGTACCACATATTCTTTATCCATTCGTCTGTCGATGGGCATTTAGGTTGCTTCCATGTCCTGGCTATGGTAAATAGTGCTGCAATGAACATTGTGGTACATGACTCTTTTTGAATTATGGTTTTCTCAGGGTATATGCCCAGTAGTGGGATTGCTGGGTCATATGGTAATTCTATTTTTAGTTTTTTAAGGAACCTCCATACTGTTCTCCATAGTGGCTGTGTCAATTTACATTCCATCAACAGTGCAAGAGGGTTTCCTTTTCTCCACACCCTCTCCAGCATTTATTGTTTGTGGATTTTTTGATGATGGCCATTCTGACTGGTGTGAGGTTATACCTCATTGTGGTTTTGATTTGCATTTCTCTAATAATTAGTGATGTTGAGCATCTTTTCATGTGCCTCTTGGCCATCTGTATGTCTTCTTTGGAGAAGTGTCTATTTAGGTATTCCACCCATTTTTAATTGGGTTGTTTGATTTTTTGATATTGAGCTGATGGTATATTTTGGAGATCAATCCTTTGTTGATTTGTTTGCAAATATTTTCTCCCATTCTGAGGCTTGTCTTTCCGTTTTGTTTAAGGTTTTCTTTGCTGTACAAAAGCTTTTAAGATTCATTACGTCCCATTTGTTTATTTTTGTTTTTGTTTTCATTGCTCTAGGAGGTGAATCAAAAAAGATCTTGCTGTGATTTATGTCAAAGAGTGTTCTTCCTATGTTTTCCTCTAAGAGTTTTACAGTGTCCGGGCTTACCTTTAGCTCTGTAATCCATTTTGAGTTTATTTTTGTGTATGGTGTTAGGGAGTGTTCAAATTTCATTCTTTCACATGTAGCTGTTCAGTTTTCCCAGCACCATTTATTAAAGAGGCTGTCTTTTCTCTATTGTATATTCTTGCCTCCTTTGTCATAGATTAGTTAACCATAGGTGTGTGGGTTTATCTCTGGGCTTTCTATCCTGTTCCATTGATCTATATTTCTGTTTTTGTGCCAGTACCATACTGTCTTGATTACTGTAGCTTTGTAGTATAGTCTGAAGTCAGGGAGCCTGATTCCTCTGGCTCTGTTTTTCTTTCTCAAGATTGCTTTGGCTATTCGGGGTCTTTTGTGTCTCCATACAAATTTTAAGATTTTTTGTTTTAGTTCTGTGAAAAATGCCATTGGTAATTTGATAGGGATTGCATTGAATCTGTAGATTGCATTGGGTAGTATAGTCATTTTCACAATATTGATTCTTCCAATCCAAGAACATGGTATATATCTCTTCATCTGTTTGTGTCATCTTTGATTTCTTTCATCAGTGTTTTATAATTTTCTGAGTACAGGTCTTTTGCCTCCTTAGGTAGGTTTATTCCTAGATATTTTATTCTTTTTGTTGCTATGGTAAATGGGATTGTTTCCTTAATTTCTCTTTCTGATCTTTCATTGTTAGTGTATAGAAATGCAAGAGATTTCTGTGCATTAATTTTGTATCCTGAAAATTTACCAAATTCATTGATCAGCTCTAGTGGTTTTTTGGTTGCATCTTTAAGATTTTCTATGTATAGAATCACGTCACCTGCAAACAGTGGTGGTTTTACTTCTTCTTTTCCAATTTGGATTCCCTTTATTTCTTTTTCTTCTCTGATTGCCATGGCTAGGCCTTCCAAAACTATGTTAAATAATAGTGCCAAGAGTGGACATCCTTGTCTTGTTCCTGATCTTAGAGGAAACGCTTTCAGTTTTTCACCATTGAGAATGATGTTTGCTGTAGGTTTGTCATATATGGCCTTTATTATGTTGGGGTAGGTTCCCTCTATGCCTACTTTCTAGAGAGTTTTTAATCGTAAGTGGGTGTTGAATTTTGTCAAAAGCTTTTTCTGCATCTATTGAGATGATCATATGGTTTTATTCTTCAATTTGTTAATATGGTTTATCACATTGATTGATTTGCGTATATTGAAGAATCCTTGCATACCTGGGATAAATCCCACTTGATCAAGGTGTATGATCCTTTTAATGTGTTGTTGGATTCTGTTTGCTAGTATTTTGTTCAGGATTTTTACATCTATGTTCATCAGTGATATTGGTCTATAATTTTCTTTCTTTGGATAGCTTTTTTCTGCTTTTGTTATCAGGGTGATGCTGGCTTTGTAGACTGAATTTGGGAGTGTTTTTCCCTCTGCAATTTTTTGGAAGAGTTTGAGAAGGATCGATGTTAGCTCTTCTCTAAATGTTTGATAGAATTCGCCTGTGAAGCCCTCTGGTCCTGGACTTTTGTTTGTTGGAAAATTTTTAATCACAGTTTCAATTTCATTACTTGTGATTGGTCTGTTCATATTTTCTATTTCTTCCTGGTTCAGTCTTGCAAGGTTATACCTTTCGAAGAATTTGTCCATTTCTTCCATATTGTCCATTTTATTGGTATGTAGTTGCTTGTAGTAGTCTTTTATGATCCTTTGTATTTCCACGGTTTGTTATTGTTGATCTTTTCCTTCTCTTGTGTTTCCTGCCTAGAGACGTTCCTTTAGCATTTGTTGTAAAGCTGGTTTGGTGGTACTGAATTCTCTTAGCTTTTGCTTGTCTGTAAAGGTTTTAATTTCTCCGTCAAATCTAAATGAAATCCTTGCTGGGTAATCTTGGTTGTTAAGTTTTTCCTTTTCATCACTTTAAATATATCCTGCCACTCCCTTCTGGCTTGCAGAGTTTCTGCTGAAAGGTCAGCTGTTAACCTTATGGGGATTCCCTTGTATTTTATTTGTTGTTTTTCCCTTGCTTCTTTTAATATTTTTTCTATGTATTTAATTTTTGATCGTTTGATTAATATGTGTCTTGGTGTGTTTCTCCTTGGATTTATCCTGTATGGAACTCTCTGTGCTTCCTGGACTTGATTGACTATTTCCTTTACCATATTAGGGAATTTTTCAACTATAATCTCTTCAAATATTTTCTCAGTCCCTTTCTTTTTCTCTTCTTCTTCTTCGACCCCTATAATTCGAATGTTGGTGCATTTAATGTTGTCCCAGAGGTCTCTGAGACTGTCCTCAATTCTTTTCATTTTTTTTCTTTATCCTGCTCTGTGGCAGTTATTTCCACTATTTTATCTTCCAGGTCACTTATCCAATCTTCTGCCTCAGTTATTCTGCTATTGATTCCTTCTAGAGAATTTTAAATTTCATTTATTGTGTTGTTTACCATTTTTTGTTTGTTCTTTAGTTCTTCTAGGTCCTTGTTAAACGTTTTTTGTATTTTCTCCATTCCATTTCCAAGATTTTGGATCATCTTTACTGTCTTTACTCTGAATTCTTTTTCAGGTAGACTGCCTATTTCCTCTTCATTTATTTGGTCTTGTGGGTTTTTACCTTGCTCCTTCATCTGCAGCATATTTCTCTGTCTTCTCATTTTGTTGAACTTACTGTGTTTGTGAACTCCTTTCCTCAGGCTGCAGGGTCATAGTTCCTCTTAATTCTGGTGTCTGCCCCCAGTGGGTGAGGTTGGTCCAGTGGCTTGTGTATGCTTCCTGGTAGGGGGTACTGGTGTCTGTTTTCTGGTGGATGGGCCTGGATCTTGTCCTTCTGATGGGCAGGGCCATGTCCAGTGGTGTGTTTTGGAGTGTTTGTGAGCTTAGTATGACTTTAGGCAGCCTGTGTACTAATGGATGGGGTTGTGTTCCTGTCTTGCTAGTTGTTTGGCTTGAGGTGTCCAGCACTGGAGCTTCATAAATTATAATTTTTTTTTTAAACATCTTTATTGAAGTATAATTGCCTTACAATGGTGTGTTAGCTTCTGCTTTATAACAAAGTGAATCAGTTATACACATACAATATGTTCCCATATCTCTTCCCTCTTGCATCTCCCTCCCTCCCACCCTCCCCATCCCACCCCTCTAGGTGGTCACAAAGCACCGAGCTGATCTCCCTGTGCTATGTGGCTGCTTCCCACTAGCTATCTATTTTACATTTGGTAGTGTATATATGTCCATGACACTCTCTTACCCTGTCACATCTCACCCCACCCCCTCCCCATATCCTCAAGTCCATTCTCTAGTAGGTCTGTGTCTTTATTCCCATCTTGCCACTAGGTTCTTCATGGCTTTTTTTTTTTTTTCCTTAGATTCCATATATATGTGTTAGCATACTGCATTTGTTTTTCTCTTTCTGACTTACTTCACTCTGTATGACAGACTCTAACTCCATCCACCTCATTACAAATACCTCCATTTCATTTCTTTTTGTGGCTGAGTAATATTCCATTGTATATATGTGCCACATCTTCTTTATCCATTCATCTGTCGATGGGCATTTAAGTTGATTCCATGTGCTGGCTATTGTAAATAGAGCTGCAATGAACATTTTGGTACATGACTCTTTTTGAACTATGGTTTTCTCAGGGTATATGCCCAGTAGTGGGATTGCTGGGTCGTATGGTAGTTCTATTTGTAGCTTTTTAAGGAACCTCCATACTGTTCTCCATAGTGGCTGTATCAATTTACATTCCCACCAACAGTGCAAGAGTGTTCCCTTTCCTCCACACCCTCTCCAGCATTTATTGTTTCTAGATTTTTTGATGATGGCCATTCTGATCGGTGTGAGATGATATCTCATTGTAGTTTTGATTTGCATTTCTCTAATGATTAATGATGTTGAGCATTCTTTCATGTGTCTGTAGGCCATCTGTATATCTTCTTTGGAGAAATGTCTATTTAGGTCTTCTGCCCATTTTTGGATTGGGTTGTTTGTTTTTTTGTTATTGAGCTGCATGAGCTGCTTGTAGATCTTGGAGATTAATCCTTTGTCAGTTGCTTCATTTGCAAATATTTTCTCCCATTCTGAGGGTTGTCTTTTGGTCTTGTTTATGGTTTCCTTTGCTGTGCAAAAGCTTTTAAGTTTCATTACGTCCCATTTGTTTATTTGTGTTCTTATTTCCATTTCTCTGGGAGCTGGGTCAAAAAGAATCTTGCTGTGATGTATGTCATAGAGTGTTCTGCCTATGTTTTCCTCTAAGAGTTTGATAGTGTCTGCCCTTACACTTAGGTCTTTAATCCATTTTGAGTTTATTTTTGTGCATGGTGTCAGGGAGTGTTCTAATTTCATACTTTTACATGTACCTGTCCAATTTTCCCAGCACCACTTATTGAAGAGGCTGTCTTTTCTCCACTGTATATTCTTGCCTCCTTTATCAAAAATAAGGTGACCATATGTGTGTGGGTTTATCTCTGGGCTTTCTATCCTGTTCCATTGATCTATATTTCTGTTTTTGTGCCAGTACCAAACTGTCTTGATTACTGTAGCTTTGTAATATAGTCTGAAGTCAGGGAGCCTGATTCCCCCAGCTCCATTTTTCGTTCTCAAGATTGCTTTGGCTATTCGGGGTCTTTTGTGTCTCCATACAAATTGTGAAATTTTTTGTTCTAGTTCTGTGAAAAATGCCAGTGGTAGTTTGATAGGGATTGCATTGAATCTGTAGATTGCTTTGGGTAGTAGAGTCATTTTCACAATGTTGATTCTTCCAATCCAGGAACATGGTATATCTCTCCATCTATTTGTATCATCTTTAATTTCTTTCATCAGTGTCTTATAATTTTCTGCATACAGGTTTTTTGTCTCCTTAGGTAGGTTTATTCCTAGATATTTTATTCTTTTTGTTGCAGTGGTAAACGGGAGTGTTTTCTTAATTTCACTTTCAGATTTTTCGTCATTAGTGTATAGAAATGCAAGAGATTTCTCTGCATTAATTTTGTATCCTGCTACTTTACCAAATTCATTGATTAGCTCTAGGAGTTTTCTGGAAGCATCTTTAGGATTCTCTATGTATAGTATCATGTCATCTGCAAATAGTGACAGCTTTACTTCTTCTTTTCCGATTTGGATTCCTTTTATTTCTTTGTCTTCTCTGATTGCTGTGGCTAACACTTCCAAAACTATGTTGAATAATAGTGGTGAGAGTGGGCAACCTTGTCTTGTTCCTGATCTTAGTGGAAATGGTTTCAGTTTTTCACCACTGAGGACAATGTTGGCTCTGGGTTTGTCATATATGGCCTTTATTATGTTGAGGAAAGTTCCCTCTATGCCTACTTTCTGCAGGGCTTTTATCATAAATGGGTGTTGAATTTTGTCGAAAGCTTTCTCTGCATCTATTGAGATGATCATATGGTTTTTCTCCTTCAATTTGTTAATATGGTGTATCACGTTGATTGATTTGCATATATTGAAGAATCCTTGCGTTCCTGGGATAAACCCCACTTGATCATGGTGTATGATCCTTTTAATGTGCTGTTGGATTCTGTTTGCTAGTATTTTGTTGAGGATTTTTGCATCTATGTTCATCAGTGATATTGGCCTGTAGTTTTCTTTCTTTGTGACATCTTTGTCTGGTTTTGGTATCAGGGTGATGGTGGCCTCGTAGAATGAGTTTGGGAGTGTTCCTCCCTCTGCAATATTTTGGAAGAGTTTGAGAAAGATAGGTGTTAGCTCTTCTCTAAATGTTTGATAGAATTCACCTGTGAAGCCATCTGGTCCTGGGCTTTTGTTTGTTGGAAGGTTTTTAATCACAGTTTCAATTTCAGTGCTTGTGATTGGTCTGTTCATGTTTTCTATTTCTTCCTGGTTCAGTCTCGGCAGTTTGTGCATTTCTAAGAATCTGTCCATTTCTTCCAGGTTGTCCATTTTATTGGCATAGAGTTGCTTGTAGTAATCTCTCATGATCTTTTGTATTTCTGCCGTGTCAGTGGTTACTTCTCCTTTTTCATTTCTAATTCTATTGATTTGAGTCTTCTGCCTTTTTCTCTTGATGAGTCTGGCTAATGGTTTATCAATTTTGTTTATCTTCTCAAAGAACCAGCTTTTAGTTTCATTGATTTTTGCTATTGTTTCCTTCATTTCTTTTTCATTTATTTCTGACCTGATCTTTATAATTTCTTTCCTTCTGCTAGCTTTGGGGTTTTTTTGTTCTTCTTTCTCTAATTGCTTTAGGTGAAAGGTTAGGTTGTTTATTCGAGATGTTTCCTGTTTCTTGAGGTAGGCTTGTATTGCTATAAACTTCCCTCTTAGCACTGCTTTTGCTGCGTCCCATAGGTTTTGGGTCGTCGTGTCTCCATTGTCATTTGTTTCTAGGTATTTTTTGATTTCCCCTTTGATTTCTTCAGTGATCACTTCGTTATTAAGTAGTGTATTGTGTAGCCTCCATGTGTTTGTATTTTTTACAGATCTTTTCCTGTAATTGATATCTAGTCTCATAGCGTTGTGGTCAGAAAAGATACTTGATACGATTTCAATTTTCTTAATTTACCAAGGCTTGATTTGTGACCCAAGATATGATCTATCCTGGAGAATGTTCCATGAGCACTTGAGAAAAATGTGTATTCTGTGGTTTTTGGGTGGAATGTCCTATAAATATCAATTAAGTCCATCTTGTTTAATGTATCATTTAAAGCTTGTGTTTCCTTATTTATTTTCATTTTGGATGATCTGTCCATTGGTGAAAGTGGGGTGTTAAAGTCCCCTACTATGATTGTATTGCTGTCGATTTCCCCTTTTATGGCTGTTAGTATTTGCCTTATGTATTCCGGTGCTCCTATGTTGGGTGCATAAATATTTACAATTGTTATACCTTCCTCTTGGATCGATCCCTTGATCATTATATAGTGTCCTTCTTTGTCTCTTATAATAGTCTTTATTTTAAAGTCTATTTTGTCTGATATGAGAATTGCTACTCCAGCTTTCTTTTGATTTCCATTTGCATGGAATATCTTTTTCCATCCCCTCACTTTCAGTCTGTATGTGTCTCTAGGTGTGAAGTGGGTCTCTTGTAGACAGCATATATATGGATCTTGTTTTTGTATCCATTCAGCCAGCCTGTGTCTTTTGGTGGGAGCATTTAGTCCATTTACATTCAAGGTAATTACCGATATGTATGTTCCTATTCCCATTTTCTTAAATGTTTTGGGTTTGTTATTGTAGGTGTTTTCCTTCTCTTGTGTTTCTTGCCTAGAGAAGTTCCTTTAGCATTTGTTGTAAAGCTGGTTTGGTGGTGCTGAACTCTCTCAGCTTTTGCTTGTCTGTAAAGGTTTTAATTTCTCCATCACATCTGAATGAGATCCTTGCTGGGTAGAGTAATCTTGGTTGTAGGTTTTTCTCCTTCATCACTTTAAGTATATCCTGCCACTCCCTTCTGGCTTGCAGAGTTTCTGCTGAAAGATCAGATGTTATCCTTATGGGGATTCCCTTGTGTGTTATTTGTTGTTTTTCCCTTGCTGCCTTTAATATGTTTTCCTTATATTTAATTTTTGACAGTTTGATTAATATGTGTCTTGGCGTGTTTCTCCTTGGGTTTATCCTGTATGGGACTCTCTGTGCTTCCAGGACTTGATTAACTATTTCCTTTCCCATATTAGGGAAGTTTTCAACTATAATCTCTTCAAATATTTTCTCAGTCCCTTTCTTTTTCTCTTCTTCTTCTGGGACCCCTATAATTCGAATGTTGGTGCGTTTAATGTTGTCCCAGAGGTCTCTGAGACTGTCCTCAGTTCTTTTCATTCTTTTTTCTTTATCCTGCTCTGCAGTAGTTATTTCCACCATTTTATCTTCCAGGTCACTTATCCTTTCTTCTGCCTCAGTTATTCTGCTATTGATCCCATCTAGAGTAGTTTTAATTTCATTTATTGTGTTTTTCATCATTGCTTGGTTCCTCTTTAGTTCTTCTACGTCCTTGTTAAATGTTTCTTGCATTTTGTCTATTCTATTTCCAAGATTTTGGATCATCCTTACTATCATTATTCTGAATTCTTTTTCAGGTAGACTACCTATTTCCTCTTCATTTGTTAAGTCTGGTGTGTTTTGACCCTGCTCCTTCATCTGCTGTGTGTTTTTCTGTCGTCTCATTTTGCTTATCTTACTGTGTTTGGGGTCTCCTTTTCACAGGCTGCAGGTTCGTAGTTCCCTTTGTTTTTGGTATCTGTCCCCAGTGGCCAAGGTTGGTTCAGTGGGTTGTGTAGGCTTCCTGGTGGAGGGAACTAGTGCCTGAGTTCTGGTGGATGAGGCTGGATCTTGTCTTTCTGGTGGGCATGTCCACGTCTGGTGGTGTATTTTGGGGTGTCTGTGGCCTTATTATGATTTTAGGCAGCCTCTCTGCTAATGGATGGGGCTGTGTTCCTGTCTTGCTAGTTGTTTGGCATAGGGTGTCCAGCACTGTAGCTTGCTGGGTGTTGAGTGAAGCTGGGTCTTGATGTTGAGATGGAGATCTCTGAGAGATTTTCGCCGTTTGGTATTACGTGGAGCTGGGAGGTCTCTTGTGGACCAGTGTCCTGAAGTTGGCTCTCCCACCTCAGAGGCACGGCCCTGATGCCTGGCTGGAGCACCAAGAGCCTTTCATCCACACGGCTCAGAGTAAAAGGGAGAAAAAATAGAAAGAAAGAAAGAAAGAGGCTATAATATAGTGAAGTAAAATAAAGCTATTATAAAGCAGAGCTATACATACAAAATCTCACCCAGAAGCATATACATATACACTCACAAAAAAAAGGAAAAGGGGAAAAATTAATATATCCTGCTCCGAAAGTCCACCTCCTGAATTTGGGATGATTCGTTGTCTATTCAGGTATTCAACAGATGCAGGCACATCAAGTTGTTTGTGGAGTTTTAATCCGCTGCTTCTGAGGCTGCTGGGAGAGATTTCCCCTTCTCTTCTCTGTTTGCACAGCTCCTGGGGTTCAGCTTTGGATTTGGACCCGACTCTGTGTGTAGGTCGCCTGAGGGCACCTATTCCCCACCCAGACAGGACGGGGTTAAAGGAGCAGCTGCTTCGGGGGCTCTGGCTCACTCAGGCCACGGGGAGGGAGGGGTACGGAGGAGGCGGGGCAAGCCTGCGGCGGCAGAGGCCAGCGTGATGTTGCACCAGCCTGAGGCGTGCAGTGCGTTCTCCCGGGGGAAGTTGTCCCTGGATCACGGGACCCTGGCAGTGGTGGGCTGCACAGTCTCCCGGGAGGGGCGGTGTGGAGAGTGACCTGTGCTCGCACACAGGCTTCTTGGTGGCGGCAGCAGCAACCGTAGCGTCTCATGCCCATCTCTGGGGTCTGTGCTCATAGCCGCGGCTCGCGCCCGTCTCTGGAGCTCGTTTAGGCGGCGCTCTGAATCCCCTCTCCTTGCGCACCAGGAAACAAAGAGGGAAGAAAAAGTCTCTTGCCTCTTCGGCAGCTGCAGACTTTTTCCAGGACTCCCTCCAGGCTAGCTGTGGTGCACTAACCCCTTCAGGCTGTGTTTACGCCGACAACCCCAGTCCTCTTCCCTGAGAACCGAAGCCCAAGCCTCAGCTCCCAGCCCCGCCCGCCCGGGCTGGTGAGTGCTGCTCCTTGCCGAGCCTCTGTGCGGGAATCTCTCTGCTTTGCCCTCCGCACCCCTGTGGCTGCGCTCTCCTCCGTGGCTCCGAAGCTTCCCCCCTCTGCCACCCGCAGTCTCTGCCTGCAAAGGGGCTTCCTAGTGCGTGGAAATCTTTCCTCCTTCACAGCTCCCTCCCACTGGTGCACGTGCCATCCCTATTCTTTTGTCTCTGTTATTTCTTTTTTCTTTTGCCCTACCCAAGTACGGGGGGAGTTTCTTGCCTTTTTGGAGGTCGGACGTTTTCTGCCAGCGTTCAGTGGGTGTTCTGTAGGAGCAGTTCCACGTGTAGATGTATTTCTACTGTATCTGTGGGAAGGAAGGTGATCTCCGCGTCTTACTCTTCCGCCATCTTCCGAGAACCCCTCATAAATTATAATTTTTATTTCAAATTCCAATTGTTCGTTGCTGCTATATAGAAGAATATTGGTATTTTCAGATTGTCCTTGTGTTTTGCAATCTTGATAAACTTGCTTTTTAGTGGTAGTTGCTTTTAAGATTCTTTTGGAATTTCCCAGGTAGTTGGTCTTGTTTTCTGAGAATACGGACAGTTTTCTTTCTTTCTTTCTAATCTGTGTTTTTTTCTTTTTGTCTTACTTTATTGTGCTGAGTAGGACAACCAATGAGATGTTGGCTAGGAGTGGTGAGAGCAGAAATCCCTGCCTTGTTCCCAATCATAAAGAAAAGAAGCATTCAGTCTTTTACCATTAAGTATAATTTTAGCTGTAGTTTTTTTGTAGGTGCCCTTTATCAACTTGATGATGTTCCCTTCTATTACTAGTCTGCTGAGAGTTTTATCATGAAGGGGTGTTGAATTTTTCAAAGGCCTTGTCTGTGTCTATTGAGATAATTATAGGGTTTTTTTTCTTTCTGTTGATATGGTGAATTACAGTCAATCCTCATTATTTGTAGATGCTGTATTTGTGAATTTGTCTGCTTGTTAAAATTTATCTCTATCCCCAAAATCAACATTTGTGGTGCTTTTGCAGCATTTGCAGACATGTACAGAGCAGCAAAAAATTTGAGCAACCTAGTGTGCATGGTCCCAGCCAAGATCAAACAAGGTGATGCTTTACCTTCTTGTTTCAGCTCTCATACTGTAAACAAGCATCATTTTCATGGTCTATTTATCGCCACCTTCTTCACTTTTATGTGCTCTTTATTGATAAGTTTACTATTTAAAATGGCCCCCAAGCATACTGCTGAAGTGCTATCCAGTGTTCCTAAGTGTTATGACGTACAGAAAAAAAAAAATACATGTGTGAGATAAGCTTTGTTCAGGCATGAGTTACAGTGCTGTTGGCTGTGAAGTCAGTGTTAATGGATCAACAATATACTAAATAAGGTGTCTTGAAACGGAAACGCACATAAAACAAGGTTATATATTGATCTATTGATGAAAATTCACCAATGAAACCATGTGGGCCTGCACTTTGCTTTACTGGAGAGTTTTCAGGTATAAATTCAATTTCTTTAGTAAATGTAGAAACAGTTTATCTATTTCTTCTTCAGTGAGCACTGGGAGTTTGAGTCTTCCAAAGAATTTTACTATTTCATCTAAGTAGTTGAATTTATGGGTGTAGAGTTGTTTATACTACTTTCTTATTAACCTGTCATGATATTGTCTCTTTGCTTTCTGACATTTGTAATTTGCTTATTTTCTCCTTTTTCTTGGTTTGTCTGATGAGAAACTTATCAATTTTATTGACTTTTTTCCCAAGGAACACACATTTGGTTTTAATTATTTTCTCTTTTTTTTTTATTGTTCTCAATTTCATTGATTTCTGCTGTTATTTTTATTTTCTTCCTTCTACTTGCTTGGGATTTAGTTTTCTTTTATTCTTGGGTTTCTCAAAGTAGAAATTTTAGAATATTGACTTAAGATATTTTCTCTCATATAATACAGGCATTTAATATATAAATTTCACTCCAAGCACTGCTTTAGCTTCCTGAATATCCCAAAGTTTAATGTTATGCTTTCATTTTCATTCAATTAAAAATATTTTTAACTTCCCTGTTATATCCCCTTTGGTTCTCATGACCCATTAGAAATATATTAATTTCCAAATATTTGGGGGATTTTCCAGATAACTTTTTATTATTGATTTCTAATTTTAATCCATCATTATTAGAGGTCACACTTTATATAAATCAATTGTTAAATTTTGTTAAGGTTTGATTTGTGACCTAGAATATGGTCTGTCTCTGAAAGTATTTCTTATGTGTTTGAAAAGAGTTTATATTGTGCTGTTATTTAATGGAGTGTTTTATAAATGGCAAATAAGTTATGTTGATTAAAAACATTATTCAGGGCTTCCCTGGTGGCACAGTCGTTGAGAATCTGCCTGCCAATGCAGGGGACACAGGTTCGAGCCCTGGTCTGGGAAGATCCCACATGACGCGGAGCAACTGGGCCCGTGAGCCACAACTACTGAGCCTGCGCGTCTGGAGCTTGTGCTCCGCAACAAGAGAGGCCGCGATAGTGAGGGGCCCGCGCACCGCAATGAGGAGTGGCCCCCGCTTGCCGCAACTAGAGAAAGCCCTCAAAAAAAAAAAAGAACATTATTCATATCTTCTATTTAGTTACTGAATTTCTGTCTACTTGTTCTATTAATTACTGAGAGAAGAGTATTGAAGTCTCCTCCAATTGTAACTTTGGATTTTTCTATTTCTCCTTTCAATTTTATCAGTTGTGACTCATATTGTGAAGCTCTGTGGTTAGTTCCATAAATATTTAAGATTATTTCTTCATTTTGGATATTTGACTTTATGATATAGAAATATGACCACTCTTTTATTTTGATTAGTGTTTGCATGATATATCTTTATCCATACTTTTACTTTAATGTACTTTGATGTGGTTGGATTAAAATCCATCATCCTTTTAACATTTTCTATTGGTTTCATTGGATATTTGTTTCTTTTTCCCTCTTTTTTTCTGACTTCTTTTGGATTAAGTATTTTTTATGATTCTATTTTTACTCTGTTATTTACTTGTTATTCATATGTCTTTTACATTTTTCCCAGAGGTTGCTTTAGAATTTACAATATATATCTTTAATTTATCTGAATCTATCTTCAAGTAATATTAAACCACTTCATATGCAGTATACGGATCACAAAAGGGGATACTCTAAATTTCTTCCTTTCCTCCGCAATGCTATTATTGCAGAAACTTATGCTTGTACATATGCTACAGATGTACAGTACAAAGCCCCTATTTTTTTTGGGGGGGGGATTAGTAATTTATCTTCTAGAACAATTGAAAATAAGAAAAAATGAATTTTATATTTACCTTCATTTATGACATTTCTTTATTTGTGTTCTTTATTTCTTGAATGTAGATACAGTTTTCTCGCTGGTATCATATTTCTTCTGGCTGGAATATTTCCTTTAACTTTTGTTACTATACAAATCAGCTGCCAATGAATTCTCTAAATCTTTCTTTCCCCGATAACATCTTTATTTCCCTTTTATTTTTGAAAAATATTTTCAGAGTATAGAATTCTTAGTTAACAGTTTTTTTCTTTCACTACATTAAATATATCACTATACTGTTTTCTGGCTTGCGTTGTTTATGACGAGAAGTTTACTGTAATTCTCATCTTTGTTCCTCTATAAGTTATGTGCCTTTATTTATTATTTTAAAAACATTTTTTATTTCATATTGGAGTATTGTTGATTAACAATGTGTGTTTCAGGTGTACATCAAACTGATTCAGTTATACATATACATGTATCTATTCTTTTACAAATTCTTTTCCCATTTAGGTTATTACAGAGTATTGAGCAATAGTTCCCTGTGCTATGTGGTAGGTCCTTGTTCATCATCTATTTTAAATATAGCAGTGTGTACATATCAATCCCAAGCTCACAATCTATCCCTCCCTCCCACTCTTTCCCCTGGTAACCACAAGTTGGTTCTCTAAATCTGTGAGTCTGTTTCTGTTTTGTAAATAAGTTCATTTGTATCATCTTTTGTAGATTCTGCATATAAGCAATATCATATGATATTTGTCTGTGTATGTGCCTTTAGTCTTTGGCTTTTTTCAAGGTATTTTCTTTTTCTTCCCTTTTGAGTAGTTTGAATATGAAAAGTCTAGGTGTGCATGTGTTTTATATTTGTCCTGCCTAATGTTCACTGAGACTCTTGCATCTGTGTTTTGGAAAATCTCCAGCCATTATCTCTTCAAATATTTACTTTTCCTAGTTTCCTTTCCATCTGCTTTTAAGATTTTAATGACATAGGTGCTAGGCTATTGATCTTGTCTCATAGCTCTGTATGCACTCCTCTGTTTTTGTTGTTTGTTTGTGTTGTTTTTTTCCTTTCCTGGTCTTTCCTGTTTGTGGCTCAGTCTGTTATTTCTCTTGATCTGTTTTCAAGTTCACTGATTGTTTTCTTTGCTGTATCAAGTCTACTGATGAATTTGTCAAAGACATTCTTCATTTGTTTCCATGTTTTTCATTTCAAGCATGTGCATTTAAATCTTCCTTTTAGTTTCCTTTTTCTGCTGAAATTTCTTACCAGATCATGAATGTTCTCTGCCTTTTGCACTGAAGCCTTTTACGTACTTATAGTTATTTAAATTTTTCTGTGTTATAGTTCTCATATTTAGGAAGTCTTGTTTTGTTGATTGTTTTGTCTCTTGAAAGTGATTTTTTTGCTTCCTCTTATGCATTTAATTTTTTGTTGAAAGCTGACATCTTGTATAGGAAAACAGAGATGGAGGGGAATAGATTTTTATGCCTAAAAATGAGTACACCTTTTTTTTTGGCTAGGCCCCTGGTGCAAAGGGTGGAGTCAGTCAGGAATTGTAGTGTGTTTGGTTTATTTTGTTGCTATGATTATCCTCTGTACAACACAGACTTCAAATTCCTCTCTCAGTTCCTTGTGTTTAAGATGGGGTCTGGTTTGCCACAAGATTTTTCTCAATATTTGCTTTTTTTCTCAGCTTTAGGTCTTCCCTTTGAACTTGTACATCAGATAGAGACTTTCTTTACCCTTTTGCCCCTTTCCAGGCAGAAGACTGCTGTTCCTCAATGCTTGCTAGTCTGGTGGTGGAGGCAGGAAGAGAAAGACATTCTTCATTGTTCTGGTTCAGCATCAATCTTAGGCAATGTGTCCCTGAATTCTGGTTGGGGGGCAGGAGGGCTTTCTCACTGATCCTCCCCTCTTTCCCCCAGTTGTAGTTTCCAGCCCAGAATTTATTTTTATTCACCCTCAGGGGTAGAGGGATTGTCCCTTTTTCTTCCTTCAGATACACCAGTACTATAAAGAGAACATCTCCACTAACCCTATAGGACAACAGGATTTGCTGCCCTTTACCCAGCAGTTTAAGGCTTTTGTTCCATAAGGAAGATAAGGGAGAAGAATCTGGGCAGAGCATCATGCCTTTGGTGCAGTACTTTGGCATGTTTTAAATTTTTGTATCTGTTCTCTTTCACTCAGCAGTATGTTTGAAATACTTTCACGTTGTTTTGGGTATAGTTTGTTCATTATTATTGCTGAAGAGAATACAGTTTATCAGTGATCATTATACTGCTATTTATTTATCGATTCTATTGGATAGATTTTGTTAGATATTTGAGATGTTTCCAGTTTGGGTCTATTATGAATAGAGCTACTATATATATTCTTGTACATGAGTTTTGGTGAACATATATATCATATTTCTGTTGAGTATATTTATATCTATGAGGTACATTGCTGAATCAAATGCTGTGCATATAATTGGGGGCTTTAGGTGGCCCTGCCTAACAATTTTCAGAGTCCTTATACTGATATACACTCCTACTTGCAATGTAAGCAAGGTTCAATTTCTCCAAATCTTTTCCAGCACTTGGAATTTTCTCTCCTTTTCATTTAGCCATTCTGGAGAATATTAAATTGTTTTAACTTTCCTCATAACTCATGAAATTGGCCAACTTTTCATGTGTTGGCAATTTGGTTAGCCTCTTTTCTGAATTGCCTAATCAATTGTTTTATGCATATTTCCACAACTGGTATTTTGTTCGTATTTCTATTACTGGTGCAGAATACAAAGATCAGATGTGGACTATATATGTATGTCAGCTGACTTAGGATTCTACAGTGTAGTAGATGGGGTGTCTTTTCAATAAATGTGAGTGGTAGGATTATGGATGACTTTATTTTAATTATTTTATCTTTTTATTTGTTTCTAAATGTTCTACAATGAACATATATAACTTTAATCAGCAAAAGGTTTGAAAACTAAAAATTAAGTCTTGTCATGATGTAAATATTTTTTGTTGATATACATTGATATGGACACTCTAATTTTGATCCATGAATTGACTCAGTCAGCAACATGTTAAAATCTGGCTAGAGGCTTAGAATTTTTAAAATGACAAGAGGAGGAATTATGTATCTTTTATTCAGTATTTCTACAGTGTTTGTGATAACATGAATACATGAATGAATGGGTAAATAATGACCTAGAGAAATCCCTTTTGTGTTTTTTTTCTTTGAATGCCAAGTGTCTTCTGTACTCTTTTATTATCATCATAGTCTTTGCATCAAGATACGTAGCAATGATAGCAGGTTTCTTTTTAAAGCTTAGTATTAAATATCTTTCCCCACTTTAATTTTACATTACTCTGCCAAGAAAAAAATTAAAACTCAAGTTATTTGAAGCCTGCACATACTTCCATGATTAGCCGGGCTGTGTAAAAGTTGGTGGCTTTGTTCTTCCTGCTTTGTGAGCAGGTCCAGGCCCTAGAAAGATGGGACGAGGTTATAAGTATTTTTCAAAAGTGTGCTACAAAAACGGATGGCCTGTTATAAGCCAGGTTACAACATCAAGACTGGGGTGAGGGAGGGACAGTTTCTTCCAGAAACAGAATTTCTGAAGAGTCCCAGTCCATCATTTTCCCCAGAATGGTTGGAGGAGGGGTAAAATGTCAACATGAGCTTCAAAGCTATGTCTCTGTGAGGGGACAGTAGTTGCCTTAATGAGGGGGGCGCGGCTGCCCATCCCCACTGTTCTCAGCGAGGGAATGGAGAGTTTATTGCCCAGTGAGTGTGAAGTGGGCTGAAGCTCGGTTGGTACTGAATTCTCTAAGAGGTTTCTTCTAGAAACAGACAACTCAGACTCTTCCTCTCACTTCAGCAGAGAAGTTATTTTAAAAGCACTTGGCAAGCTCCTCCTGCGCCCTTGCAGGGCGGCTCAGAGGAGGGGGGAGTCAGTACAGCCCCTTTCCAGGCAATATCGGAACTCCTGAAGGTTGGAGACCCCGTAGAAATGGATGAAGGCAGCTGCCACCTCCAGGACATGGAAGATCTGATGAGGCTGGAACCATATGTCGAATTTTCCAGGGAAGAAGCGCTCAGGAACCCACGTGGCATAAAGGCCAGCTCCGGTGATGTATGTCACAGCCATGAGGACGAACCAGCCCATCCGGTCCGCCGTGGTGGCCTTGACGAAGCCCTCCGCGATTGTAAAGTGCATGGTGGGCACGGCACCACTCAAGCCAAGCCCCAGGACCACCCCTGCTCTTGTCTGCCGGTGCTTAGGAGAGGCAAACCGGTCCCACTGGGCCACAATGATGGCAGAGATGCCCAGGACACAGACGATGGGGAGGTAGATGAGCCGTGGCTATAGGGAGCAGTAGAAGGAGTAATAGAGCCAGAGGACAGAGCTCCCCATAATCAGCAGGGCAATCCCTGAATAATCCAGTTTGGAAAAGGGCTGGAAAATAATCCAGTTTGTTCACTGCTCTGAGTGACAATAGACGGTGTGAAAGAGCCAGGAGAAGCTGAGGCAGAGCACCGCGCCCAGGAAGAACATCGCGAACACCACCTTCTCCTGAAGGCGGGCCATGAAGTACATGTTTGGTCTGAGCATGGTCAGGATTCCCAGCAAATGAAACGGCACAAAACCAAGCAGGTGGGTCCAGAAGTTGCCCTTCTCCGTGTGCGTGCGGAAGATGCTCTTGAAGCAGGCCCGGAAGGAGGGCATGGGCGGCCTGCGGCCGTGCAGCAGGTAGTCCTTGCCCTTCAGCCAGTCGGGGAGCACGTCATGCGGGATGACCCTCCAGCGCCCCTCGCAGACCTTACGCACAACCTCCTCCTTCTTCTCCGTGGCATGGTGGGCTTGCAGGGGAAGTGTCAGCCCCCGCCCCTCCTCCTCCTCCTCCTCCTCCTCCTCTTCCTGAGGCCCTGGGCATGCCTGCCCTTCTTCAGCTTTGCTTCGGCTGGTGACGCCCCGCTGGCCTTGCTCCTCTAGCGGGGGTCCCAGCTCAGCCAGCTCCACTGTGTCAGCCTCCCTGTTCCTGGCAGGAGCCCCATTGCCCTGGGCCACCACAGGTCCTTTTTGAGAAGACATCTACCTCCATGCCCTGCGGCTTCAGCTTGGGGAAAGGGTGGGGTCTCTCAGCCCCAGGAGGCAGCGAGTTCCCTGTGATGAAAGGGGGGGGGACAGGCGGGGGACAAGCTCTGCTGGGGACTGAGGACCCCGCGCTACATCCCACGGTGCTGGAGGCGGCCTGCGGCCGAGCAGCCCGGATCCAAGAAATCCCCTTTTGTGATTAATAATCTCGATATTTACTACTCATAAGTACTATTACAATTTTTATTTTTAATGTATTGCTAAATCATTGGCTTCAGAACTATGTTAGCTTAATTGTAAAGGCTAAATATATGGGTTATGTAATTTTTGAGGGCATTAACCAAAATGTTAGTTGTCTTCTTGGAAAGAAATTATATTCTCAGTCTTTCCAAGTGTTATATTAAATAGTGTAACATTTTGAATAGAGAAGAGATTGATTTTTAATTTCCGATGGCTGATTGTTTTTATTATCTTTGTTCACCTCACTATGTTCCTATTAAAGATATGTTTTTGCCTTGTTTGGAATAGAATTTACTAGGATTCATGTTAAATATTATGTAAAGTTTAAAAGTAGTAAACTTTGAATGTCAATTTTACAAAATATGAAACTCCTTTACAACATTGCTATTAAGGATAGGACGTACCTTTATAAGTCTAATACAAATATTATGCAATTTTTAAGCAACATGTTTATATATCATAGGGGATGTTTACTGTAATGTTCTCCCCAAAGTCAGTTTAAAAAAACACTCAGTTTTTATATTAGAATATGAAAGGCCATGAGAAAAGTGGTTGGATTCGTTACTTATGAATTATCTAAATGGAACACATATATACCATTCCACCAAAACAATTTCATCTGACTTAGTTACTGTTAGAATAGCTTAAAATATAATTCACTAAATGATATGTCTACAAACCCACTGATTGTAGACATTGTACTATGCAAAATGTAAAGCTAAAAGTAACTAATGCTCTTCAGAAGTATGGTAGCCTTTGCAAATTGTTTGGAATTAATTTGTTTTGAGTAAACGGAAATTAGTCTGTTAAATGAAGCATATAAAAAAGGATTACAAAGGGGTAGGAGACTATCTCACCAGGATAGCTTAAAACCCACACATTTGTATGAGTCAGGAGAAATACGGTCCTTTAAAAATGATCTTATTCCTTCCAATTGCCTGAGCTTTGTGCCTCCTGATGTGATCCGGAGATTTGGCAAAGGAGAAACATATTTAGAATCTTACTCATTAGAATACTGAACTCATCCGTCAGTCTGATTGACAAGGTCTTAGACAAAGCATTTTGCCTGGCACACAACCTGTACTGAGATTTTCCTGTGGCTATAATGTAGCACACCTGACAGATGTTTGAGTCATTTAAAACAGCAGGAGGTACTCATAAACACCACAGACTGGCATTCAACATGATAGGGATTATTTTTCTTTTGTCTGCCTGAAGTTATATGGCCTATAATCAACAAAGGATTTAGGTATAACTAGCTAAAACATAGGGTGTGATATCATTTTTATGCAATATTTCTCTCACTATAAAGCTTACCAAGTGTCCTAGAAGCTGAGATACTTTTTGATACAGGTGAAACACATTTTATATGTTTCCCTTTTCATGATCAGAACTGGTTTAGAAAAGTGTCAAGGACATTATTTGCTCATGGATTAAAGATAATATATCACCTATTTATTTTCTTGATAGTTCCTTAATGATATAATGGGCTTCCCTAAATCCATGTTAATTTTTCACTTCAATCAACATGGCGGTGATGAAGTAGAACAACTACAAGGACACTTTTTCACAATTCCCAATAACAATGTGTCTGAATTAGAAAAAGAAAGGCAAAAATAAATATACACCATCTGTAGTTTAAAAAATTATATGTCCTAAGGGATGGAGATGGATGCTATTAATTTAAATGTCATGCTTGCACAGAATGAAGCATGGCAATTTTAAATTTGGCTTTATTAAAGTTTCTTTTTTAGCTCAAGTATCTCATTTGGTAAATAGCAATTGGAAGAAATGCTCACTGATAAAGTTTATTTAGGTGCTTTGGGGAGCAGTAACAGGCAGGGGGCACAATACTTTCAAAATAGCATTTTATTGCATTTACAAATTATTACATAATCAAAATAACCTTGCAGTCTACAACTACATAGGGACTTCAAAAATAGGGAAATTAACACTATCTTAAAGGAACAGATAAATACCATAATTGAACCATGGTGCTTCCCTGGCATATATAACACTTATTTTAGAAGTTGTTTTTGTAAGCATGAGTTTGTTGGGAAAAGATTCTGGTTCTGTTCTGCAGAGGTCATGGCTTTTTT
The DNA here is from genome assembly GCF_028023285.1 of Balaenoptera ricei. Taxonomy (NCBI): domain Eukaryota; kingdom Metazoa; phylum Chordata; class Mammalia; order Artiodactyla; family Balaenopteridae; genus Balaenoptera; species Balaenoptera ricei. The sequence continues at coordinate 118,692,693 of NC_082640.1, read as the reverse complement.
TTTTGTTTCCTTTAGGGTTCAATGATTTGCTGGATACAGCTGCATGTGCAGATGCAGACACTGTTTCATCCTAGGAAATAAGCAGAGTTTAGTATTTATGTGTCAAGATAAGTCTGTAGAAGTTAATGAACACATTCTCTAAGGCTATGCCCAAACACGAGGAATAGTTGGAATTCCAAAAAACACATATATCTCAGAAACGTCGAAATTAGTCAATTTATCTTTCCAATGTTTTATTTATTCCTGTTGCTAGCTACAGTTTACTGTATTTTCCTAATACTCGTACTCTAACCCCTATATATCCAGGGTGATGACCCATACTGACATTTGATTTTTGGTCCATTGATGGTGATATTTTGAGCAAGATTTTTCTTAGCTAGCTTCAGGATTAGATGTTCTGCCCTGCTAGCTACTTTGGAAAGGAGCTTCTTAAGACCATTGTAATCTAATGGTCTTAGATTGGATATGTGTATCTTAGATATGTATATCTGTGCTTTTGTTTTCATTTTAAATAAATTCACTCAGAAGGGGAGAGAGCAGAGCTTTGAAATAATACAATTGAGACCTACACTGTGAGCACTGACTATATGCTAGTCCCCTCAAGTGGAAAGATTTTCCTTCAGATTTGAACTAAATTTCCATTTCCTTAGGGAAGCTTGACCTGACCTTTCTGACTAGCTCAAGTCCCCCTCTTATGTGCTTTCAAAATACCATGTAACACTCCTTTTTCATGAGTGTCACCATTGCAGTTTCACATTTATTTTTTGCTTAGTTGATTAATATCTGTCTCTCCCACTAAACTCCAAGCTCCATAGTGATAGGGATTGTGTCTGTTTTTCTCATCCTTTTATCCTTGGTGCTTTGCATGTGATGGGGACTCAGTAAATGATTGTCGAACAAATGCATTTTATAAAGCACCTACTTGATATTATTTATATAATTTTAAAATGTTTAATTATAATTTTGAAATATTCTTAAAGCATACACTACTCTTCCAGCATTTTGGTGGTGTATATTGTAAGGTTTTGGCAGACCAGTAAATAACAGCCTCTTTCCCTCCCTACTGTGGAATTATTTGAGAGATGCATCCAAAATTCAGACATGGATTGGAGGACATCACTTAAACGTGAGGCATGATTGTGTTACTAATTCCTCATCTGTGCTCATTTCAACCTCACCAGTCACAGTCAGGTTCCTACTTGGGAACAAAGTGGAAGAAAAATTATCTTTGATCAATGGATAACTAAGGAATGGGAAGCACCTCAAAGGGGAAAATGTTGGGAAAGGGTTTAGAGATGATTCAAGAGATCTTTAAGGTGGAGGAAGTAAATGGGGGTGAGAACATTAACCCTCAGTAGTCATTTACTCTTTTCACCTACAGATTAAAAAAACAAGAACCACTGAGCAAGAAGAGAAACTACATTCTTGCTCCATCTTCTTATGTTCAGGCTTTAAGTTAGAAGACTGAACTATCTGTGAATTATAAAATAACATACATCAACTAGAAGAATGAAATAAACTTCTCTGAACTTTGACATTTGAACCTTAAAAGTTTCAGATTCAGTCTTAACTTTTTCAGTATTAACAGCAGATAACAACCTGTTCCCTATTTTCTGCCATCCCCTCCCATGACACTGAAGTCATAATTATCAGCAAGCAATATATACACCAGGAACAGTGTTAATACTTTACATCTACAATCTTATTTTATCTGGGAGGGAGTAGAGTGTAGATGTTAAGAGCAGTGTAGCATAGAGATTAAGACCCTGGTTAAATGATGCACTGTATAGAACGTATTTAGTAGTACAGCACCTGATAATATAGTCCTCTGTAAAATGTTAGTCACCATGATGACGATGATGATGATGATGATCGCTATACCAAATGGAATTTCCCATTGTTCAGTTTACTCAATTATGGCTCAGTGCTGGGGTGTTCTTTTCTATAACAGTCCCACTGTCCTGGGTGTTAAGAACCTCTTCTTTACCTTTTGGGAATCTTGGAATATTCTGGACTTTCAAAAGAGAGTGCACATAAAGACAGTGGCAGTCTGCATGGAGCTCAGCAAAGACTCAGGTAGGCACCTCTTGACCAGAGGCCCACACTGTTCAGTGAGGAGATGAACAGCTGGCATGACTTCTCTGTCTGGGCAAACATTAGTGCTCCCTGGTGCTGGCTTCAAAGATTAGGCCCTTGAAAGTGTTTCTGAGTCTCTGTATGCTGACCCCATTCCTCTCCACCCATGCCTCTCACATTCATTCCCTCCACTTCCACTTTTGACTTCCACTAAAGTCTCACCCTGTCTGCCAACTTCCTCTATCCTCCCTCATAAGCTCAGGTGACTTGTCTATTCTCCAAGGAGGTATGGGTAAGAATGATCTAGGTCTTCGTCTAGTCTCTCCAGATTTATTACCTTTGGCTGTAAAAAGCTCTTTTTCCTCCTCCATTTCCTCCTTCTCCTCTTCCTTCTTTATTCTAAAAAGCCTGTTCTGGAAGTTAGAATAAAAACAAAAACAAGCATTGATTATATCTTGATCTTTTTCTTCCTTTCACTTTAGAAGTCATACTTCTCCCTAAAGCAATGTTGAAGCCTTTTTCCTACTGGGGAAAAGTCATCACTTCCCCTTATGGAAGTGAGAAAAAGAAATTAACATGAAATGATATTCCAAGACATTATTTTTTTTCAAAATAACACTATCAATTAAACACAGTTACTCCTAGTTTGTAAACAAACAAACAAACCCTAATACACTGACAATGCAAGTTTCTTGCTCACGGTCACAGCCAGAACTAAGCCCAGGAACTCTGGCTTCAGAGTACATAACAGAGTGTTTCTCCAAAGAAGAAGCACTAAAATGCTCTCCCTTGCCTCAGAACCTTTGCACATACTGCTTTCTTTTCCCACAGCCTGGCTAACCCCTACTATAGTGGTCTCCAAACGGGCTGACATGTTGTGTATCCCAGGGTTTGAATGGAACGATTCATTGAAATGTGGGAAGAAAATATTACCACTTCAATTTTTGTATTTCTGTCTACAAAGTAGAAATAAGTAAAACTTTTTAAATGTGTATTCTGACTCGACACTGGTGTTCTCGGTGCCCTTGAGGATTTTTAGAAGGAGAGGACGTTCCACAGTGGGGGGAGAGCATGGCAAAGCCCTCACTCTTGTTCATACAGTGTGTGGTACAAAATGTTTTACAGTTTATCCATGCCCATTTAAGTGGATTTATGGCTGTACTCTCTCATTCTATATAAACCAATCCTCACAAAATGGGCAAAGGTAATAAGAATTTTCCTGAAAAAAAAACCCCCAAGACTGAAGACAAAATTATTATTCCAAGCACAAGCAAATGACAGGAAAAGAACAAAGCTGCCATGTCACCTGTTGTGAGTATGAGCAAAGTAAGTTGACACATAGAAAGCATCTGAGACGATAAATTAATACATATTCACCATTCAGTCACCAGAGACTGAGCTGTGATGGAACTGGGTTCCAGTAAACAGGCATCACTCTGCACCTTCACATCATCCTTCAAAAGCTAAGGCTGGTGCTCTCCTCTGCTCTGAGTGGTGTCCTGGCTTCTCAGTGGACTCACTCTTCAGCATAGTGAACACTTCCTCCAGTCACCTCTGTCCAAAGCCCCAGTAAGACAGCAAGAATGAGCAAGAATTTCCTTCTCTCGCACTCAGTAAGGGGTCTAGGTCCAGCTTTCCTTGCCCTGTCTACTTCAGTCCTTCCTGTTCTTAGGCAGACCACAAAATGGATAGCTGATGGGTAAGAGAGGTGGTAAGGGTTGGAAGGGTTAAAGGGAGAAAGTGGACTCAAAGTCTCTCTGACGCAGCCCTCATTACCCCCTTTAACAACGATCACGTGTGGAATGGCAGTGGTAGTCTTTGGCAGCCTTGCATGCCGGCAGCGCAGGGTCACCTTATGACGTGGCAGTGGAGAGCAAGGCCAAAGGCAGTGCCAGCCAGGAAGCTGTCACAGGAATCCAGGCTGGGCTAAAGGTGACCTCGAACAAAGTAGAGACCATGGACGTATTTGAGAAATGAAGGAGATAGAAAGTAAAGATTTGAGTCGTAGATAATCTCATGTTTCTGGCTTAGATAGTTGCAGACTTGGTGATGCCATTAAGAGAGGGGTCGCTGAAAAAGAGGGACACATTTGTAGGGTAAAAAAAGATGAATATAAGGTAAGAATTAGTCACTTTATGATTCCACACTAAATTCAGGTCTCAACACATGATCAGGCAATCAGTGTTCACTGGTAACCTTTGTGTGTTTTCTTGCTGAGGCCTAGACCACATTCTCCATGGTGATACCACACACCATTCACTGCTCTCCTCAAACCCGTGTCTGAACACTGCCTGCTCCTGCTCCTTCCACCCTCAGAATCATCCCAGAGACAGAGTGCTGTCTCCACTTCTCAGAGAAAACAGAGCAATCAGGCCAAGAGTCCTCCACCCTCTCTACCGTTTCTCTCATCCCCACTTCCAGTTATTTCCCAATCTGTTTGCTTCTAGACTATCTTTGAGTCCCTCCATTTCTCTCTCTTTCCCACTATCACCAGCCTACTCCATGTTGTTATTGTCTCCTACCTTGATTTTTCTAACAACCTCCTCCCGTGACCTCTGTTTCCTCTCTTGGCTCTCTGCATTCTATCCTCAACATTGAAACCAGAGTGATCTTTCAAAACTGCCCATCAAATGACGTCAGCCTCTGCTTAACACCCCCAGTGACTGATTAGCCCGACTTCATGATGCAGCTGTGTCTTCTCTAGCATTGCCTCTTGTCACGTTTCCCTGTTCTCTTCACACAGATTCAATTCTTAAGATGCATCACATTTCTTAGTCTTTAGATATTTGCATATGCATCCCATCTGATGCGAATTATTATTTACTTTTCATTTATATCATTATAATTTTTAAATGTTGGGTCTTATAGTTTTTATTTAAATATAACTTGCTGCTGGAAGTTTCCCTGACTCCCACTCTTCTCTCAAATATGGATTAGATTCCCTCCTATGTGCCCCCAGTTCATCTCGTACTTCCCCTATTATGGTACATGTACTGGAGCGTCATAATTTTCTATTTGTCATAATCCCAGACTACAATATGTCAAGTCATGCTCCATTTCTGTTTTGTAACCAATATCTCTTAGTGCCCGATAGAGATCCGATTATATAGTAGATGCTCTGTTAATACTTTCTAATGGGATTGAATGTTGAACGATTTGTATGGTGTTATTCTATAAACATAAACAATTCTGAATGTGTATTATAAATAATTTAATTTAAATGAAGAGCTTGACAGTTTTATCAATGTAAATGGCTAATCTTGATAATTTGACCCATTGGGATCTTGCTTTTGCCCATCTAGAGTATTTTGACAATTATTTAAAATAATGTGTTAATGAAGATAACATCTTCAAATTGCAGTCTTACCATCTTTTCTGAACCTGTAACAATATATTGACATCTGAGAAAGCCTGAATTTCTGAAACTTAGATTAATACAAATACATCTCCTTCAAATTATATTTACTTATGAGTATTATAATGTTCTAAAAGTAGACTGTTTTCTCCTTAGCTGTGACTAGTCATTTATCATTTTTCATCTGCAGAGCATGGTTCTCCATGCTGTTAATTATCATTTTCTATAATTTCTGTATAACTGAATATCATCCCTATTCTCTCTAGGTCACTTTGAATTCTGCTGTTATCTTTTAAAACCTTCTTATTGAAGCCATCCTGCACATGGCCATCAGAATAATCTTCTTAATATATTCAGTGAATTTCTTTCAGTACCTACAGAGCTTGGTTTCAAAATTTAATGCAGGATAAATTTTCCTTCCAAATAAACACTTGTAGAATCATTTTATAAATCAGATGTGTGTGGATGTGGATGGGTGCTTGGCAAGTAGCCATCCCTGGATGAAAAAGGAGATACTAGTTTTAGGAACAGGAGAGTCAGGAAGAGAGACAAATGAGCCACAGTGTTTATAGAGTTAAGGCAGGGGAGATTTGAGCAAGAATCATGAGATATGAAACTCTGGGGAAGGACAAGGATAAAGCTAATTTTCAAGATATTTTGTGGTATTATGCAATGTAGGACTCTCATTCTTCACTATTTCTTTAAGAAAAATTAATGTGTTGAACCAACATTTCACGGGATATGGATTACACCTCTCACTACCAAAAATACATGTTGAAGCTCCAGTCTCAAGATCAGTAACAAAAGCAGCCACCCAGAAAGTATCTTTATTTTTGTCATTCATCTTCGCTTGAATATTCAGTAGAGGCAGTTATTCCCTCGCATGAATGGAAGTTCAGGCACGTCCATGATTTTCAGATCTCTTTTTGGAAAAAATTATGATCATTTTAAATTTCAAATATAGCTATTATCCTGTAATTAAAAGTACCTAGTACCATGTTATAATCAAACTTCAAATCTGATTTAAAGTTAAATTTCTCCCCAGTTGGGGTCTTTTGCAGATACAAAGTTTAAGAAGGGGGCTTGCTCCTTTTTCTCTCTTTCTAAGCCTTTATTTTCACCCTTCCTTTCCTATTTTACTGACTTTCCCAACCCTGATGAGGCAGGGGAAGAAAGGGTGGGAAAGGGAAGCAGGGAGGAAATAAGACTTTATTATTTTAAGCAACAGTTTGGTGTGGTTACACAACAGTAGATAACTGATACACACATCTAGGTGATTTTGCTGTTTAGGACCTAGAAGAATCACATGTCCGTGTGCATACTTTGTCCTGACAAATTTTGGGAATGCAGGCTGAATTCCATGCAACTACCTCTTCTTCCAGATGATCTGTCTCTTCCCTTCTAGATTTTCCAGACAAGAGCTGGGTGCCAGTCTATCATATCCTCCTAAGGAAAGGGGCATATCTGTCTCCTCAGAGTTGTTGTGGAAACTTCTCTCATTAGACTTTGGTTTAGGACATATTATCCTATTTCTCCCATTTCTCCAAAGAAATCACTTTCAAATTGTTTTTTTTCCCCATGGAGATAAAAGATATAGTATTGTATATGTGGCTTTTGACTACTGGTTTATAATCCTTATCTATAATTCTGAAATCTAAGAAGTTGTAAAAAAAATAATGAACAAACATCTCTCTCTCTATATATGTATCTACTATATATATCTCTCTTTATATATCTGTATATATAAATATATATAGATATAGATGTCTTCTATCTTGTATATTTATTTGAAAGTAATACCTCTCTTAAACTAACATGACGCTATTTATAATCTTATCCCACTGGGTGGGAATATGCATACATTTTGCTGCAGAAATATTGATATATAGTATCCACTGAGGGTATTATATAATATACAGTGTACTATCTCTCTAAAACTAAAAAATTAAATTACGAAATATATATTTGTAATAGTTAATTTTATGCGTCAACTTGACTGGATCATGGGGTGTCCACATATTTGGCTAAACATTATTTCTGGGTGTGTCTGTGAGGGAGTTTCTGGGTGAAATTAGCATTTGAATTGGTAGACTGAGTAAAGCAGATTGCCCTCCCGGATTTGGGTGGGCATCATCCAATCCTTTGAGGGCTTGAATAGAAAAAAAATGTGGAGGAAGAGAGAATTTGTTCACTTTGCCTGACTACTTGAGCTGAACATCAGTATTCTCCTGCACTTGGACCAGGATTTGTACTGTGGCTACCCGGGTTTTCAGGCCTTCAGGCTTGAACTGAAACTACCACTGGCTTCCCTGGGCCTCCAGCTTGCAGACGGCAGATGACGGGATTTCTCAGCCCCCATAGTCACATGAGCCTATTCTGTATAATAAATTCTTTTCTCCATCCTTCCCTTCCTTCTTCTCTCTCTCTCATATCTGTCTGTCTATCTATCTATCTATCTATCATATATATATATCTATATCTATCTATATCTATCTATCTATCTATCTATATATCTATGATATATATATACACACATATATAGTCTATCCTGTCCTGTTGGTTCTGTTTCCTCTGGAGAACTCTGATTAATACAACATCCTTCCTGAAATATTTCAGAAAAGAGGCTCTGCAGCTCTACAGAAGCAACTTTCTTTCTATGAGTCTTTGCATCCTGATTGAACACCTCATTTTGGTGTCCGATATCTATTGTCTTATCTTGCTGGTCAAAATGCCCATTTTAACATTTTGTTACATATAGATTAACATTTTTCTTCAAGTTACTAGCATTGGATTTATATTTCTTTTAGAAGAGTTACCATGTATGTGGCAGGATACAAAAAAACCAGTTTTATTAGACATGGTATAGGCATGATTTATTTTCTCAAAGAAATTATCTTCTTAAGGGATCAATATACTTCTTTGTATCTCTTTTACCTCTTAGCCTATTCCCCCCCCCCCCAAGATGTTAAATAAAAATTGTCAATCAGATTAGGGTTAGTCCTCCTAATTCATGCTGGGAGTGAGTCAGTGGGTTCATACTGCTCAGTGGACCTGCTCCAGGGGCCTTTGGTAAGGTTGAGGCAGTATCTGTGAGTCTCAGGGTTCTTGAATGCACCTAATCTAGTGGATGCTTTCTTTTACTCTGTATTAAATACTGAAATTCATGATTTTCCCTGAAGAAAAAATCGACACCGATTGTATGAAATACATAGATGTTTTGGAATTTTTGCATAACTTAAGCTTTTCCCCATTAGCATCACATAGCCACAGCCACTGTTTATTTCATGAAATTAATTTCTATGCCTTATTCCACAATCTAAAGTTATTATTATAATTTTCAATAAAGATAATAATGGATCCATACTTATGTACGAACCTCTCACTGAACTTTGCAAACATTTTACTTTAGCATTTTTTTTTCACATCTTTTTGTTACAATTTTTTAAAAAATTGGCTGTATCTCCCATTAGACTGTAAGGTGTTTGGGGGTGCATTTAACTTTTCTTAATAGCTTTCTCACATAACAGGTGTTTGATATTTATTAGAAATAAATACTCTATATCCTGAGCTGCTCTAATTCAGCTCCACATGGAGAAAAATATCTTGCTTCTATTCACTTTCCCTTCCCAACTTAGGCACACATCCAACACTATCTTCTGCCTTATCTATGTTTAGTTTAATTATCTTTTAATTTTTAAGTAGAGCTTTCCAGTTTTCAAAATTTCATATATGTCATCTCACGTGACCCTCACGTCAGTGAGACAGATTCACACAGAAGGAAAGGTATCAACCACTAAGTAATTTTCATTAAGTCATAGAGATATTGAATATAAAGGAAAAGCTAGAGATCAGTGTTTTCAGTACCATTACGTTACTTTACAAAGCATGTCTCATTATCTTATACCCACAAAGGTTCCTGTTCCTGTTATTTTTTTCTGCCCCAGATCATGAAGGTGATTACAAAGAAGTGTGTCATCGAAATGCATTTTTACTTGGTTTATGAATTTTTGTGTAAACATTAAAAAAATTAATACACTGGAATATGTGTTCCGTAAATATTTTCTCTACTTCACTACTAATGAAGTTGAAATTTAAATTTAATAGATATAGAAAACATGTAATTTACTTGTGAACCAAGTAGGATGGCTTTGTGAGAATCCTTTAAATAAACAGTTTAGCGGAATATGTTTAAAAATCTTTTGGAGACTCTTAAAAATACTAAAACATACTGTATTTTCCAAGTTTGCCACAAGATGGCAGCAAATTCATTTGTTTAGTTTTTTAAATTGCTATCCTTTCCCCTGCTTGAAAAATTAAACCCGTTTGTGTTTCCTGAACATTGCTGCAATAGATAATGAGCTAATAGGAGATTGCAAATACAGATTTAACATCGCTTCTCCAACCAGAATTCTCCCCTTCATTATCATTTGTACCAACACCCTTACAGTTTCCAATAGTGAAAACATTGGCAGCATTATTTATTTTTCTCCTTCATTTTCTGGGGATGTATCTCTAATCCTTACCATGAAGCAAATTCTTTGTTTTTTGTGTTTAATGTTAAACAGATTAACCTCCTTCTCTCCTTTGTCCCTTTCATAGAAATTGCTTTTAATTAAGCTTTGATTATTAGGTGGTTATTATAGCAACTACCTGGCTTCTAGACTTCAAAATACATTCAAAATATTCTAAGAAAACATTATTACTTAGAAGTAAAATATTAAGAACTACTATAATTGTATCACTGCCTTGATTCAACCCTTACTATCTCTAAAATCAAGGCCTTTAATCCTTTCTTCCCCCTAACTTTTTTTCCGAGCATTTTATTCACAACTCAATTAAGGTAAGTTTTAGTATTGTTACCAGCATGCAGCTCATTTATTCTCATTACCATCTTCACACGTATAATTTTTAGTATTCCATGCATTTCTACTGCCTCTTGCCATTTCATCTCTTGCTTACAAGTTTTTTGAAAACTTGCCTCTTTTTGAAAGTATTCCTTACCCCAGAATAGAAAAATGTCACCTTATTGTCTTGTTCTAGCCTCCCTAGAACTAGTTTGCTTGTAATATATATCTCTATTTACATATAGATTTACATAATATTTTATGGTTTTTTGAAAAATTTTTAAATCTTTTATATTTTTAATTTAATTGGTGGATTTCCATTATTCAGAGGTATCAGACCATTAGAGAATAAAATTTAATATGTCTGTTGATTTCCACTTAATTTGTTCCTCAATGTCATCTATACATCTGTGTACAGTATAAGTTACTTAGTACTTATTTTCATGCATTTATATGTATCAAAATATAACACAATAAGCTTTACAGAACATCCTAAAATCTTAATGATTAAAGATTCAAGAGTTTTTATTATATAGCTTTTATTTTCTATGTATGAAAACCTGAATACCAACTTTTGCCATAAAACCAAACTAATTATACTTTTACAGTATGACCTATAGATATTTGATATGAATTAGTACATTAATATCATACAGAGACATAGGGCTTTGAGAGATTACCTAATGAGTCTACTATGGACAATCACATTCAAACTTTCCACAGAAGATATGCCTTCATCTAGTCTTAATGGAAAACATAGAGAAAATTCTACAGTATCTCTCAGTTATTATTTCTGTTATATCCCTTGACACTTGCTGGCTAAATGTTCTTTGTTTTTGCTCAAGGCAGATGTTTCAGTTTATATAATAATGTGTTAGAATTTACCCAGGGCTTGAGGTGGCTTTGCCTTATTATAATATCATATTTGATCCAATACCTTGGCAACCGGTCTGTTTTAATCCTAGGACACTTTGATTCTTGTGATAGATAATGTTTCTATCTTTGCTTTTTTTCCTTTGGCAATAGCAAATTTGTTTCACTTTTTTTGTGTGTGTGTGTGTGTGGTTTTATGGCCAACAGACATTTATTTATTTATTTACTTATTTATTGAATTTTATTTTATTTATTTTTTGATACAGCAGGTTCTTATTAGTCATCAATTTTATACACATCAGTGTATACATGTCAATCCCAATCACCCAATTCATCACACCACCATCCCCACCCCCCCACGGCTTTCCCCCCTTGGTGTCCATACGTCTGTTCTCTACATCTGTGTCTCAACTTCTGCCCTTCAAACCGGTTCATCTGTACCATTTTTCTAGGTTCCAAATACATGTGTTAATATACGATATTTGTTTTTCTCTTTCTGACTTACTTCACTCTGTATGACGGTCTCTAGATCCATCCACGTGTCAACAAATGACCCAGTTTCATTCCTTTTTATGGCTGAGTAATATTCCATTGTATATATGTGCCACAACTTCTTTATCCATTCGTCTGTTGATGGGCATTTAGGTTGCTTCCATGACATGGCTATTGTAAATAGTGCTGCAATGAAAATTGGGGTGCATGTGTCTTTTTGAATTAAGGTTTTCTCTGGGTATATGCCCAGTAGTGGGATTGCTGGGTCATATGGTAATTCTATTTTTAGTTTTTTAAGGAACCTCCATACTGTTCTGCATAGTGACTGTATCAATTTACATTCCCACGAACAGTGCAAGAGGGTTCCCTTTTCTCCACACCCTCTCCAGCATTTGTTGTTTGTAGATTTTCTGATGATGCCCATTCTAACTGGTGTGAGGTGATACCTCATTGTGGTTTTGATTTTCATTTCTCTAATAATTAGTGATGTTGAGCAGCTTTTCATGTGCTTCTTGGCCATCTGTATGTCCTCTTTGGAGAAATGTCTATTTAGGTCTTCTGCCCATTTTTGGATTGGGTTGTTTGTTTTTTTAATATTGAGCTGCATGAGCTGTTTATATATTTTGGCGATTAATCCTTTGTCTGTTTATTCATTTGCAAATATTTTCTCCCATTCTGAGTGTTGTCTTTTTGTCTTGTTTATGGTTTCCTTTGCTGTGCAAAAGGTTTTAAGTTTCATTAGGTCCCATTTGTTTATTTTTGTTTTTATTTCCTTTACTCTAGGAGGTGGATCAAAAAAGATCTTGCTGCGATTTATATCAAAGAGTGTTCTTCCTATGTTTTCCTCTAAGAGTTTTATAGTGTCTGGTTTTACATTTAGGTCTCTAATCCATTTTGAGTTTATTTCTCTGTATGGTGTTAGGGAGTGTTCTAATTTCATTCTTTTACATGTAGCTGTCCAGTTTTCCCAGCACCACTTATTGAAGAGACTGTCTTTCCTCCATTGTATATCCTTGCCTCCTTTGTCATAGATTAGTTGACCATAGGTGCGTGGGTTTATCTCTGGGCTTTCTATCTTGTTCCATTGATCTATGTTTCTGTTTTTGTGCCAGTACCATATTGTCTTGATTACTGTAGCTTTGTAGGATAGTCTGAAGTCAGGGAGTCTGATTCCTCCAGCTCCGTATTTTTTCCTCAAGACTGCTTTGGCTATTCGGGGTCTTTTGTGTCTCCATACAAATTTTAAGATTTTTTGTTCTAGTTCCGTAAAAATGCCATTGGTAATTGGATAGGAATTGCATTGAATCCATAGATTGCTTTGGGTAGTATAGTCATTTTCACAATATTGATTATTCCAATCCAAGAACATGGTATCTCTCTCCATCTGTTGGTATCACCTTTAATTTCTTTCATCAGTGTCTTATAGTTTTCTGCATAGAGGTCTTTTGTCTCCCTAGGTAGGTTTATTCCTAGGTATTTTATTCTTTTTGTTGCAATGGTAAATGGGAGTGTTTCCTTAATTTCTCTTCCAGATTTTTCATCATTAGTGTATAGGAATGCAAGAGATTTCTGTGCATTAATTTTGTATCCTGCAACTTTACCAAATGCATTGATTAGCTCTAGTAGTTTTCTGGTGACATCTTTAGGATTCTCTATGTATAGTATCATGTCATCTGCAGACAGTGACAGTTTTACTTCTTCTTTTCCAATTTGTATTCCTTTTCTTTTTCTTCTCTGATTGCCATGGCTAGGACTTGCAAAACTATGTTGAATAATAGTGGTGAGAGTGGACATCCTTGTCTTGTTCCTGATCTTAGAGGAAATGCTTTCAGTTTTTCACCATTGAGAATGATGTTTGCTGTGGGTTTGTCGTATATGGCCTTTATTATGTTGAGGTAGGTTCCCTCTATGCTCACTTTCTGGAGAGTTTTTATCATAAATGGGTGTTGAATTTTGTCAAAAGCTTTTTCTGCATCTATTGAGATGATCATATGGTTTTATTCTTCAATTTGTTAATATGGTTTATCACATTGATTGATTTGCGTATATTGAAGAATCCTTTCATCCCTGGGATAAATCCCACTTGATCATGGTGTATGATTCTTTTAATGTGTTGTTTGATTCTGTTTGCTAGTATTTTGTTGAGGATTTTTGCATTTATATTCATCAGTGATACTGGTCTGTAATTTTCTTTTTTTGTAGTATCTTTGTCTGGTTTTCGTATCAGGGTGATGGTGGCCTCATAGAATGTGTTTGGGAGTGTTCCTTCCTCTGCAATTTTTTGGAAGAGTTTGAGAAGGATGGGTGTTAGCTCTTCTCTAAATGTTTGATAGAATTCACCTGTGAAGCCATCTGGTCCTGGACTTTTGTTTGTTGGAAGATTTTAAATCACAGTTTCAATTTCATTTGTGATTGGTCTGTTCATATTTTCTATTTCTTTCTCGTTCAGTCTTGGAAAGTTATACCTTTCTAAGAATTTGTCCATTTCTTCCAGGTTGTCCATTTTATTGGCATAGAGTTGCTTGTAGTAGTCTCTTAGGATGCTTTGTATTTCTGTGGTGTCTGTTTTTCATTTCTAATTTTATTGATTTGAGTCCTCTCCCTCTTTTTGTTGATGAGTCTGGCTAATGGTTTATTAATTTTGTTTATCTTCTCAAAGAACCAGCTTTCAGTTTTATTGATCTTTGCTATTGTTCTCTTTTTTTGTATTTCATTTATTTCTGCTCTGACCTTTATGATTTCTTTCCTTCTGCTAACTTTGGGTTTTGTTTGTTCTTCTTTCTCTAGTTCCTTTAGGTGTAAGGTTAGATTGTTTATTTGAGGTTTTTCTTGTTTCTTGAGGTAGGCTTGTATAGCTATAAACTTCCCTCTTAGAACTGCTTTTGCTGCATCCCATAGGTTTCTGATTGTCGTGTTTTCATTGTCTTTGTCTCTAGGTGTTTTTTGATTTCCTCTTTGATTTCTTCAGTGATCTCTTGGTTATTTAGTAATGTATTGTTTAGCCTCCATGTGTTTGTGTTTTTATGTTTTTTTCCCTGTAATTGATTTCTAATCTCATAGCGTTGTGGTCAGAAAAGATGCTTGGTATGATTTCAATTTTCTTAAATTTACTGAGGCTTGATTTGTGACCCAAGATGTGATCTATCCTGGAGAACGTTCCATGCACACTTGAGAAGAAAGTGTAATCTGCTGTTTTTGGATGGAATGTCCTATAAATATCAATTAAATCTATCTGGTCTATTGTGTCATTTAAAGCTTCTGTTTCCTTATTTATTTTCATTTTGGATGATCTGTCCATTGGTGTAAGTGAGGTGTTAAAGTCCCCCACTATTATTGTGTTACTGTCGGTTTCCTCTTTTATAGCTGTTAGCCATTGCCTTATGTATTGAGGTGCTCCTATGTTGGGTGCATATATATTTATAATTGTTATATCTTCTTCTTGGATTGATCCCTTGATCATTATGTAGTGTCCTTCCTTGTCTCTTTTAACATTATTTTAAAGTCTATTTTATCTGATATGAGTATAGCTACTCCAGCTTTCTTTTGATTTCCATTTGCATGGAATATCTTTTTCCATCCCCTCACTTTCAGTCTGTATGTGTCCCTAGGTCTGAAGTGGGTCTCTTGTAGACAGCATATATATGGGTCTTGTTTTTGTATCCATTCAGCAAGCCTGTGTCTTTTGGTTGGAGCATTTAGTCCATTCACGTTTAAGGTAATTATCAATATGTATGTTTCTATGACCATTTTCTTAATTGTTTTGGGTTTGTTTTTGTAAGTTCTTTCCTTCTCTTGTGTTTTCTGCCTAGAGAAGTTCCTTTAGCATTTGTTGTAGAGCCGGTTTGGTGGTGCTGAATTCTCTTAGCTTTTGCTTGTCTGTAAAGCTTTTGATTTCTCCATGGAATCTGAATGAGATCCTTGCCGGGTATAGTAATCTTGGTTGTAAGTTCTTCCCTTTCATCACTTTAAGTGTATCATGCTACTCCCTTCTGGCTTGTAGAGTTTCTGCTGAGAAATCAGCTGTTAACCTTATGGGAGTTCCCTTGTATGTTATTTGTCGTTTTTCCCTTGCTGCTTTCAGTACTTTTTCTTTGTCTTTAATTTTTGCCAATTTGATTACTATGTGTCTCGGCGTGTTTCTCCTTGGGTTTATCCTGTATGGGACTCACTGCACTTCCTGGACTTGGGTGGCTATTTCCTTTCCCATGTTAGAGAAGTTTTCGACTATAATCTCTTCAAAGATTTTCTTGGGTCCTTTCTCTTCTCCTTCTAGGACCCCTATAATGCGAATGTTGTTGCATTTAATGTGTCTCAGAGTTCTCTTAGGCTGTCTTCATTTCTTTTCATTCTTTTTTGTTTATTCTGTTCCGCAGCAGTGAATTCCACCATTCTGTCTTCCAGGTCACTTATCCGTTCTTCTGCCTCAGTTATTCTGCTATTGATTCCTTCTAGTGTAGTTTTCATTTCAGTTATTGTATTGTTCATCTCTGTTTGTTCTTTAATTCTTCTAGGTCTTTGTTAAACATTTCTGACATCTTCTTGATCTTTGCCTCCATTCTTTTTCCGAGGTCCTGGATCATCTTCACTATCATTATTCTGAATTCTTTTTCTGGAAGGTTGCCTATCTCCACTTCATTTAATTGTTTTTCTGGGGTTTTATCTTGTTCCTTAAACTGGTACATAGCCCTCTGCCTTTTCATCTTGTCTATCTTTCTGTGAATATGGTTTTTGTTCCACAGGCTGCAGGATTGTAGTTCTTCTTGCTTCTGCTGCCTGCCCTCTGGTGGATGAGGCTATCTAAGAGGCTTGTGCAAGTTTCCTGATGGGAGGGTCTGGTGGTCTGGTTCACTTCTAATAACTGTATAGCACGATATAGCACTGTATTGGCAGGCAAATTTTATCCTTGGATTTTTAACTTTCCTATCCGATTCCTTCTGTATTCCTTTTCCTGATCTTTCTCAGTTATTTTTACTTTTTCTTCATATGTATATTTTCTAAGTAATTTTAACTCTTTTATATAATGAAATAGCCACAAATAAATAACTTTCTGACACATAAACATGGTGTTCTATGGCACTAGGGAGGAATGTGCAGGTTCCAGAGTCTAAAGTGCTTTATAGATGTAACGCCTCTATACATATACTGAAGAGCCAGGAGAATCAGGATAAGCCATAATCTACACTAAAATAAAATAAAATAGATGTAGTCCCCTGCATAAGGACCCCACTGATAAATTAATATTTCCCCAAGAATTACATTTACTAGGTAAAAAGAAATAATATTGAAAAAATTTCCTGCCCTTAAACTTTCCCCAAACTACAACATGTAATGCACACCCAACCTCAGACTTTTGTTTCTGGCAACGTGGTTGAGTAGATAGTCTAAAAGCTTCCTGCTACAAAACATTTAAAATATACATATATGTAATTTAGCTCATGGAAAAGCAAAGGACCACAGGGGCCCAAAGAAAGAGCTGAAAACCAAAATAATAATCTGTCCCTAGTACAGAGATTGTCTTGAGAGTATTGCCAATCCAAAGATGATTGGGTTTTGGTTGCTGCACTTAAAGAGGAGTCAAGGACTTAGGACTGAATGAGGTGACACTTGGACCAAGCTTCCTGAAATAAAGCCTGTGCCCTTAGAGTACTAAATTCTGCATGAAAGAACTGATAAGAAAAAAAGAAAATGAACCTTATGGGAAACGAAGTCTTTATATGTTTGGAAACAACACACTTCTGTATAACTTAGAGAAGAAATCATAATGGAAATTAGATAATATAACTGAAAAGTAAGGAAAACACAATATATCAAAAATTATGGGACATGACTAAAACAGTGCTTAAAAAGAAATTTATTGCAAAAAAATGTTGAAAAATATGAGCTCAGTGTCCAACTTAAGAAGTTAGAAAGAGAACAACAGAATAAGTCCAAAGTAAATAAAATATAAAGAAGCACGACTGACAAAGAGAGAAGGCACAAATAAACAAATAAATAACCAAGGTGACATAATCACTCACAAAGCAGACATTAAAAATGTAGTCATCTTATTGCCAATACCTTTAAAAACTTGGGTGAAAGAAACAATTTATTAGGAAAATATAACTTTTCAAAATCTGACTGAAGAAGTAGAAGGCATGAAAAGATCTCTGACTACTCAATAAACTGAAGCAGTATTTAAAACATCTACCACTAAATAACTTTACCTATCTCTCTGACCTTTCCCCCCCTCTACCAAGCAGGCTAGTTTTACAGACAAATCAAATATTCAAGTAACAGATAGCTGCAGTATTGCCATATGCATACCGTTTCAGAGACTGGAAGAAGTGAGAAGATTGCCCAACTTCTTTAATAGAACAGTTTAACCAAATCAGATAAGATGGTAAGTGAAAAATTATAAGCCAGGCTATTGGATAAATTTAGAAGCAAAAAAAAAAAAAAAAAAATCCTAAACCAATGAATTAACAACCAATATAAAGTCTAAAAAAATGCATCATGCTTATATGGGTTTTATCTCAAGAATGCAAAAATGATATACTGTTGGGAAAAACATTAATGAAATTCATCACCTTAACAGATTAATGAAGAAAAAAATCATAGGGTATTCTCAATAAAAACAAAGAGAAGTCAACAAAATTTAATGTTCTTTTATGATAAAACTCTTTAGAAAATTTGGAAGAGAGGAAAACTTCCTTAGTCTATCAAATCTCACTCATAGTGGTGAAACGTTAGAAACATTCCTTTCGAAACCAGTTATGAGAAAAACATGTCCTATTTTGCATTGTACTGGCCAGTCCAGGAAACTCAGAGATCGAAGTAAGTAAATACAAGGCTTGAAAAGGAAGAAACAATACTCTCTATATATGAGAGTAATAGACAACCCAAGAGAATTTACAACTAACTTATTAAAAATAATCAGCGATTTTAAACAGGTTTATTATATATAAGATCCAGAAAATACTTTTGAAAATGTAATTTTAAAAGGATAGCATTTACAATAGCAGCTAAAATGTAAAGCAGTAGGAATAAATCTAACAAAAGATATAGAAGGCTTTTATGGAGAAATTATAAAACTATTGAAAGTCATTAAAGAACTAAATAGAAAAAGATACTGTGTGCAATAGAGTCAAAATACTAAAGATGTAAATCATCTCCAAACTTGTATATAAATTCAATGCAATATTCCAATAAAAATCTTACCAATCTTTTCTTGGAACCTGAGAATGGTTCTAACATTCATTTACAATGAGAAAAGAAACTGAGACACCTATGAAGAAGAACTTGGGGAGACATCCTACCAACATATCGAGACATTTTAAAGTAATAGTAATTAGGGAAAGGCAGTATTGATAAGGGCATAGATTAATAGACCAATGGAGACAAATAGAAAGTCCAGATACAGAATTGTATGTGTGTTTACATGTCTGAAGCTGGTAGATGAGAAATGAGGCTCTGCAAATCAGTGGAGAGTAATGGATTTTTTATAAATTACCCTTATGGAAAAAAATGGGATCATTATCTTTCATTATAAGCAATAACAACAACAATTCTCTGTTGAATAAAAACCTAAATAAAAACAAAACTTTAAGGCTTTGCGAGGAAAACAAAGAAAGATCTCTATTTTGGAGTAATGAAGAATTTATTAAACAAGGAACAAAGCTTAGAACATATAGGACACAGTTGGTAAAATTGGCTATGGCAAAATTAAACACTTCTCTGTATTAAAGGACTGTGAAAAAGAGAAAAGGCAAATGAATAGACTAGATGAAGTTATTTGTAGTGCATAGAGCTGACAAGGATTGCTACCAGGAACTGTCAATGTTTTCTATGGTGAAAGAGTCAAACATTCCAGTGGGAAATGGGAAAAGAATATGAGAAACAAGAGGATGACATCTCACAGGCCAGTAAATACATGAAATGATATGCAACTTCGTAAATATCATTTATGAAGGTTTATTACATATAAGATCCAGGTTTGTTACATATATAAGATGTACATATAAAATGCTGATTATTAACCCAATAAGGTACCATGTTATGGTTTACCCTGAAGTTAAAAGTCTAATGTATTGCCAAAGATATGCAGTAAGGGAAACTTGCACTTAGTACTGCTATGATTGTAAATTGGTAAAATCAGTTTAGAGAGAGAGCAGTTAGTTATTACCTAATAAACTTGACGATGCTGGTACGTTCAACCCATAAATTCCTAGAGGTGGTAATTTCCAGATACGTATCCAAGAGACAATATTGTGTATGTGCACAAGAGAGATGTACAGGAATGTTCAGAGGTCATTGTTTAAAACAGGAAAAGTTTGAGATAATGTAGGTAACTATTCTCAGCAGCATAAATATGTCGTGGAAGAGTCATATGATGGAATGCATTAAAGCAATGGAAACAATTGAACTAGGCTAGAACCATTTGTATCATTATAGGTAAGTCTTCCAAACATAATGCTGAGTGAGAGAAGCTTCTTGGAAAAGAATACACCCAATATTATACCAGTTGTTTAATTTTAAGAATATATGTAAGTAGTGACAATGTAAAGGTACACATGGAAATGATAAATATTTAATTCAGAGTGATATTTACTTCTGAGGTGGAGGGAGGGGAATATAATTTGGAAGAGGGGCACAGGGCATTTCAACTGTATTTATATTTCATTTCTTTAGCTGTATTTTGGGTTCATAGGTATTTATTGCTTTTTGCTATTTTTGTATTTTCAGATATGTCTGAATTATTTAGTTGAAGAAAGTTTCAAAACAAAAACAACTAAAATTGGCTCCAGTTACAATATGCCTGTTAAGTGTATCCAGCCCTTCTGAAAGGTGCTTATTTTTGATAACTATATATTATATACCAAATTAAGATAAAATTATGTTTCTAGGGAAAGACAAGTGCCCCAGAATCATGAATGCCAACTTCCTTTGTAATGGGAAATTTAATACTAATAAGTCTACTTGAAGCAAAGCAGAGACTACAGATGTTGGGCACCTTGTGTTTGTGTGTATGTGCTCAGAGAGAGAGAGACAGAGACAGAGACAGAGACGGAATAAGCTATGAACTGATGAACACCATGATTAAACTCACAGCTTTTGTTTTTAAAAGACTCAAAATCATCCACAAATACCACATTTAGATTGCATTTCTACCTGTTTCTTTCTCTTTCTTAGTCTTCCTCCTCTGTCCCTGCTTGGCTCAAGTAATAATTTTCAAATATCTATCCAATGTTTTGCATGTCAAAACTTAATGCTAGAGCTGGCAATCCTCAAGGAAAATGCTGCAAATCCTTCTTTGATTAACTCTTTAAATTACATATTATATAAATATAAGCATAAAATGACATACGACTAAGAACACAAATGACTACTCTGCAATTTACAAATTTCTCTTTATTGCCAGATCCATTATTTTTTTCCTCAGTGCATCCTCTAATGTAGATTTAAAAAATCCATTTATTGAACAAAAAAGCCATACAGCCCAAATATATCTTTATTATTTTTTTAAGGATAGAGCTGATTGTAATTCAGCTAGGAACCTTTGTGAAGATTAGCTCTATTCCTGAAGCTACAATTTTCGCAGCAAATGCTTTCTTATTCTTAAGAATAATTTATCTAACTTCTATTATAAATGTGATATTTCTTTTCTTATATGTGTACCAAGGGCTTAACAAAAGCTTTTATTATCAGTTATTTTATCTATATTCAAAGCCTTTAAAGAAACGCTTGATGATTTTATTTTATATGAGACTTCCCATATATTAAATTAGGTATTCTATGTAAACATTTTTCATCTTAGTGAAGGTTAGAAAGCTGAACTGATTCCAATCCTGTATTGATATTTTTGTGATTTATTAGAATCTATTTACCAAGTGATAATTTCACTATATCATTTAAGTATAAGGATTCTTTTGTAATTTATACATTAATGATGATATTATGACCAAATAATCCTTTATAGGCTTATTATTAATCACCCAGCTGAAGACAAACACAAAGCTCACCGAGGAGGCAAACTTACCTATTAAGTATATTATTGGATCATGGTTCCTCAAGGTGATTAAAGTTTGTGTGTGTGTGTGTGTGTGTTAATGACAAATATCTTCTACGTGTGATTTTTAGAGTTTGCCTCTTTAAAGATTTGGAGAGGATATATAAATTCTAAGGCACTCAGTTTTTCTGATTTATATACTAATGATCAGGGCCTAAACGTCCAACACCGCAGGACGTTTCTTTGCAGAATTTCCCAGTTCACCCACTGGTGCAATGTTTAAAACTCATTATGCCTATCAAAATCGGCTTGTTCATGGACTGCATGGGTGCTTCCTTCTGAGGGTCCTAAAACAAACATGGAAACATCTCCCTTTCTTCTCAAGTCTATATGCGGAATGTCAGTGTCATAAGTATCTCACAGAAGTTATCATTTGAAGGAAGCCGTGATAGGGAACTTTGCTGAAGCACCTATCATTTTGGTCCAAAGTCATTTTCCAAACCCCATTTCTGAGAGAAGGGTCCCTATTCCTGTATTTGCTTTTTCTCAGATCCTAAGGCTATTGAAGGAATGGTGACATAACAACCTTTCTCCTTCACAACACAAGGTTGTGGGCTTAATAATAATTTCTGATGACCAGGTCACGTTTGAATTACAAATAAACCCCATTCATTCTCTAATCTCTGTTTTATTTCTAACTTTGGGCTCATTTAATGGAGGTAGCAATTAGAATTCCTGATTTGGTCTGGGAACGTGAACTGTATACATAAGGTTCCCATAAACATTTCCCCTCGTGTAGGACTTCAGGCTGTCATGATTTGGAGCTGCCATTATTCCACATCCCTTTCCATTTAAACTCTTTTGGGGAACATTGGACACCCTCAATCTCCTCTTTGGTAAGATCAGTTCAACTCTTGGGCGACCCTGGTCAAAGTTGTCTTTGAACTACAGCCCCAGAAGGACAACTCCTTCACAGCCTTCTTGGAATTATTTATAGTTTCATTGCAAACGATTGTTAGTCATAACATATATAGCTGGGAATTAAGTTTGCCTATCCTCTCTGCAGGTAACCAACGAGTCCCTTATTTCCTGACTCTTTTTAAAAAGTTTATTGAAATATAGTTGACTTACAATGTTGTGTTAGTTTCAGGTGTACAGCACAGGAATTCAGATATATATATATATATTTTTTTTCTTTTTGTAAATTCTTTTCCATTATGGTTTATCAGAGGATATTGAATATAGTTCCCTGTGCTATACAGTAGGTCCTTGTTGTTTATATATTTTGTTTATAGTAATGTGTATATTTTAATCCCAAACTCCTAATTTATCCCTCCCCACCCCTTTCCCTTTGGTAACCATAAGTTTGTTTTCTATGTCTGTGAGTTTATTTGTTTTGTAAATAAGTTCATTTGTATCAATTCTTTAGATTCCACATATAAGCGATATCATGTGATATTTGTCTTTCTCTATCTGACTTACTTCACTTAGTATAATAATCTCTAAGTCCATCCATGTTGCTGCAAATAGCATTATTTCATTATTTTTTATGGCTGAGTAATATTCCATTGTATGTATATATCATATCTTTATCCATTCATCTGTCAGTGGACACTTAGGTTGCTTCCATGTCTTGGCTATTGTAAATAGTGCTGCTGTGAACACTGGGGTGCCTGTATCGTTTTGAATTATAGTTTTCTCCAGATATATGCCCAGGAGTAGATCACTGGATCATATGGTAACTCTATTTTTAGTTTTTTAAGGAACCTCCATACCGTTCTCCATAGTGGCTGCACCAACTTACATTCTCACCAACAGTGTAAGAGGGTTCTCTTTTCTCCACATCCTCTCCATCATTTATTATTTGTCGACTTTTTTTTTTTTTTTTTTTTTAAGTATTTATTTATTTATTTATGGCTGTGTTGGGTGGGTCTTCGTTTCTGTGCGAGGGCTTTCTCTAGTTGTGGCAAGCGGGGGCCACTCTTCATCGCAGTGCGCGGGCCTCTCACTATCGCGGCCTCTCTTGTTGCAGAGCACAGGCTCCAGACGCGCAGGCTCAGTAATTGTGGCTCACGGGCCTACTTGCTCCGCGGCATGTGGGATCCTCCCAGACCAGGGCTCGAACCCGTGTCCCCTGCATTGGCAGGCAGATTCTCAACCACTGCGCCACCAGGGAAGCCCTATTTGTCGACTTTTTGATGATGGCCATTTTTCCTGACTCTTGTAGTTGTTAGTATGTTGACTGATAGTCTAGATATGTTTCCAAATTTGTTCCTCACGTGTTTACTAGGCTGTAAGAGCTGTCAAAAATAGGTGACTATTAAAACATACACCTTGAACAGAATCCCTTCCTATTAGAGTGTTCTGTTGACTACAACACAGAGTTGTAGGTCACTTCAAGCTTTCTAGGTTTGGCGACTCTATGTTGTCAAAAGAAAAAACAATCTGGAAATCATCTTGCCAAACATGACTGTATAAAAAGAAATGAATGAGTACCCTAATGTAGGTATATGTAAAAAGAAATCAAGAAAATAATGAGAAAGTAAACCATACACTCACACAATGGATGGTAAGATTGTGACTCAAGTATTTAGCAACTAGTGATTCCAAAACTGGCATCACAGGAAAGAGAGACTTAATTTCCCTCTGATTTAACTTTCTCTTCATTAACTTTGGGTTTATTCTGGGAAAACATTATTTTAAATTCCTGCCAAGTCTTAATTTTGTACCATGTGCATGAATTGACTACTGAAAAGTAAAATAAATAAAACTATAAAAAGTAAGTGCCACATGGTTAATACATTATTCTTCTTAAGGAATAGAACCAGGAAGGATGAGTTATAGTTCTGTAGAGAACATTAATTTTAGCTCACAAGCTCAGGTAGCAAGAGCTACATGACATCACTTTCTTTAAATCAACTTAAATCTTTTCTGAGGGCAATTTAACCCCAGTTGTTACTGAGATTCCCATTCCTCTGCAAAGCTGTACAAATTCTCTGGTTTCTATGAGATACTTAGACATGATAGAATCTCCTCTTGTTGTAGGTCCCCCCTGATTACTTCTGAGATGCCGATGGTGGCAGCTTGCATGGCCCCTTCAGATCCCCCAGGGTTACGTCTTCTCTCCCACTCCGATAACAGGGGAATCTTGTTACGTGCACCACACAGGTTTCACCTAAAAGCTGTCACCTCCCTGAAGGACTGGCAGAGGCTTTCTAGGGGATTGTACGTTTCTTACCATTTCCTAATTTCAGGGCCATCTTTTTCTTCTCTCTTGTGGCTCTCAGAAGAATCAATTTTCTCTCTTCCCTGTCTAGCACACTTGGGATAATCTCTTCAAGGAGTTTAGACTTTTACAAAAGGCAGCGAGAAATGTTTATTCTCAGAAAAGCTTCTGCTTTCAGCCCAGCAAAAGTCCCTCAGCAAAAAAGATCAACCTCATTGAGAAGGATGAAAAGAAATATATAGTAATAACAAATATGATTTCATATTTTAATAAGCTAATCTGCTATAAGTATATCTGGGATGTTCAATTATATTCAGTGAAATTCCCTAATCAACTTGTTTGTGAAAGAGAGCCAGATATTTCTCAAAAGCAGTGATGGTTGTGATGTGTTGGTGTGAGTCTTCTTGAGAAGGGTTTATGGATTAACATCTCTAGAAGCCTATAAAACTGCAGTAATGGATTCAAGTTTCCGTTTGTCTTCTGTGTTAGAGTGTAAAGTCCTCGGGCGTAGGGTCAGGGAAGGGTCAGTACAGCTGTTTATTGCAGGCACCAGTTCAATGCTTGAGACGGAGCAGGCCTTCAATAAACCTTTGTTGAAAGAATGAATGAGTCAATGGAGCTAAATATGGTAACCTACCAATATTAGTTCTCAGTTCACAACCTATACATAATGATGCTCCTAAGGACTTTCAAGATGATGAGGCAGCTTCTGAATCATCAGAGACAATTTCAACTTGAGCAATTTGTCGTAAATTGTATATACACTTTAATTCTAATTCCTTAGTATTGATAATCAATATTTGGTGGAGTTTTATGACATTTTGCCAGAACACTCAGTTAATATTTCATTAACTACGATGCTCCTATGACCTAACTATCCTCTTTTAGTGGGACTTGCATCCACAAATGTTTGAGATTCACTCTCAATAGGGCTGAAAATATTAAAATGCAATGGTGAAGGGACATTGCATTTTCAGTAGCTATTTTGTATTAACTTTTTTTTTAAAGGTTAATTTAAATCTCATGATTACCAATGAATTGGCTTCTACTTAATCACTAAATATCATAATAGTTAAATTTTGCAGATTGTTCAGATCTCTAAAGAAAGGACGACTTTACACGAAGAAAGAAGTTTATTATATTTATTAACTCTCCTGCCTCTTTTTCAGAGTTCCTTGCAGAAGTTCTAAGTCTATTCTATACCCTTGCTCCCCCCATCATGAAGGGTCTTTTACCTATGAAATGGTCTACTCCTTTATAACTGTAAGCAGCATCTGTTATATAATCATATATTTCATATGCTATCAGTAGCATTCTTTATGCTATTAATCCTATAATGGATTAGACTCAACTAGTTTCTAGATTGTATTAACATACTTCTAAGTAAATTTAATTCTCTGAACAGAGCACTTGTGCTTTATGTAGATTATTATTATTTTTAGGTGTTGTCTTGTTTTTCTGAATGTCATTACATGTGCGATGGGTTAATTGGAGTCATTTGAGAGTCCAAAGATGTCTTCTGGTCTATTTGAAGGCATAGTTTGTAAATCTGGGTTCTCTGTTTTCACTCCTGATTTTCTTTCAGAAATTATTTAACTTGAATGTGATATGTGTCTTCCATCAAGCCTACGTTGAGGCAGTGTTTAGTATTCTAGGCATGCTTCTCTACTAGCTAATGCGAGAACATCCTAAGTGAAAGGTGGGGCTTCTAAATATAGTTAGGTTGTTGTGAATAATGTGCTCATGTTTTCAAATCATGTTTGCATGTTTGATAAATATTTAAATTTCAAATATTTATCATACAAGTCAGAATCTGGATATCTTCAAACTTTGAAAAGTGTGATTCTCATCCCTCACTTTCTGAGTATCTATTAATTACTCTCCATATTTAGAGGACATTATTTTTTCTTGAAAAAGATCATTTGGTGAAAACTACAGCTTTGGTGAGTATATATAATTAAGAAAGAGAGATTGAATTGCAGGCTACTTTTTGTTTTGTACTCTTATTAATCAAATCGTAGCACTTTTTCTTTTATCACCCATGTAGGACTGCAGAAGGGAGATAGTTACACACTTTGAAACAGGGATTAGGCTGGGGCCTTGATGAGTAGTGGTGGTGCTGCTGCTTCACTTAATGTGCTGCTTCCTACGTGCCAGGAGATGGAAAGTATTGCCATTCTGTGGCATCACTCAGCAGGTGCAAATGAAGTATGAAATGAAAAATCCCAACCCACACAATGCACAGAGAAAAAACAGATAGCACTTTGTAGTCACCGCTGTGTCAAGCTATTTGCTGTCATAGACCACTCAGATCCAGCTAGGCAAGCGCCCCAAATCTCTTCAACTCTGACCACTGCAAGAGAAATTGGG
Source organism: Balaenoptera ricei (assembly GCF_028023285.1). Taxonomy (NCBI): domain Eukaryota; kingdom Metazoa; phylum Chordata; class Mammalia; order Artiodactyla; family Balaenopteridae; genus Balaenoptera; species Balaenoptera ricei. The sequence continues at coordinate 118,665,472 of NC_082640.1, read as the reverse complement.
TTTCACTCTGTATTACCAGGGTTATGTTGATGCCCCTCTAAGAGTCCCCATCCTTCCAGAAGAAAACTAGTTAAAGTGTTTAGGAGCTGATTACTTTCTTAACAGGGAAGAATGACGTGAGGGTGGGGGCAGGTGCTATTCGGAAATGTGGGTGATTCTCAAGATGGATAATAAGATGACTCTGAAATTAGGTTCCACATGAAATTATCATGCCTTTTTTAACATAAGAGAAAATGTTGTAGCTAATATTTTTGCTTGTTCCATTGTTTAAAGGTCCTACAATCCATCACTGTTGATATCTGTTGTAAGGATGAGTCAAATATTTGGATAATAAAATTATCTTAATTCAGACAAATTAGTATCACCAAATTTTAGAATATTTTTGTCTGTCTATCTATCTATCTATCTATCTATCTATCTAATTGATCTCAGTCTATTCATTTTATATTATCAGTCAGAGCTAAAACTTAATGATAATTTTAAAGAATACAAATATTAGTACCTTCTGGAGTCAAGCCTGGATGTTAACTACAGTATATTGAAAAAGATGTCTCTGCTTATTTTTTTCTTCCAGTTTTATTGAGATATAATTGACTTATAGTATAGCACCATATAAGTTTAAGGTATACAGCTTAATTATTTGATTTATATACATCATGAAGTGATTATCACAAGATTACTGAACATCCATCACCTCATATGGGTACGAAATTAAAAAATAGAAAAAATTTTTTTCCTGTGATGATAACTCATAGGATTTACTTTCTTAACAACTTAGATATATAGCATACAGCAGTGTTCATTATACTTATTGTGCATTATCCTGTACATTTATATTGCATATTATATCCCTAGTACTTATTTATCTTATAACTGGAAGTCTGTACCTTTTGACTGCCTGCATCCAATTCCCTCCTCTCTACCTCTGGTGACCATAAATCTGATCTCTTTTTCTATGAGTTTGTTTGGTTTTGAAGTAGCATAATTGACCTACAACACTATGTTAGTTCCTGTTACACAACATAGTGATCTGATATTTCTATACATTTCAAACTGATCACCAAGATAAGTCTAGTTACAGTATGTCACCATACAAAGATATTACATAGTTATTGAGTATATTCCCCACACTGTACATTTCATACCCACGACTCATTTATTTTGCAACTGGATTTGTACCTCTTAATCTTCCTCACCTATTTCTTTCCTGCCCCCAGTTCCTTCCCCTCTGGCAAGCACCTGTTTATTCTCTGTATCTATAACTCTATTTCTGTTTTGTTACGTTGTTCATTTGTTTTTTTAGATTCTACATATAAGTGAAAGCATACAATATTTGTCTTTCTTTGTCTCTTTCTCTGACTTATTTCACTTAGCATAATACCGTCTAGGTCCATCCATGTTGTCCCAAATGGCAAGATTTCATTCATTTTTATGGCTGAGTAATATTCCATTGTATATATATACCACATCATCTTTATCTGTTCATCTATTAATGGGCACTTAGGTTGCTTCCATATCATGGCTACTGTAAATTATGTTGCAGTGAACATAGGCACGCATATATCTTTTCTAATTAGTGTTTTTGTTTTCTTTGGATAAATACCCAGGAATGGCATTGCTGGATCATATAATAGTTCTATTTTTAATTTTTTGAGGAACCTCCATACTGTTTTCCATAGTGGCTGCATCAATTTACATTCCCACCAACAGTGCACAAGGGTTCCCTTTTCTCCACATCCTCGCCAACCCTTGTTATTTGTTGTCATTTTGATAATGGCCATTCTGACAGGTGTGAGATGATATCTCATTTTGGTTTGATTTGCATTTCCCTGATGATTATTGATGTTGAGTATCTTTTCATGTGCCTGTTGGTCATCTGTATGTCTTCCTTGGAAAACTGTCCATTCAGATCCTCTGCCCATTTTTAATTGGATTGTTTGGGTTTTCTTTGATGTTGAGTTATATGAGTTCTTTTTATATTTTGGATATTAACTCCTTATCAGGTATATCATTTGTAAATATCTTCTCCCATTTAGTAGGTTGTCTTTTCATTTTGTTGATAATTTCCTTTGCTGTGCAGAAATTTTTTAGTTTTATGTAGCCCCATAATGTCTCTGCTTATTTGGAGTCCATATTTTTTGAAATTTGAATAGTGGATACTAAAAAATGAGTAACACAGTAATGTATATAGCAAAATTTGACTAATTTTAACAATGAGGAGGAGATAAGGGAGACTGTTAAAAGATAAAAGCTAGTCTGTTTTAATCAAAATAAGAACTATAGTTTAAAAATCAATGCTGTTTTATTATGCTAAGATGGAAATGCCAATATAAAATGTTAGATAAATGAAAATATAAAAATAGATGTGGGCAATATTGTAGATGCACAATTTCACATTGAATATATATTGAGGGAATCTCTGGCTTTCTCTCTAAGCCTAAATTTCCTTATCTTTATAAGAGAGTAATAGTAATAAAACAAGAGCTACCTGATAAGGTTTTATAGGAATTAAGGAAAATAATCCATGTATAGCAAAGTGCCTGGCCCATAATAAGTCCTGGAACAATAACAGCAGCAACTGGATCCACTTATTAGTAGCTCTAAAGAAATCTCAGAGAGAATACATAAGTTTAAACTTTACAGTTTATATTTGGCCACAATTATCATGTAGTCTCAATCTGAATAAGTTAGCATTTAGAGATTTTTATGCATAAACAAGTCTAATTGGAAAAACGTATCTGGAATAAGGTCTTTAAAAGTGTAAAACTTATTTCATACTTTTAATTGTACCTATCCAGTTTTCCCAGCACCACTTATTGAAGAGGCTGTCTTTTCTCCACTGTATATGCTTGCCTCCTTTATCAAAGATAAGGTGACCATATGTGCATGGGTTTATCTCTGGGCTTTCTGTCCTGTTCCATTGATCTATATTCTGTTTTTGTGCCAGTACCATACTGTCTTGATTACTGTAGCTTTGTAGTATAGTCTGAAGTCAGGGAGCCTGATTCCTCCAGCTCCATTTTTTGTTCTCAAGATTGCTGTGGCTATTCGGGGTCTTTTGTGTTTCCATACAAATTGTGAAATTTTTTGTTCTAGTTCTGTGAAAAATGCCAGTGGTAGTTTGATAGGGATTGCATTGAATCTGTAGATTGCTTTGGGTAGTAGAATCATTTTCACAATGTTGATTCTTCCAATCCAGGAACATGGTATATCTCTCCATCTATTTGTATCATCTTTAATTTCTTTCATCAGTGTCTTATAATTTTCTGCATACAGGTTTTTTGTCTCCTTAGGTAGGTTTATTCCTAGATATTTTATTCTTTTTGTTGCAATGGTAAAATGGGAGTGCTTTCTTAACTTCACTTTCAGGTTTTACATCATTAGTGTATAGGAATGCAAGAGATTTCTGTGCATTAATTTTGTATCCTGCTACTTTACCAAATTCATTGATTAGCTCTAGTAGTTATTTGTAGTGAGGTGGATGGAGTTAGAGTCTGTCATACAGAGTGAAGTAAGTCAGAAAGAGAAAAACAAATACAGTATGCTAACACATATATATGGAATCTAAGGGAAGAAAAAATCGTGAAGAACCTAGTGGCAAGACGGGAATAAAGACACAGACCTACTAGAGAATGGACTTGAGGATATGGGGAGGGGGAAGGGTAAGCTGTGACAAAGTGAGAGAGTGGCATGGACATATATACACTACCAAACGTAAAATAGATAGCTAGTGGGAAGCAACCACATAGCACAGGGAGATCAACTCGGTGCTTTTTGACCACCTAGAGGGGTGGGATAGGGAGGGTGGGAGGGAGGGAGATACAAGAGGGAAGAGATCAGGGAACATATGTATATGTATAACTGATTCACTTTATTATACAGCAGAAACTAACACACCATTGTAAAGCAATTATACTCCAATAAAGATGTTCAAAAAAAAGTGTAAAACTGAGATTAGACATTATTATTATTTAGTTCTTATATACAAAATTAAATATCATTTTATATACTTTGCGGGCTACCAAATTCCTTTGCTTACAGAGATACACAATTCCATAGAAGAATGGTTTATGCCCTTTGCATTCACTATAATCTGGAATCCCATTCCAGAAATCAATTGAAGATTTTCTTTTGGTGACCCTTTTTCTACCAAATCCAACGGCTTCTTGTCACACAATGTTTAATACTTTTAACCCGTGGCTTTCTAGGTGGTGGTTCTTGCATTTTGGGTGGGCCAGCAAAAATAGCCCATGTCCAGCATAGTCAAATATAAGACATACTAAGGAAGTCTAATCAACTAGATTTGTGACTGGTTAGAAGTATAGAGGAAGAGAGAAGTAGAAGTCTAGATTGACTCCCAAATTTTTAATTTTGCTTCCTAGAGAGGTAGTGGCGCATTTATCAAGATAGAGCATACAGGAGGTACAATACATTTGGTAGAAAGTTTGCTGAGTTCAATTTGGATATATTGTTTTTGAGTCGACTATGGTATATATATCTAATAGACATTGTAAATATGGGTCTATAGATCAGATCTATGTTATAGTGGTAAAGTTTAGAATTATGAATATGGGTTTCTTTTTTTTTTTGAATGATTATTGTAAACCACATCCTTGGTAAGTGTTAAGAACATAGATGGACAGGTTGTAGATTTATATGCAATTTCTGGACAGCAGCTCTAACTTCATTCCTTTCTTGGGAACTCTTCCATGACACATCTTGTGTCTTGGACACCACAGTGTCATTCAGAAAGAATCTTTTAAGGTAAGAAGAAGCAGAACTCTGGTCATTACCAATACTAAAGAATAAGTAGAAAAAGATCAGCGAAGGGAACTGTCAAAGATGGAGGAGAACTGGGAGAGGGTGGCATTGCGGAAGCCAAGTGAAACAGAGTTTCAAACCTTAACTGCCAAATGTTACTGTAAGGTCAAGAAAGCTAAATGAAAGATGTGTATTTGTTTGAATCAAGAAATCATTGGTGATTTTTTGCCAGAGCAGTTTCATTAAGCTGTTGTGGATGGAACCTCACTGCAGTGGGTTGAAGAGCAGTGAGTAATCAGTAATCAGGAGGTAGGTACAGTAATCCTGGAGTGTTCTAGAGAGGAGCGGTGCTATGGAAATAAAAAAAGGAGACACATATAGCTGGATGGAAGGAAGCTGGGAGTAGAAATTGTATGAAGATGAAAAAAGACTTGGCATATTTTTACTCTGTGTTGAAGTACCCAGAAGAGAATAAGAGAGGCTGCAAATGAGAGAGAGAGCAAGAGAGTGAGTGTCTCTTAGGGAACATAAAGGGCACATGTGAGGAATGTGAGACATTAATCTTGATAAAAGAAATAAACCTTTCTTTAGGAGGGAAGAAGGTGAAAATTTGATAGGATTTGCATCTGATCACACTGATCTCTAGAGTAATAAACATGATCATATCTTGAGAAGGAGGTGGTATCAAAAAATGGTATGAATTTCACTCTTGACTGGCTAATAGGGAAGACAGACATGATAGAAACATGCAGATAAATAAATAAAAATAGGTGCTATGAAGAAAAAGAATGGAGTACTTTGAAAGAGAATAACAGGTCACATAATTCAGATCAAGAGTTGAGGAAGGCTTTCAATTCAACAGATACCTAAAGAATAGCAGGAATTGGGGGGGGGGGAGATGAGAAGGAGAGAAATATTTGAAGAAAAGGGAATATATGTCTAAACTTCACTGTTAAATAGATGTTATTAGGTCCATTTTATGTAGAGAGTGAAGCTCAGTGAGGTTCCTTTTCCAGTGTCTCAGGACTAGGTGGTGTTAGAATTCAACACCCAGGTCTGTCTGATGCCACAGCCTGTGCTTGATCCCATTTCCTAGGCTGCCTCTCAAGTACCTTGTTTTAGGACACACTTAATTGAACGGTGTGTTAGTTCCAGCTGCTATAACAACATACCATAGACTGGGTGGCTTATAAACAACAGAAATTTATTTCTCACAGTTATAAAAGGTAGAAGTTTAAAATCAGGGTGCCAGCATGGTCAAGTTCTGTTGGGGGATCTCTTCTGGGTTGCAGACTGTCAACCTCGTGTTGGATCTTCACATGGGGATAAAGGGAAGGGAAGCAAGCTCTCTCATAACTCCTATATGGGCACTAATCCCATTCTTGAGGGCTCCACCTTCATCCCAATTACCTCCCAAAGGCGCAATCTCCTAATACCATCACACTGATAGGTAGGGTCTCAACATATGAATTTTGGGGAGATACAAACATTCAGTCCATAACAGGTAATTTCTTCCTTTTCTCATTTTGGTCAGCTTCCTTTGTTTGCACTTCTAAGGCTGGATATCACTGAGACCTCTATCTATAGATTTTTATCTTCCTGCATTTTACTTATTCCTTCCGAGACGTCATCTATGCCCACGGCTATAACTATCACACTCTTGATTCCTACCTTTATATATTCAGCCCTGAGCTATACTTTAATCTCATTTTTCCAAATATTTTCAGAAAAATCCAAGTAAATGATCTGACATCACCTCAAATTTCATGTGTTCTGAATTGAACTTGACATCTCTTTGTATGCCCAAAAGGCTCTCTTAATTTGTCATCAGTTTAAACGTCTTGAAACCATTTTTGTTTCTTTCTTCTCTTTTAAAAAAAACGTATCTGTCATGAAGTTTACCAGTGAAATGGAAATTACATTTCTTCTCCTCTCTCTATACACAAGTTCAGGCTGAAGGAATTACATGCTGCAACAGCTCTCCGGCTTGGAGTTGTCATTATCAAATACAGAATTCTTAGGCTTTCATGGCAATTTGTCATGTCGGTGCCTTCCTTGCACTGGTTTTTATATTTTCTTGCCACAAAAGTCTTTCATAAAAATTGGGTCTTCACATCAAGTGCTTGTAGAAAATCTATCTTAATAGATTCTAGGGTAGATGGTATTCTTTGTCTAAAATTGTTCCGTGCCCTTGCTGAGGTTTCTCTGTGGGTGGAGCATATGTCCTCACTCTACTGACTTTAATCTTGGCCATGTGACCCACTTTGTCCAATGAAATACTGGGAAAAGTTCAGTGTGCTGGTGCTGAGTGGACTTTAGGCATTATGTGTATCTGCTCATTATCCTGTGCTCCTGTTCTGAACCATGAGAAGAGCAGTATCCTAGGTAATTATGTTTCTTTGGCCAGACTCCTGGAGTGAGAGACACTTGGATCCAGATCTGAATTGAACCTCTAGAAGCAGAGCTGCTCCAGGAAATCTGGGATACATGAGCAAGATGTATATGTTTGCTATTTGCAGTCTACTGAGATTTTAAGGTTGTTATGCATCATAATCATAGAAATAGCTGACTAATATATAGCCATTCTGGAAACCAAGTCTATAAGAATAAACCCAATCATAACTCTGAAGTTTGCTTTCTTCCTAGCTATTGAGATTTGGGTTAAAAGTTCTGAAGAATTGTTTGATCATAGTTTTATAAAGTTTTTGTTTTATGTGTTGGAAAAGCTGGGAATGTTCAGTTAAGTATCAAAATAATTTCAAGTTTGTTTTTGGTGACATATTACAATTCTGAGTAAAATTTAAGTTAGTAGAAAGAAACCATTAGAAATTAAATCTTTTAATATTAGAAATTAAGTAGAAATTGGTAGAAATACATTTGATAGAAATTAAGTTTTTTTCTGAAAAGGCTTTCTTAACTTTCTTGTCTTTCTAGGATCCTTTCTAAGGCCTGATTACCAATACCCCAGGACAGACATTGGCACATTTTCATGTGACCCTTCAAAGATCCATGGAATAGTGTCACTATCTTTGATGTGTGATTATACCTTTCTAGAAAATCTTGCCAGGTTATTGGGCTTATAAATAATTCTCTTGAGCCAGTTGAGTTTCTTCAGATATGGATCTCTCAACTATCAAGGTCTCCATTGGGAAATAGATACAGAAAAGCCAAGGGTGCACGTCGGTGGATTTATTTTAGTATTATTTATTTTCACAGTATATTGAGAAGCCCCGAAGTCATATACCGTATACCAAATCTGATAACCCAATTTAAAGTTGGAAAGCACTGATGGCCCAAGTGAGGTAATATCATTAGTTGTGAAATGCTGATGAGGATCAGTTGAAAGACAAAAAATCCAGGCATATTAGACTTGCACAAAAGCATATGAAGTAGATTTTAGAAATGAATTGGAAATCAGTAATCCAAAGAGCTTTCAGTAGGGAAAAGTAGAAATTATTTCAGGCATCTCTTGGAGGCTGGCTTGAAACATTGGGTCAAGAAAGGTGAAATGGAAGATGCGAGGTGGAGAACATATTAGGACACTTAAAAATGTCACATCCTGTCCCCATTTGTTCAAATGTGACTCACTTTATTACTGAACGATCAGTTTTTTGGTGTCAAGTTAATATCTATTTTTCCTCATTTGTAGAGAATCTAAGTGGAAAGAGCCTCATTTCTTTTGATATTGTAGCCTCTGGGCTAAATCAACTGACTGTCTATTTTTGTAAAAAAAATGTTTTATTGGAACACAGCTACACCTGTTTGTTTATGTATTGTCTATGGCTGCTTTCACACTAGAAAAGCAGAGTTGAGTTGTTGCAATAGAGATCGTTCTCGGCTGACAAAAGGTAACATTTTTACTATCTGGATTTTTACAGGAAGAGTTTGCTGACCCTTGCTCAAGCCCCATGCCTTCTATACTTTCTTGGATTGTGTCCTAAGGGAAATCGCTTCTCGGCCTTTTGGCTAAGATCATGTGTCCTAAGGGAATAACTATATTTTACATCCCTACCAATGTCTATGAGCACACACAGACAAGAGCATATCTTGGAAAATATTTCATGTAGTAACTTTTACTTGCTATATTTCCCTCCCCCATTTAATTCTATTCTCTTTCAGTTTTTGAAAAATGATGTTTCAATTTTTACTGCTCACACTATCCTACCCTCATACTCAGGACTGTGAAAATAATATTTTCTGTAAATATCAGTGTCACTCATCTGTTTAAGAGTTTTGAGTTTAGTTTAGCAATACATTTAACATAAAACAGAAATTGTATTACCTTTGCTAATATCAGCAGGAAAAAGAAAAAAAAAATTAAGTCAGCCCTCCGACATACTATTGTAGGGGAAAAGATTGAAAAGGACGACATGCAAGCTGTGGGAACAGTGGGATCTACTAACTTAATGACCTAAGATTGTTTTCTAGGCTGCCTCAAGAACTTAATTTCAAATGGGTGTCTTACATTCCTGAGAATTTGGCTCAATTCCATTTGTTATTCATATGTTCAATTTTTCACTTGTAGATTGGGAGCAAGAACTTAGCATATAATGCATAAAGACAGGAATCCAAATAAGATGTACACTTGAATCACTATCAAGCGAATTCTTTACTTTTTTTCATTTCTTTTTCAATTCACTCACCTATTGAATACCTATCCATTGAGACCATTTTTAAAAAATTCTAGACATGATGTTGCCATTCAGGCTGGAATGGGATCTTTATGAAGCCTGCTGTTCAATATGAGATAAAAATTAATCAAATAACCACATAAAACTGCATTTGTGATAAAAACTATGAAGTTGAGATACAGGTACTATGAAGCATATAATAGGGCAATTTGACCTAGTTGGGGAGGTCAGTTGAGACTTCCATGAGGAAGTAATGATTGAGCTGATATGAGGAGGAATTCATGAGCTGAAAAGGACAGGGATGAGTGGACCCTCATAGTACAGAGAGTCTTCATAGAAATTTACTCTCACTCTCTTCTTGAACAGTGCTATTGTCCCATTTCTTCAATCTTTACTTCTGGTGGCATTTTAAATTAGTTGTTTATCTTTCTCTCCATTGCCTTTTGTCTGTGAAATAGAGAGAACATAGCTTAAAAACTCTATTATGTATCTGTTCAAATATTTCCATGTAAGATGCATTCACATTTGTGGAAATTGTTCTTGTTCATTGGGATAAACTCCTAGACAGTTTTCTTAAATAGCTCTATAAATCGTCATGAAGACCTGACCTTGGTTTTCAATCAGCCTATATTTATGGTTTGAAAATGCTTCCTTGTGAGGCTGATAGGTTAAGAGTCACTGGCCATGGATTTATGGTTGCATTTATTCTGACAGGTTTGGATTCTGGAATGATAGCTGTCGAAAGCCACTGCAGGAATGACTTTTCTTTATTTGCAAATGAAGCAACTGACAAAGGATTAATCTCTAAAATTTACAAGCAGCTCACGCAGCTCAATATCAAAAAAAAAACAACCCAATCTAAAAATGGGCAGAAGACCTAAATAGACATCTCTCCAAAGAAGACATACAGATTGCCAACAAACACATGAAAGGATGCTCAACATCACTAAACATTAGAGAAATACAAATCAAAACTACAATGAGGGGCTTCCCTGGTGGCACAGTGGTTGGGAGTCTGCCTGCCAATGCAGGGGACACGGGTTCGATCCCTGGTCTGGGAAGATCCCACGTGCCACGGAGCAACTAGGCCCGTGAGCCACAATTACTGAGCCTGCGCATCTGGAGCCTGTGCTCCGCAACAAGAGAGGCCGCGATAGTGAGAGGCCCGTGCACCGCGATGAAGAGTGGCCCCCGCTTGCCACGACTGGAGAAAGCCCTCGCACAGAAACTAAGACCCAACACAGCCATAAATAAATAAATAAATAAATAAAAATAAAAAAACTACAATGAGGTATCACCTCACACCGGTCAGAATGGCCATCATCAAAAAATCTACAAACAATAAATGCTGGAGAGGGTGTGCAGAAAAGAGAACCCTCTTGCACTGTTGGTGGCAATGTAAATTGATACAGCCACTATGGAGAACAGTATGTTGGTTCCTTAAAAAACTAAAAATAGAAAGAACTACCATATGACCCATCAATCCCACTACTGGGCGTATACCCTGAGAAAACCATAATTCAAAAAGAGTCATGTACCACAATGTTCATTGCAGCTCTATTTACAATAGCCAGGACATGGAAGGAACCTAAGTGTCCATTGACAGATGAATGGATAAAGAAGATGTGGCACATATATACAGTGGAATATTACTCAGCCATAAAAAGTAACAAAATTGAGTTATTTGTAGTGAGGTGGATGGACCTAGAGTCTGTCATACAGAGTGAAGTAAGCCAGAAAGAGAAAAACAAATACCGTATGCTAACACATATATATGGAATCTAAAAAAAAAAGGTTATGAAGAACCTAGGGGCAGGATAGGAATAAAGACACTGACATAGCTAATGGACTTGAGGCCACAGGGAGGGGGAAGGGTAAGCTGGGACGAAGTGAGAGAGTGGCATGGACATATATACACTACCAAATGTAAAATAGATAGCTAGGGGGAAGCAGCTACATAGCACAGGGAGATCAGCTTGGTGCTTTGTGACCACCTAGAGGGGTGAGATAGGGAGGGTAGGAGGGAGACACAAGAGGTAGGAGATATGGGGATATATGTATATGTATAGCTGATTCAGTTTGTTATACAGCAGAAACTAACACACCATTGTAAAACAATTATACTCCAATAAAGGTGTTTAAAAAAAAAAAAAAAGAGATGTGCTCCCAGCCCCATCCCCCATTAAGGAAAAAAAAAAAAAAAGAATGGATTTTCTTGTTGAGATCTAAAACTTTTTATTTTTTTCCCCCATCCATAGAAATTTCCTTTGGAAAAGCAACTGAAAAACAAATTATATTTTATTTTTAAACTCATTTAAAAGATTCTCTTCTGCTTAGTTTCTGCACGTCTAGGACTTCTTTTCATTTTGCTAACATAAGGAATGAGCCAACACATAAATTTCAGTTTACACAGTTTTTTTTTTTTTTAAAGCCATGATCCTATGTGATGAATGTGGGATAAGCAAAGCTGTTGTATAGCTGTTTTGCTTGAGATGAACAGAATTTTACTGTACAAAAAAATATTGAAAATGAAAATGCAGTGCACAAAATTACAGCAGGACTTTCAGTGCAAAATCTACTATATAGGCAGTAGGGTAAAATACCAAAATTAGAAAAATGATGTAATAGTACCGGTAAGACTGCATTCTGAATATTTATTTTTTCCCTATAAAGTGGTGACATTCTAATATTTTGATTACTTAAGTAGTTAAAGAGATATAAGATTTTGTGAAGAATAGGCTCCTAATGTGAGGGTCTTTAATATTCACTTACATAGGGAGAAGGTTCAGTAAATGTTTTTTTCCTTTCTCCTGTACCCGGACTGCCTACTTTTCAAAGGAAATGCAGAGAATTGTAGTTCAAGGCAACTTCCAAATAGCTGAGCAGGAGTAGAACAAATTCAGCGATCTAGAAATGTGCTGTTTCTTGGGATCATTGCACTTAGTGTGTTATTTCCTCAGATATGAAGTTAGTGTTCAGAAAATTTTCCTTAAATAAGTCAAGACTGATTTTTGCACCTGAAAAGAACAATGCAAGAAAGCATTACAGACCTTTAATTCCTCTCTGAATTCCATGATGCTCAGACTGTCATGGAGGCCTGAAACCAGCAGATGGCGCTCGGCTTCTATCTCAAAAAAGATAGGAGTCGCTTGTTCTTGAGCCTCTACTTATAACCATTCATTTTAAGGGATGAAAATCTGTGTGCAGAGAAAAATCTTTGTTAGCACAAAGCCTCTGTATTTGTGAGAGACAAAATTACATTTCGATTTCATTCAGAGACTAGCTGGTCATCTCTGAATTTTGCAAGGTAACTCACAAGAACATGAAAAAACCCCCTAAACCCTCCATTAATTGGTTAACTAGGTACACTCATTTGCTTTCTATCAGCCCATTGATGTTTTATATGGGAGCATGGAAAAGGCAGCTGATATTTTCATGCATTTTGAAGAAAGAATAAAATGGCTGGTTCTCTCTGCCTTGCTTGTTTGCAGATTTTGTAAGCAGAGGAAATGGATACTATGCTTGTTTGGAAAACCGGATCCAAACAAAGGAAGAGAGCCAGGGTGCTTTCCTATAACGTTGACACGTGTACCACACTCTAGGAAAATGATGAGGCTGCAAAAGAAGGTTTTAGCTTAGCATTTCAATTCTAAAATGGATGGTTCTATTTAATTTTCCACACACAATATCTTTCCTCACCAAAGAATAGATGAATATTACTAATCTCACTTATGTAGCAGCTTTAAAAGGCCACGGCAACAAGGATATTTCTAAAGCAGATTGTAGTCATTTCTGTGGGTATAGAAAATTCCCTACCCACATGGAAAGTGATTGTGTTGGTAATCTCATGCTATTGCTTTAGTGGGAGTCCGCGTCATTCTTCGCTCCACGTGAGCTATACAGACAGGCATAATGGATGGAGTGATGAGAGAGTGCAGTGATGAATTAATATCCCAGAGGTCCTGAAACTAATAACAATGAAGGCTTTTGTTGTTGTTGTTGTTTTTTGTGGCCACTGGGTTCCTGGAGTTGTGTTATGAAATGTGATTCTGGAGTTGTCTGTTGACTGGTTGCCCTGTAGGAGGTTAGAAGGAAGGGTTCCCTCAACTTCGGGATCAAAAGAACAAGAAAAAGCAAGACATGCATTTGCTTGTACTACAATGAAATGAAGTCATGAACCAAATATATACTAGATTTCTGTATAGGTATAGGTTTTTCCCCTCTAGCACTGTGCTATATAAAATATCTACACTGATTGCAGCTTTACTATTTGCATTTGGTTTTTTATCTTGTTATAGAAAGAGTGTACATATTCGTAGTATATTAAGCTGCTTCTTCCAACATGTGTGGATTAAGCATAAGAGATGGCCTGAAAGAGTGCTTTTCTAAGTCTTTGCAATCCTAGGAGGTGTTATTGGGGAAAATAGACCCAAAGTGGACATGACGAGCAAATGTAAATCATGATTATACTTTATTCTACTTGCTTTTTTATTCATTTTCAAACCCGCACCGGGTGCCACCTTACACCAGGCACAATAAAGGGTACCGAGAATATCAACAGGGAATAAAAGCGGTTCCTTGTCACAAAGAGGCAGACGTGAATAGTACTAGTAATGGTGCAATATGGTATGTACTGTCAAAGAACTGGAACAATTGTCCTTGGTTGAATTATAGTTATTAGCCCAGAGGATTTGACTTAAAGATAAACCTACTACCAAAAACATGTAAACATCATTTCCCTTACAGGGAAAGTATAAACCAGGAAAAGTGCAAGCTTAGAAAGAGGAGGAGTTTCTTTCTTTTTTCCAAGAGATGATTCCTCTTCTGACCAGCACAGGGATGAGGAAGGAAGGGTGACAGGCCAGTGAACAGAAGCTGACCAACGTGCTGCTGTTCTCACATCCTGCCTTTACAGTGCGGTTTAAAAATTCAGTTTGGCTAATTATGTCTTTCCAGAATGCAAACACTTTCCTATCCAAACACCTGTGTATTTAAAGGTTTCAAGGGAAATAGCAATGCTTAAAACATTTGTCGGTTTAGACAACCCATGCATCTTCTTTTTTCCATTTGGAAAGATATTTGAGAATTTGCTATATCTCACAACTGATTTTCACTACCCATATCCTGAATCAGAATCATACACATTTTAATGAAATGTTAACATAAGAAAAATGAGTAATGTATATATTTGTGGTCTTTACAATGGATAAGTAACCATGCGCTATAATTTTATGACAGTTATTAATAAAAATAGATCTTAATTTTTTTAAAAAAATGAGGAGCTAGCCATCATGTGAACATTCAACTAGATATATAAATCTAAATTTAAATTTAAAAATATATTTTATATATATTTAAATATACAGGGGGAGACAGAGAGAGACAGACAGACACAGAAAGAGAGAGGTAGATAGAGTTCAGTTCATAAGCTGGTATGAAATTTGCTCCATGATTTTGATAAGTCAATTGTATTTGCTCTTGTGTGAAATACCTTCAATAACCCTTATTGGTAAAGCACTTGGAGATCATTGGTTGAAAAGTGCAATTGACAGTGAGTGCAGGCTTCAGAGCCTTACAATTGGGAGTCATCATAAATTTTATATTTGCTGGCATAGGAGCAGAGATTATTTTTATACAAAGCGGTGGCTTTTTCATTTTGTAAACACCTTAAGCTAGGTGCTTCAGTAATGAATCTTAGACCAGTAGAAAAATTGGTGACAACAGTAACATATATATGTGTGTATATACCAGTGCTCTTGTAGCTTTCTCTACCTGCCCTGGAATAAGAAAACACTAATATTTTGCCATAATTCTTTATGCGTCTTCTATATTTGTGGAGGATTACAGGAGATAAAACCATGCAGGTTTATTTTGGAAAAAAAGAATGATATTTATTTGAGAGGTCTTCCCTGATAATACAGATTTCTATCAACTTTTTAATGTTAAGCAAGTATTCTGGTATGACAGTGAATTTATCAATCACCGGAAGGGTAGCTTTATTGTTGTTGGGAATGTTGTTTCATCACCTACCAGCCAGAAAGAAAAAGAAATCTTAAAGGATAAAAGTAGAAGTAAATTAAACTTTTCTCAATATCAACTTAACGTTTTCTGATCAACGAAAGTTCTCTGAGTAGGTGGAGAAAAGACACTGAAAGAATTGGAATCTGAAGGAAGAGCACTGATGAAACATACATCACAAATGACTAACAAACTGTAAACGAAATTGGGTGCCTTTCAGGTGGGAGCTGCTAACAGGCTCTGAGGCAGCGTTTGACCTCTTTTAATGGAAGTTTTACAAGAGGACTGGAGGTGACAAAGGGTCATTCACCTGATGTCAGTGCCTCCTGAGCAGTACTCTTGCTGGGCCACTCGGATTGTGTTGAAGGATGGCGGGGAATGTGCCTCAGTCAGCAGGACAGAAGTCAGCTCCCTAGCCACCCTTTTCCTGCAGCAGTTGAGAAACTGTACAAAGTAGGGGAAGCCAGACTGTTTATTTAACTTGTGTTTTTTATTAAGATATAATTTTTTTTAAACATCTTTATTGGAATATAATTGCTTTACTGTGGTGTGTTAGTTTCTGCTTTAGGTCTTACGTTTCTTTAGTGCATTGTTTTAAAGCCCATTTGCCACATTAATCCACTAAGAATATCAAAATAAAATACATTTTCATCCTAAAATATATTTCTATGCTTGACGTGATAAAAAATTCACTTACAAGTCACCCTGGGATCAGAGAAATAATAGAAACCAATCTTTTGCAAATATAGTTCGCTCTTATGGATAGGAAAAGTTGGAGAGAATAAAAGTCATTAAGGCTGTGTATGAAAGATGTATTAGAGTTACATTTATATCATTGATTACACTGTTTCTCAATTATACAGCCTGGAAAAAAACATAAGCAATTAATCATGGTAGATTACACTCATTTTGTATTTGGCCAGCAGTAGCAAGTAGTTATTAAGAAGTCTGAGTTCCAATTGTGTCTCTAAATAATATTTTGTAATATCTTTTGCTTATGTGATTTCTGTAATACCCTTTGGTAAATGTGATTATTTATACCTAGAAAAGATTTTAAAATAGCTCTCATTCACTTTTTATAATTATACTTTTAAATAGATTTTTTAATATATTTACATTCTTAAATATGATGCCATTACCAGCCCTGCCATTTGTCTTACTTAATCTGGATATGCATAATTATAAACCACACCAATTACAGCCACTATACATGCATTATCAACTGGATAAACATTTAGTGGTAAAAATAAGATTTAAATATTCAGATAAAATGATTATACCCCTAGTTTATGTAAAACAATGATTATATTTTGCAAATTATTACAATTTTTATTTTACAGGAAAGTATTATTTATATATTCAATATATTATATAATTCAGTATTGATAAAGAGCAAATCTTCTGTAGCAACTTAATTTCTCATATTTTCTTAAACAATGGGAAATACTAAAAATACCCTCTTTGAGATACTGGCAGGACATATTAACATTTATGTGACTTACTTGCAAGTATTGAAATGGCCCACTGGCAGCCAAAGAAGATGTTGTATTTTGTTTTTTTATAAGAATTTAATATGCTAATACCATATTATCCTCCATTTGAATTTAACAGAAAATAAGAAATTAAATAATTAACAAGGCTAGAAATTATTTTAGATTAAAGCAATTTGAAACAAATATTTTTGTCTGAGGAGCTATAAACAACTGACATATGGTTTAAAATGACTGGATCCGTAATGAAATGTTTCCGTGTCCATGACATTTGGGAAAGAAAATTTAGCCATACATTTTTGCACTGATTATGAACTTCATCAAACTGTAGTCCTTCGGATGGTATCATGATATATCTAGCCTTCTTTATCTGTTGATTGTGCTATTTTCACAATCGTATCTTTCTGATAATTTAAACAGTGTCCAAGAAAAATGGAATATCTTTTAATAGACTAAGCTCCTTACAGTAGCTTTGTATTTCTGTAACTTAGTTTAGTGCCTCTGTGTCATAAGTAGTGGGTTCTGAACACATGTTGTTTGAATGATTTTATCCTAATTAAAATTATTCCACTCAAATTCAAATAGTCAAAGGAACACATTGAAAGTGATGGTAAATATTGCTAACCCTTACTCTCATCATAGGAGAGACTTGAAATGATACAGGGATGGGGAGAGGGAATGAGAAAGAGAAGACAAAAGAACAGAGAAAGAGAGAGGAAGGTAAGCAGGTAAGGGCAGGTAAGCAGGCCGCCTGGGAGAAGTTGGACATGTCCTTCAGGAATAGGTGAAAATTCAGTTTGTTCAGCTGGTGACCAGTGATCAGGCTAAAATGGTGAGCTGGGTGTTTGAAGTTTTCAGAATGAGTTCAGGGTATTTTTAGTGGGTGCTTACAGAAGGAGAACCTTCCTTAATTAATGAAAGGCATTCAGTAATTTTTAATTTTAATTTGTGATGAGTAAACATGACTTGGAAAGTCTTTGGCTTACATTTGTCCAAATGTCATGTCCTTAGACTTAAAAAACAAAAGAAAACATGGATCTTGACTGCTAAAACTCACTGAGAATCTCTGTTAATGTCAGGCCAAGAAAGACGGACAACGGTGAACTAGACATTTTACAGAAAATAAGCAATTTTATTTTCATTCAGTGTCTGATTTTCATCTGCTCATTTCTGTTTTTCCCAGTCTTGGAAACATGGGACAGTGCAAACCAGCACAATGAGAATTTAGGATTCCTTCCCTTTTGACTTGATTCACTCTTTCTGCTCTTGCTGTGGAATTTGGTATTCTCTGAACCTTAGTTGAAGCTCTCTTCTGCTCTCACAGCTCTTTGTTCTTTCACTTCTCACATCATCAGTTTTCACCTCTATACAGTTATTTCCAAGTCTGCATCTCAAATTCATTCTTTCTACCTCCCAGTCTATTTTGAAAAGCTCTTGTTCTGTATTTACAGATTGACTTTGTTAAGAACATAAAATTAAACATTTATAAATGGAATTCATTTTTGTAACCAAATCTCTGCTTTCTGATTTTTCTAATTTCATCATTCTAGCCACTTAGACTCAAACCTCAGATTCCTTTTTGACACAATTAATTCTTTTGACATCTACTATTTCTTTTATCCTCTTATTCTCTACTTCGTGCCTGGGTTGTAAAAACAATCTTAATTTGAATCCTTACCTCTTTCAAGTATCATTCTTTATGTCATAGACAATTAGATTTCCTAAAACTTTCATCAGGATATTGAAAGTCATTTTCACTTTGACTCCAACTTATTTTTCTAGTCTTAAAATATATTTTAAATTCTTCACTCCTGGGGCTTCCCTGATGGCACAGTGGTTAAGAATCTGCCTGCCAATGCAGGGGACACGGGTTTGATCCCTGGTCCGGGAAGATCCCACATGCCGCGGAGCAACTAAGCCCATGTGCCACAACTGCTGAGCCTGCAAGCCACAACTACTGAAGCCCGCGTGCCTAGAGCCTGTACTCCGCAACAAAAGAAGTCACTGCAATGAGAAGTCCGCGCACTGCAACGAAAAGTAGCCCCCATTCGCTGCAACCAGAGAAAGCCCACGTGCAGCAAGGAAGACCCAATGCAGCCAAAAAAAAAAAAAAAAAAAAGAAAATTCTTCACTCCTGAGAGCAGCTTGTTTACTTAGTCGGTACATTTTGCCTCCATATCTCTGTCTTTATGTGCATCATCCCTTCTGTGTAGTTATCCTGACACCCTTCTCTGCTTCTATTAAGACTAAGGAGTTTTAAAAGTTTAGCTCATTTTTTGACTCCTTGAGTTTTCTATGTTCAGCGGAGAGTTTTGCATTTTCTATATTTTGATACTTTTCACATTAGGCAGGTCGGTTTATCTGCTGTTCTCCAACTATTCTTGTGTAAGTAAGTCTCTGTAAAATCTCCCAAGCTCTTCTCTTTCCTGCCTTTATAGTTCCTCCAGTCTACCAAAATTAAAAAAAAAAATTAAAGGTCATAAGTGAAGCACTCTGGTCTAGACTTAAGTTACTTGATGTCCGGGACTGTGCGTTATTTATCTTTGGGTCTCTAGCATTTAGTATAGTCTCCAGCATGTCAAAAGTGCCTAATGAATATTTGTAAAAAAAATTAGCAAATGGACCTTCATAAGAAAACCATCCAGAATACTGCCAATCAGTGCTGTTTTTCCGCATCCCAAACATCATCATATTTTCACTGATTACATGACCCATGTAGTTTTCAACATATATAACCATATAGAATTAGTTCTATTTTCATATAAATATAGTTTTCTTGACTAAATTATAGGAACTTGAGAACTGATTGTTTTATATGCTCCATTGTGTGTGCTTTGCAGAGTAGGCTCACAAAAATTATTTTGGAAAAATTATTTTTTCATGATATGACTCATTTCATGTATTACATATTTTAGGTATATATGCACATGAAGACTTTAATATGTCCAGAATTTTGGAGACACAGATTTATTTGTTTTAATGCTGCTACTTCATGAAAAATTATTGAGGCACCCTCAAAAGTAAATAAGATATAAACAATGATTTAAAAAATTGAAGAAATCATAATCAAAAGAAGCAGGGGAGAGCTACTCTTAAACACTGTAGGATGAGTTAATTATTGAGATCTGAATTTAATTTTGATTCATGAATTAAGGTAAAAGGAGAAAACTAGAGGGTATATAGTTATTTTATTCTGATGAAATAACTTTAGAGATACTTTATCTCATAAAATAAAGCATACATGTTCTTCTGGGTATTGTACTTTTTATTTGTTACTGAATTCAGGAAGGTATTTATTTTACATCTTTATAAAGGCAAAATGGGTAACATAAAGGATAATGTAATTTTCAACTATGGTTTGGCAAAAGATGCAAGTGTTCAAAAATTTTCTCTGTTGGTCCTCTAGAAAACTTGATGGCAACTACAAATATGTGGAAAATCCTCACTGAAAGGGTTGGTTTGAAAAGGGTGCTGACTTAAGTAAACCTGGAGATGAGTGAAGACTGTAAGACTGATGGCAAAAGCATTCTAAGATAAGCACCTTACAAGTACATAAGCTCTCTACTCTAGTTGATAAAGTTGTTTCCTGTGTCAGTGTGGTCTAACAATTCTGAAACCTCTATACATGTATTCTGGAATTGAAAAGTTAAGTAATGGATGGCTGAAAGTAGGAGCCAGGTTTCTCACTGTTGGAGTGGGACATTATAGACAAACAAATGGCTAAGGATAGAATGAACTATGAGGTAATGGACTAGAGTTGAGGCATCAATATGAACTCATGTTTAGCTTAATATAAATACAGATGGGTACATAAAGAAATATATATATATATGAACAACAAGCATATTAGGACAAAAATATTGGTTTCTAATACCATCCTCCAATAGAAGGAACCAGGACTTCTTGGAGAAATGGCTGATCCTGGGGCAGGGAATATGTAAGATGAGCCTGGATCATCTTGCCGTGCTGGAAGTTAAGAAAGTGCCAAAACATACATACATACACACGTGTACTCACGCAGTGGTGGGAACATGCCAAAAGGACACAGGAGCCTCTGAAAGATCTCCCAATGGCCAAAGCTGGAACAATTTGAACAACAAAGTAAAGTGTTATTGGATCATATTCCAGAGTATAAAACAAATATCTATGAGTTTATCCTGATATAAATACATCATTAAATAAATAAATTAATGGAAGATAATAGACAAATATCCTCTTGCAGAAAAATCCCAAATAATTTATTAGATACTCTGCTCTTAATGAGGTGGAACGTAACTTTATGCTTCTTACATATGGAAGTGATTTCCTTTCTAAGGATTCTATATGGAAAAAGTGGTGGTGGGAGGGGGTGGAAGAGTAATGATAGTGGAGAAACCTGAGCAGAAATACTACCTCAGGCAGGTGATCAAGGTCAAAACATCAACGGTGTTGCCATGTTGATAGTATCCTTAATATGATGTGTTAAGAATGGCAACTTATCTCTGGTTTTTCTCCTCAGTACCCATAACCTCAGTCTAACCATGAGAAAAACATCAGGCAAATCCCAACTGAGGATTATTCTACAAAATACCTGACCAGCATTTCTAAAAACTGCCAAAGACATCCAAAACAAGGAAAGTCTGAGGTACTGTCACAGACGAGAGCCTAAGGAGTCATGATGACTAATTATCATAATGACTAGTATCAATATTGATTCATTAATTATGACGATGCAGCATACTAACGTAAGATGTTAATATTAGGAAATACTGAATGTGGGGTGCGTTGGAACTCTCTGTACTATCTTTGTAATATTTTCTTAAATTTAGAACTATTGTAAAATAAAGAGATAATTAAAAAATAAACCTTAAAGCATAAAGGTAATTCTGATCTCAAGAAACCTGAGGAGTCCTAGGTTATGATTCAGATTTGCTAATATATGATTATAGTATTACAGATAATATCATAGGGTATAAATGGATATTTAGCATGTCCATAAGGTACTCAGAAATATTAGATGCATTAAGTGATTTTTTTCCAGGGCTGGATTTCAGTCAATTCATGGCAAATTTTACTATTGAATTTGCCCAAAGACCTTCTATTCTGGATTGATATATAAAGATATATAAAGATCCTATATATATGATATATAAAGATCCTATAAAGGAAAAGATAGACAAATTTGATTAGGTAGGCATTTTTAAAAAGTCAAATAAGGTAATAAACAAAATGATAATGCAAAGGGAAAACTAGTAGAACAAATGAGAACATGTGAGATAAGGAACAATTAAGTTGCTTAATTTATGAAATGTTCCTAAAATTGATCCGAAGATTCTGTTAGAAAATTGTTTGAAGAATATGATTAGACAGTTCATAAAATAATAAATATAATCAGCCTAAAGCTGTAAAAATATATTTAACACTGCTAGGAATTTAATAAATGTGAATACAAAAGCACAAATATAATTATTTGTATTCAAATAACCAAAGATTAATACTCAACACTGATAAATATGCATTGAAATGTGTAAACTCTTATCATTCTAGATAATTCTAGGAGGTCTGCAATTGATTCCATAACAAAAAAAAAGCCTACTACACTACTGGTACTAGTACTCTCCCAAGTACCATAATCCTTTTCTTGCCATAGCTCTTAAGTGTTTAGAAGTACACACAACCTTTGGGATTTTTAGTATGTATTTAGGGGAGTTTTATTGCCTTTCTCTTGTTAGGCTCTTTGATACGGAATGTAGACTCCCCTAAAATCTCCCCCAAAAAGCCATTTTAGTATGAGCCGTGCATCTTAGGATGTAAGGCATTGCCAAGAGTCATTTCCAACTGCAGTTCAGTTCGTTTCTGGAAGACTTTTTGGGTATAGCCCCTTGCTTTCTGTCTCAAGGGTAGATAGTTGAAGGGGTGTGAACTGGCTTCCTTTTTTCAGGTTGTCACTGTTGTTTCATTAAATAAAAGCTGGGTGAATTTTTTAACCCAAATAAACTACTTTAGGCTTAGTTAAGATTTCTTTCATACTCTGTCCTTAGGCTGTTTCTCAATCTTACTTTTCAATTTGGATGTGAGTTTTTGTATTTTCCTGCATCTTCACAGGCATTTTGGTGGGAACTTGGATAGGCTGCTTTAGGTACTGCTAGCCAGATGTTGTTATGGGTTGGATGGTTCTGCTAGATAGTTTTATTTGATTATAAATGCTACTCCCTATAATCTATCCAGAATAGTTCATAGAAGAAATCTAACTCCAAATTCACCTCCTGCATCCTTGCCAAATACTTTAAAAACATAAAATCTTGAAGTTTTAGATTGCATTTTCCTTATTTGTGAGTTGACCCTATCTTCACCTTAATACTCTGTTTTGGCATCTCTCCCAGACCTATTTTCCTTTTGCCAGTTTGGCTTGCCATAGATCTTAACTTTTATAATCGACTCTAAGAACTATATCCCATCAATTTTTGAAAGTTGCTCAGTGTGCACTTTTTCCCAACCCTGTTCCATCGCATATTCCCACCAGACTGTGATTTCAGTTCATTTGATGGGAAAAAAACCTATTGAATTAAATAGGAAATGTCATTTGCAAGGATTTAGGCCTCTCTGAGGTATATACAGCCTTCCTTATCCAGGCTATTTTGCTACAGTGCTTAGAATAGAAAATTAGTGAAAGGTCATAGATGTATTAAAATCCAATGACATTTTTTTTTTATGTTCAAAAAAATTACTCTGACAACTAATTTCCAAGACATTCTACTACTTTCTTCTGCTAACTCAACTCTTTAGTATGGTACCCAAAGATGGTATTTTTTTTTATTATTAAAAAAAAATCATTTTACGAAGTTCCAAGTCTATAGCTTCTTGCTGGAGACTTCTTAAGTTTTCTTCTCTCTGAATATTTCAAAATATAAATAATAGAAAAAAATCATTTCAATCTGCAACTAACCACAATATCTTCTGCCCCCAAGGGAAGAAGATTGAATTCTGTAGCAAAGTACTTTGATGGTTTTTGTTTGTTGCAAAAAATAAGGTTCATGGAATTATCTGTAAGGTCACTGCAAACAAAGGGAAGGCTAAATTGACTACCTAAAAACAAATTGGGTATTTCAGAATTGTGAGGTTTACAACAAGAGGACAAATGTGAAAAAACTCTTGAGGGATCAAGAGGCCAAAGGAGATTGGAGAACATCAGGAGAGATGTAGATTTGTGAGAAAAGGTCTACACTGGCTATGGCTGAGGGGACTTTGTTTCAAGACCAAGAGTGAGTAACATTCCATCTTAAGTTATACTCTGTGCCATGCTTTGTCTGAATCTTGAGGGGAATTTAGAGTAAAATGTTACTATCATAATTCAAGTCCACAGAAATTTTCAGAAACATTGTGGAGGATGTGAAAAAATTTTATTAGTATTTTAAAGGACAGAAGCAAACCTGAAGACCCCTCCAAAGTTCAAAACTGGAACAATTTAACAACAACATAAATATTGCTTATATTCAATTATAACCCAAAGAATATAAAAGATATACATGAGTTCACATAATGAATTAATAAATGAATGAATAAATAAACAAATAATTAAAAGAGAAGGAACCCGTCTTCTTTAAAGAAGCATTCCAAATAATACGTATAGATACTCATATCCAGGAGGAGAGCTTAATTTCCCTCACTTTGAGTTTGGGCTAGACCTAATGAATTGCTTACACAGCATAGAGTAAGGAAAGGGAAAAACAGTAACTCTACAGTATAGAAACCTGGTAGACATCATCTTAACCAAGTGATCAAAGGTAACATCACTGGTGATAAATCATGTTGATATCATGTATCCTTTGCTATGATGCAATGAGAAGAGGACCTCACTTCTGCAGTATTCTTTCCCCCAAACCAATAAGCCCAATCAAATCATGAGAAAACATCAAACTCAAATTGAGCGTCATTCCATAAAATATCTGGTCAGTACTCTTCTAAATTATTAAGGTCATGAA
The DNA here is from genome assembly GCF_028023285.1 of Balaenoptera ricei. Lineage (NCBI taxonomy): Eukaryota > Metazoa > Chordata > Mammalia > Artiodactyla > Balaenopteridae > Balaenoptera > Balaenoptera ricei. The sequence goes on along the minus strand of NC_082640.1, from coordinate 118,640,611 downwards.
AGATAAGAAAAGACTGAGAAACTGTTAGAGACATGATGACATTGATGGTTAAGTGCAATGTGGTATCCTGGGTCGGATCCTGGAAGAGAAACGAGACATTAATGGAAAAACTTGTGAAATCTGAGTTAGTCTTTATAGTTTAGTGGCACTGAACCAATGTTAATTTTGACAAATGTATCATGGTTAGGTAAAATGTTAACATTAAAGAAAGCTGGATATAGTGTATGTGGGAACTCTTTATACTATCTAAAATAATATCCTAAAATTATTCTCAATTAAAAAGTTTATTTAAAAAATTAAAGGATTATGTTATTCAGCATAAACTGCTTTAGATTCACTACAGTAGAACTATTTTAATTCTAACAATTCAAAAATGAATATTAACCTAGTGACTACTGTAGGCCTGGGGCACAAGAGTGCAAAAAAGACAGAAATTACCATCTTCACGGTGCTTATAGCTCAGTGGAGAGAGGCATATGATAAAACAACAAAAGGAGCAAATACATAAGTTTTATTGTATGTTAGGAGGTGACAAATTCTATCAAAAATGATTAAGCAGGGAAAGGAGGGCTTTGCAGTAAGCAGGGCAGAATTCAACGTTCTAAAGGTCATTCTCATTGAAAGGTGATATTTAGCAAAATCTTAAAGAATGTGAGGCAATTAACCACACCAGTATCTGGGAGAAGAGAATTCTATGTCAAGAGAACTGACAGTGTGAAAGCCCAAGAGTGGAGACATCCCAGGTACATGTTTAAGGAAAAGCAATTGGCCAGAGTCTGTGGCCAGTAAGGAGAGAAGAGTGCTTTAGATGAACATGGGTGAGAGGGACCATGCAGGGCACACTGGCTGTTGTGAGAACTTTGGCTTTTACTCTGAGTGAGCTGAAGAACCATTTGAGGGTTCTGAGCAGAGGTGTGTTGTGATCTGACTGTGGTCTGAAAGGGATTAATGTGCCTGCTCTGTTGAGGGTAGATAGTGGGTGAGAGAGGGTGGTGGCAAGACATACCAGTTTTTTGTTCAAGATGTATTTATTGAGCATCTACTATGTGTCAGGCTGGGGATATAGCAGTGAGAAGGATCTGTTCTCCCCTGGTGCTTACTTTGTGGTGGGGAGAGGTAGATGAAGTCAAAAACTAGCAAGTAAAAAGACAAAGCAGAGGACAATGCTTGTAAGATATACCAGTTTTTTACTTTCCTTACAATCATTTTTTGAATCTTCTATTTTGCCAACCTCAAGCTTAACTTTTTTTTTTTAAATAAGGCTAAATGCATTTATTATTTGTTTATTTATTGCATTATTGCCACTTTTTTTTAGGGGTCTGAGAAAATAAAATTATTTTTGGTTTAAAGCAGAGGTCATCATCAACAAATCTTCCCCCCCGCCAAGTTTATTGCGTTATAATTGACAAATAAAATTGTAAGATATATAAGGTGTACAATGTGATGTTTTGGTATAAGTACACATTGTGAAAGAATTCCCCCCACTGAGTCAATTAACAAACCATTTTTATAAAAAAATTAAAAGTTAAGAGTGATGGTTTAAAATTGTCTAAAATTTTACATTTGATCCAGATAAGATATTCTAAAACCTCTAATCTAGGGGAGAGAGGGAGGGAGAGAGAAAGGGAGGGAGAGAGAGGATTTAATTTCTTACATCTGTTCAATTTGCAGTGTGTCAGATACAAGTATATAAATAATATAATTTACTAGGCATTTCTGGGTAATGCCATAATTCCTACTAAAATTAGCTCTTGGGATCAGACATTAAAACAACCTCATTTCTTTTTGACTGAAACCTTAAAATAAATACTGGGGAATTATATTAGTTATGAAATACAGATTTGACAGCTATTCCATAGATTTAGAAATTAGCAAAAAGAAAACAAGCATAAATTTCTCCTTCCCTTCCCCCTCCCCCTCCCCCCCTTCCTCCTTTGTAAATTTGAAGTCAGCAAAATTTAAGTTCCTTTATTGTGATTTGATAAAACAATTTGGCCTTACAAATTCCAAAAATAATTTGGTCCACCTATAAGGAAAATTTAGGATGAAATCTCAAGTTATGCTCTGTTGCCCTCTCAATAACATTAAATTTTTCTCTCATTTTTCCTTTGCCTTTAAAAGTTTGTTTCAAATTCATTGCCTAGATATTAAAAATCACATTAATGTATTAATAACAAAATTTTCTCCCAAGTGATGATATCATATATGGAATAATCTTGTACAATTATGACTTAAGTATTGAGCTGTGTGCAGGAGTGTGATATGAACACATTGAAATTTATTTTTGAATATTCAATATTATAAAAACATCTGTGCTTATCATTGACTACTTAATAATCATTTTTAAGTCAAGAAAATGTACTTGGGTTGCTACTTAACTGATTTTCAGTTAGCATTATTTTTAGTTATAGAATGAATTGGAAAAGCAAATACTTTTGTGTTCCACTTTCATATGTGATACATCAAAGTAAGAGATGTTTTGACAGAAAAAAGAAATCTTGTTCAGCCCCTGTCAGCATCAGTCAATTCTTTCATTTATTGGAGAACTTGAGGAATGTTTAGTGAAATGCTGACAAATGGACTTCAGAGCATATCTAATTAGTATTTTTTTTCTTCCTGGACTGTGTGGAGAAGGTAAGGTAATTACAGAAACGTGAAGTTTAGTCTTCAAATTGAAGCCCAACTTAAATGTAGTTCAAAACCTTTATCCCTTTAAGCCCACTTTCTCTTGCTGCCTTTTGATTTCTGTGGTGGTTCATCCATATTAATGTACCTAATGACAGACACCCTGAAAAGGTGAGAATGAATGCTTTTCCTCTGACATATCAGCAGAGGATGATGGTACAAAGCGTGTCTTTCAATGTGTATCTGCATGGACTCTGGGTCTGAGAGAATGATATATACTTCTACTTTATGCCTGCAAGATTCAAAAGGCCTTTTCAAATATTCATGTCCTTTTTTTTTTTTTCCCTTTTTATTCTCTACTGGTATGTGTTATGTGATGAGAAGAATGTCAGTCTCTGGAGTTTTATTTTTAAGTTTTAGTCTTGCCTGAGGGGGAAAATATATTGAAAATTTGCTGGTCAAGCTGTTCACACTTTCTCATAACATGCCTAATAATTGCAAAGCAGTTTGTTCAAATAATTTAGGCAGGCCTTGAATAATTACCACGATAGACTCTGAGGGGAATTATTGGAGAGTGTCTGGCATTCCATCGGTAACACCTGGGGATAACTTTCCTTTTGTGTTGCCTGTATAACCAAGGAGAAGTCAAAGGAGACACAGAGATGAGGCCTTTTTTTTTTTTTTTTTAAGCTGAATTCTGATCACTCTTCACTGATCTTGTTTCAGCTTGGGTTATAACTTCCTCATGTATGATGCATCAAGTTAATGGGATTTGTATTGCCAAAGGCACTGTTGCCATTTCGTAGGCTGTGGCGGGCAAGTGGAAATGCTGATTAGAAACATGGTAACGCAACTACCCCTACCTGCTAAACCCAAACTTGGAGTGAAAGGGCAGTGCACTTGGGGTTTTATTACTGGGGCCACTAGTTGTTGCTGTTGTTTTTTCTTTTAATTTTCCATGAGTTTGAAAACTTAACATATACATTCATATTTTAGTATGACCTTTAGTCCTTTTCTTCCATCAGATTTCTGGACCCAATTACTTTTTAAGATTTTGCTTTTAATTTTTATCAGCTTCTAAGCCTCACCTTTCTCCATTATCAACCAGAAAAAAAAGAATAAAATCACCAGCTGGTGAAAAATCATTTGAAGGATGTTAGCCAGATTAACCTTTACATAATAATTATGAATTAATAACATTTTTCCTCCTCAATAAAATCCATGTATTTAGTTAGCTTCAGGGAAAATAGAAGAGGAAAGAGAAATAAATTCATGGTGACCCATTTCTCCTACCCCTTACCTCGACCTCTTACAATGATCATTCAATTCTCTGTATCTATGAGCTTTTCTTTTTTTAAGATTTTTTTTTTTAGTTTAAGTAAATTGAATAAGAAATTTTAAAAAAGAAAAAAATGAAACACTCTTGAAAGCAATGAAAGAAAAATAAATCACTTGAGATATATTTCTTGTTCGTGATCAAAAGGCACAATATTATTAAGATGTCAATTCTTTATAAATTGATTTAAAGATCCAGTGCAATACCAATAAAAATCTCAGCAAGCTATTTTGTAGCTATCAACAAACTTGTTTTAAACATTTAGTAGTCTAGAAAATACTAATGAAAAGCAAGTAAACAAACTCACACTTCCCAATTTCAAGATTTATTATAAAGCTACAATAATCAAGAGTGCATAATATTTAAAAATGAATAGACATATAGATAAATGAAGCAGAATAGAGAGTCCATGAATAGACCTATGCAAATACAGACAACTTGACCTTGGTCAAAAGAATAAATGCACATTAACACAGAGAAGATAGTCTTTTAGTCAACAAATCATGAGGGTACCAATAGATTACCACAAGGAAATAAATGAACGGAGACACAAACTTTGTACCTTAGACATAAATTCACTCAAAGCCATTCATTGCCTTAAGTATAAAATGAAAAACTATAAAAAATACAGTGGGATTCCTAGGATAAAAGCTACATTAGTTAGAGTTTAATGATTACAAAAAATGCAATCCATGATTGATACTGTAGACTTTATTAAATATAAAATGTCCACTCTGTGAAAGATGGTATTCAAAGAATGGAAAGGCAAGCCACTGACTAGGAGAATATATTTTCAAGACACATATTTGAAGAAAGATTTGTATGTGAAATATTTAAAGAACTGGTAAAACTCCACAATCAGAAAGCAGACTCCCCAAATTAAAATAAATTGGGCAAAAAAAACATAGTGAAATTATTCACCATGTTATAATAAAACAGTCATGGACTCATAGCCTTTAAAAGCTACCCAACACAAAAGGGAAGAGGAAACTGTAATATAAAACTATAATTTCCCAAGTATTAAAAATATCACCTACATTCTGAGTGAAGTAAATAACTTGTCAACCCCCTCTTCATTATGGGAACAACCACACTGGGATATAACATGTGTTGGAAGAAGTGATTAAAAATGATCTAAACCAGTGCACTAAAATTTTAAACAAATTTTCACTATAGACACAGAAAAAGCATTCATTGGGAATAGCAATAACATCCATTTATGCAAAAATACCTTTGACATGCGATGAAAACATAACCTCTGGATACACATTCTCTCTTTTAGGTTTTCAGTGGGAATTGTGCCTAAGTGATTAGGGCAGGATTTGGTCCAATAAATAGACTGAAAATTTTGTAACAAGTGGTGGAGTAATACATATTAATTCTGAACAGATTGACACTGTAATTTGGGATAAAAACCATAATGATTACAGAACGCAGTCAGTGTAAGTCAAGTCTGATGGACTGGAACAGATGTGTCCACCTGTTTAGAGCCCAGCTCTGTGTCACTTGGGATGCATAATATGACTGAGGTCCGTAACATTAGCTATTTAGAAAGGTATACAGGTTAGGAAAAAGGAGAAATGTCAAATTCTGAATCATTCTTTTGTTCTCCTACGTAACTATTGAGGTCAAAAAGACAAGAGAGTACACGAAGGACAAAAATAAAAGAGAAAGTCCAGAGGAGATGTAAACCTCATTACATGCCTTTCATTGGAGATAATTTAGAAAGCTTCATAAAGGGCATTTCAAGGACAGAAGGATGGAATAGATTCTGTTTTCATTTTCCTAAAATTGATAAATTCTGTGTAAATTAACTCAATCTGATTTTTTTTTTTAAATGCTAAAGTGAATGAAGAAAGATGGAAAGAACCATCCACATTTCAACGTTCGTGCCTAGGGGCACTCCATATATCTAACACCAAGTAAGATTAGGCTTTTGCGGATATTTATCATTTGAAATCATAGGGAGAAGATTTTTTTGACGGAATATGCCCCAGGTCTAAAGATTATACTGTATGTCATTGGGGGTAATTTTATTTTTTCTTAAGATAGAAGGAAATATTTCTAGTATGATAATAAATATGTCTTTTTATTATAAGAAAGTTTTAATATGTGGTAATAAACATCATTCATTTTAAAGACTGAATATTATAGACGTTACTATTAAAATATCCTTCCTGTCTCTGCTCCTTAATCTTTCTTATTTAAATTTATTAACAAAACCAAGTACATGTGTGCTATTCTCCTTTCCTTTCCTTTCTCTATCAGCCTCTGGGCATTTAACCAATCCTTAACCTATAGTGTCTCTATCACTATAAGGATAAAAAAACATTAAAAAATTTTAGTATATAGAAAGCAGTCTTCCAGCTCATTTATAATCTTCAACTGTGTTTGTAGGAGGTGTTTTATATTAAGAAATTCAAATAAGTTTATTTGACTTCCAGTAACATTATTTTTCTTGGAATGAGGTATTCAGGTTTCATAACGTGAACGATACAAGTCAGTTTAGTAAACTAAAGAGGTATACTTGGCAAAAAGCTATCAATTGAGTAAAACCTGTCAGAAACACTCAAGAAACTTTTTCAGTTTTACCTTCCCTTCCTGCCCACTTTTATATGTGGAAAATCTAGGGAAAGATCTTTTCAGTCTGTATTCACTACATACTTGACAGAAACTTGAACAATCTAAATATCTCACTGGGTAAATGCCATTACGGGCTTCTAAAAAAATGGTTTGACTTCTCACACTCAAGGAGGTGTATAAAATCTAACATGTATACAAAAAGAAGATAAAACTTATATAAATAGATGAGACATATGCAAGTGTTCCATTACAAGGGGCAACAGAATGGCTGATTTGGGAGTAACTGAGTATTTGCTAGAGATTCCTGCTTTAAGCTCAAAAAGTTAAAAGGGTTCAGAAAAATTATGTGTTTTATATGATTCTGCACATAGTATGTTTTATTATCTTATAAAAAGTGTTAATGCCTTATTTTACAATATTTAATAAGTAAAATTATATAGAAATAAATGCTATGTCATGACCTAACGGATTACATTACTATTAAATTACACCTACAATATATTGTATTAGAAGATGACTAAGGCTTTTTGTGTCTAAATCAGTAGTTTTCAATTCTGGCAGTGCATCAGCTGGGAAATTTAAAACAATACTGATGCCTCAGTCCCCAGCTCTCCCTCCTGAGATTGTGATATAATTGACCTGAGGTGGAGACCAGGAACAGAATTTTTAAGATCTCTCCAGGTCATTTTATTGTGAGTCAGTGTTGAGAAACACTAATCTTGATTTATCTGTTTTTAAATCAGTGAGTTCTTGTGAGAAAAATAGAAAATAAAATACCTTCACATTATACTTGTGCAACATTTTACAGCTGTAAAAAAGGTTTTAAAACCTAGTGGGGACATACTGACTAATTAAAGATTAAAATAGAGGTAAATAAGATTTGGAGAAGATCATTGAAGCAAATTTGGGGGGTGCCAAGAAATGCATTTTAGGGAAAGAGATTTTAAATCTTTGGAATGAAACACAAGTAGGCTTTTTTTCAGTCTTCTTTTATGTTGTAGCATGTATCAGAACTTCATTCCTTTTATTGGCCAAACAATATTCCATGGTAAGGATATACCACAAGAAGACAGTAACCAAAGACTACATGTTACATGATTCCACTTATATGAAATATCCAGAATAGGCAAATCTACAGAGTCAGAAATTAGATTAGTAATTTCCTAGGACTGGGGTAGGGAGAGTATGAGGAGATTGGAGAGTGATAACTAAAGGGTACAGGATTTCACTTTGTGGTGATGAAAATATTCTAAAATTTAATGTGGTGATGGTTGCACTTATCTATGAATGTACTAAAATGCAGTGAAGTATACAGTTTAAATGGGTGAATTGTATGGCATGTAAAATATATCTCAAAGCTTTTTTCTTTTTTTTAAATAAGAAGGCTTGCCAATTCAGATGGGTAAGAGGGAGATATGGCAGACAGCCTGGAGAGTTTGCTGAATGGCAAGTAGCTGATGATGGTTGGCATATAGGGTTCAGGAAAGGGTCTCAGAAGTGCTTAGAAATGAAGCTGGAGAGATAAACTGGGTAAGATCATGAAGGATGTAGTAAACCTTTAAATTTTTCTTCATTTCAATTGTGGTAAAATGTACTAACATAAATTTACCATCGTAACCATTTTAAGTATATAGTTCAGCAGTGTTGAATATATTCACATTGTTGTATAACCAACTTCCAGAACCTTTTCATCTTGCAAAACTGAAACTCTGTATTTATTAAATAGCAACTCCCCATTTCCCACTTCTCCCTATCCCCTGGCAACCACCATTCTACTTCCTATTTCTGTGAGTTTGACTACTCTAGTTAAATCTAACTGAATCATGCAAGATTTATATTTTTGTGACTGGCTTATTACACTAAGCATAATGTTCTCAAGGCTCACCCATGTTGTAGCATGTCTCAGAATTCTCTTCCTTTTTTTTTTTTAAGGCTGAATAATATACCATAGTACATATATAACATGTTTTATTTATCCATTCATTCATAGGATGGATACTTGAGTTGCTTCCACCTCTTGGCTAATGTGAAAAATGCTGCTGTGAACATGGTTGTACAAATATCTTTTTGAGACCCTGCTTTCAGTTCTTCTGAAATCAGTAAGCCTTTTTTGAGGAGTTTAAAATGTATCCTTAGATTCTACATATAAGCAATATCATATGATATTTGTCTTTCTCTGTCTGGCTTACTTCAGTTGGTATGATAATCTCTGCATCCATCCATGTTGCTGCAAAGGGCATTATTTCATTCTTTTTTATGGCTGAGTAATATTCCATTGTATAAATATACCACATTTTCTTTATCCATTCATCGGTCGATGGACATTTAGGTTGCTTCCATGTCTTGGCTATTGTAAATAGTGCTGTAATGAACACTGGGGTGTATATATCTTTTCAAATTATGGTTTTCTCTGGATAAATGCCCAGGAGTGGGATTGCTGGATCATATGGTAGCTATATTTTTAGTTTTTTGAGGAATCTCCATACTGTTCTCCATAGTAGCTATACCAATTTACATTCCCACCAACAGTGTAGGAGGGTTCCTTTTTCACCACACCTTCTCCAGCATTTGTTATTTGGAGACTTTTTGATGATAGGTGTTCTGACCAGTGTGAGGTGATACCTTATTGTAGTTTTAATTTGCAAATCTCTAATAATTAGCAGTGTTGAGCATCTTTTCATGTGCCTTTTGGCCATCTGTATGTCTTCTTTGAAGAAATGTCTATTTAGATCTTCTGTCTATTTTTTCATTGGGTTGTTTGTTTTTTTTGGTATTGAGCTGCATGAGCTCATTGTATATTTTGGAGATTAATCCCTTGTCAGTTGCATCATTTGTAGATATTTTCTCCCATTCTGTATGTTGTCTATTTGTTTTGTTTATGGTTTCCTTTGCTGTGCAAAAACTTTTAAGTTTAATTAAGTCCCATTTGTTTATTTTTGTTTTTATTTCCATTACTCTGGGAGATGGATCCAAAAAAATATTGCTGTGATTTATGTCAAAGAGCATTCTACCTTTGTTTGCCTCTAGGAATTTTATAGTATCCAGTCAATCTAAAAAAATGATACAAGTGAACTTATATACAAAACAGAAATAGACCTACAGACATAGAAAACAAACTTATGGTTACCAAAGTGGAGAGTGGGGAGGGGATAAATTAGGATTTGGTGATTAACATATACACACTTCTATATATAAAATATATAACCAGTAAGGACCTACTGTATAGCATGGGGAACTATACTGAATATTTTATAATAACCTATAAGGGAGAATTTCTTTTCTTCTGAATCTGAAAAAAATAGGTATATATGTATATATAACTGAATCACTTTGCTGTATACTTGAAACCAACACAACATTGTAAATCAACTATTCTTCAATTAAAAAAAATAAAATGTATCCTGAGAGTAATGAGCAGCAATTAAAAAATTTTAAAAGCAGGGAAGTCACACAGTTGGAGGACACTAGAGGAGGAACAATAGTGGGGATATTTCAGTATTACAGACATGCAAGTTAAGATTCAAGAAACCTAGCCTCCTATCTTCCAGTATTGTGTGTGATAATGAAAAGAACCAGAGACAGAGACAGAGACAGACAAGAGTCTTCCTAGGATCCCAGTCAAGTGGGGATTGGGGATGTTGTCTGCAGGTACTAGACTGTGCCCACTCAGGAGAAACCAGAGGAGGATTTAGGGTAGATTTAAAAGCACTCTCCAGCTGCAAACAGATCCATCAACACAAGGTAGAAGCCTCACTGGCACAACCTCTGACCAAACACTTATTGCACAACAAGCTACTCTGAACCATGAGAAATTCTTAGTAATCCAGGCTTAAAAATAATATCATAGTATAGTATAATATAATTAGTCATTTCTAGCAATATAATATAATAATGACATAATATAAATAGTCATTTCTAGCAATCAGGAAGGCTGTATGCCCAAGCCTGTGCCCTTTCAAGAGTGATCAAAGAGGGTACCTCTAAGGTACTAGTTCCTGCTTGGACTTGGGACAAAAAAATGTAAGCTATCTGTACTGTGATAGCAATCTCCAAGCCACACATGTTCCCAGTGGTAAAGAGTAAAAATATAACTGGCTAAGATGGCTTAAACACAAACATTGACCAATAAGTGGCTTATGCAGACCCATGGGTAACCACTAGGTAGCCAGGAGGAAAAATCTGAATAGACACACCAGAAATTCATACTATGGCAGAAATAGACTTTCCATAATTAGTTCAGCCAAGTCATTAACAAGTAAATAAATTACCAAACAAAGAAAAACTACCTCCTTGGGGGAGGAAATCAGTATTTGGAGATATCTAAATTGTCTACTTATCAACGAAAAATTATGAGACATGCAAAGAAACAGAAAGGTGTGATCTATCCATAGGAAACAGCAGGCAATAGAAACTGCTTTTGAAGGGGTCAGAATGATGGACTTAGCAGACAAAGACTTCAAAACAGCTAATATAAACATGTTCAAAGAACTAAAATAAATCATTTTCAAATAAATAAAATGGGGTATGATAACCATATATCATCAACTAGAGAAGGTTAGTAAAGAGACAGATTATTAAAATTATTTAAATGAACCAAATGGAAATTTTGAGTTTAAAAGCAAAACAGTGATGAAAAAATTACTGGATTGGTTCAAGAGTTGCTTTAAGCTAGTATAAGAAAGAATCAGTGAACTTGAAGATATGTCATTACAGATTTTGCAATGTAACAGAGAAAAGAGAGAATGAAAGTTATTAACATAGATTCAGAGAAGTGTGGGACACCATTAAGTACATCAACATATGTGTGGAATACTAGAAGAGAGAGAAAGGGACAGAAAAGGAATATTCAAAGAAATAATGGCTGTCATAATTCAAAACATAATTATTTTGTTTAAAAGGTAATTGTGTAGGTAATTTAAAAGGCAGTATAATTGCATACTTCTCTATTCTTCCCTTTACATGTGAAATCTAAAAAAATGATACAAATGGACTTATTTACAGACTCACAGACTTAGAGAACGAACTTACGGTTACTGGAGGGAAGAGTGGGGGGCAGGGATAGATTGGGTGTTTGGGACTGACATGTATGTACTACTATATTTAAAATAGATAACCAACAAGGACCTACTGTAAAGCACAGGGAACTCTGCTCAGTATTATATAACAACCTAAATGGGAAAAGAATTTGAAAAAGATACATGTATATGTATAACTGAATCACTTTGCTGTACACTGAAACTAACACAACATTGTTAATCAATTATACTTCAATATAAAATAAAAATTTAAAAAACAAAATATGAAGAGACCTAAAACAAATAAAGAGATCAAAATACTAATTTAAAGACTTCCCACAAGAAAAGCCCAGACTCAGATACTTCACTGGTGAATTCTAACGAACATTCAAAGAAGAATTAATATCGATCCTTCACATACTCTTGCAAAATGTAAAAAAGAGGGAACATTTTCTAACTCATCATATAATGCCATTTTTACCAATATACTAAAACCAAGGACATCATAAGAAAAGGAAACTATAGGTCAATATCCCTTATGAATATTAAGATATATTCAAAACTCCTCAAAAATACTATCCAACTGAATCCAACAAAATGTAAAAAGAGTTATGCACTATGACCAAGTAAAATTTATCTTAGGAATGCAAGGCTTGTTTAACATCTGAAAATCCATTAATGTAATACAGCATTCTAATTAAATAAAGCATAGAATCCATATCCTCATCTAAATTCAGGTTTGATTACTCAAGTCCACTAATACGCAGATTTTTTTCAATAAATATATACTGGAGTGCTACATGATCTGCAGACAGTTGAATCCACTGATGCAGAACCGCAGGTATGGAGGGACAACTGTGAAGTTACATGTGGATTTTTGATTGCATCGAGGTTTAGCACCCCTCACCCCTGAGTTGTTCAAGTGTCACCTATATAGGCAGAAAATATCTGAAACCATTCAGTACAGTTTCATGATAAAACTGCCCAACAACCTAGGAACAGAAGAGACTTTCCTCAGCCATCTACAAAAATAGGCCATCTACAAAAGTCCACAGCTAGCATTATACTTAATGGTAGAAGACTGAATGCTTTACTGGTAAGATAGGAACAAGACAGGAAGTCTGCTCTTGCCACTTCTATTTAACATTCTACTGAATATCTTAGCTAGGGTAATTAGGAAAGATAAACAAAGAGCATGCATATTGTAAAGGAAGAAGTAAAACTATCTTTGTTGCAGATGGCAGGGTCTTGTATATAGACTATCCTGAAGAATACAAACACACACACACACACACACACACACACACACACACACACACACTACTGTAACTAATAAACAAGTTTAGTGAGACTGTAGTATATAGATCAATACACAAAATCAATTGTATTTCTATAAGATAGGAATCAATGTTCTGAAAATAAAATTGAAACAATTCCATTTATAACAGCATCAAAAAGAATAAAATACTTAAGTATAAATTTAACAAAAGAAGTAAAAAACGTGTACCTTGAAAATTATAAAACATCATTACCAGAAATTAAAGATCTAAATAAGTCAAAAGACATTTCACGTGTTTGGAGTGGAAAACTTAGTACTCTTACAATGGCAATATTCCCCAAATTGAGCTACAGACTCAATGCTCTCCCTATCAAAATGCCAGCTGGCTTTTTTTTAAAAAACAGAAATTGATTTTTCAAATCTGTTACGGGACTTGTATCCAGAACACATTAAACACTATGATAACTCAACAATAAAAAGACAAATAACCCAATTAAAAAAGAGCAAAGGATTTGAGTAGATATTTCTCTAAAGAAGATGTACAAATGGCTGCTAAGTATATGAGAAGATGCTAAAAATCATTAGTCACTAGAGAAAATACAATCAAAACTACAAAGAGATCCCACTTCACATGCACTAGAATGGCAATAATCAGAAAGACATGTAATAAATGTTGGCAAGGATTTGGAGATATTGAGAGCCTTATACATTGCTGGTGGGAATATAAAATGGTGTAACCACTTTGGAAAACAGTTTGGCGACCACTTAAGAAATTAAACATGGAGTTACGTAATTACCCAGCAATTCCATTTCTCCCCAAAAGGAATGAAAACATACATCCACATGAAAGCTTATATACAAATGTTCCCTTGAAGCATTATTCATAATAGTTGAAAGGTGGAAACAACTGAATGTCCAAAAATAACATGTAGTATATTCATACAATTGCATACTATTTGGCAATAAAAATAAATGAAGTGCTGATACATGCTGCAACATGGATGAACTTTGATAAATCTTACTAAGTGAAGGAAGCCAGTCACAAAACACCAGTTATCGTATTATTTCATTTATATGAAATGTCTATAATAGGTGAATCTATAGAAACAGAATATGACTTGCTTAGGGCTAAGGAGATTGATGGGAGGTGATGGCTAATGGGTCTGGGCTTTTTAAGGAGGGACTAAAGTGTTGTAAAATTGTGGTGATGGTGATACAATGCTGCTGGTACACTAAAAATATCCAACTGGACACTTTAAAGGGGTTAATGGTATGGAATGTGAATTATATCTCAATAAAGCTGTTAAAAAGATCATGTTTTTATACAAACAAAATAATGTATTAGTAAAAAATGCATAAAATAAAACAATTTTAGTATAAAACAATAGCAAAAAAGACTAGGAAGAAATATAGTATTGCAAAGTTTTTATACTATTAGCCAACAAATGACAAAAAGTTAGAATCATAAAGAATACTTAGTCCAAAAGTTGTCAGGAAAATAGACAAAATGAAACAAAGAACAGTAGGTACAAAGAGATAACAAATAGCAAGATGTATTACTTGATTTCAAGACTTACTATGCAGCTCAGTAATTGAAACAGTGTAGTTTGGCATTAATATAGAGAAATACATCAGTGGAAAAGATTAGAGAGTTCAGAAATACACCTACACAAACATGTGCAACTTAATTTTGACAAAAGTGAAAAACAATTTTGTGGGGAGACAACAGTTTAAAAAAGAGAGTGGTATGGGATAATTGGATATAAATATGCAAAATAACCCACTTTGATTGATGCCTTATGTCATATGTTAAAAGTAGCTCAAAATGAATTATAGACCTAAATATAAAACCAAATGTTATAAAACTTCTAGAAGAAATCATAGGAGAAAAATCTTCATGACCTTGTATAAGGTAAAGATTTCTGAGACACCACAGTCGAAAGCACAATCAATAAAAACTTCATCAAAATTTACAAACACTTTTATTTGAAAGACACTATGAGGAGATTGAAAAGACAAGCTACAAACAGAGAAATATTTGCAAAGTATGTATCTGATATATGGCTTTTATACAGAATGTGCAAAGATCTCTCAAAACTCAATAACAACAAAGAACTGATTAAAAATGGGCAAAATATTTGAGCACACACTTAACCAAAGACGATGTACAGATGGCAATAAGCAAAAAGGATGCTCAACACCATTAGTGATTAGAAATATGCAATTTCAAATTGCAATGAGATACCATGTCACACCTATTAGACTTGATAAAATTATAAAGACAGATCATATACCAAATGCTGGCAAAAAATGTGGAGGAACTGGCTGTCTCTTACATTGCTTGGATAGAATAAAACATGGTAGAACCATTCTGGAAAAGTTTGGCGATGTCATAAAATGTTAAGTATCCACCTGACATATATTCTAGGCATTTAACTGGAGGCATTTCATTTAATGAAAGCCTATGTCCATGTAAAAATTTTTATGTCAACACTCATGATATTTTTATAGCAGCTTATTTTTAAATAGCTAAAATGGGAAAAACTCAATTGTCCTTCAACAGATGAATTGATAAACAAATTGTGATTTAAGGATACAATGCTACTCAATAATAAAGAGAAATGAACTATCATATAAAATAACATAGATGAATCTCAAAATGATTTTGCTGAGTGATAAAAGTCAGAAAAAAGCAATAATCAAGATATGATCATCTAACAAGAATAAATTAAACTCAGGATTTTATGAATATATGTGAAGTATTAGTTGAGAGTGACTAAACCACATTATACCATAAAAATGTTTTGCTATTTCTTTACTTAAACTTTATTAAGTTAATGTTGAAAGTTCATTTAGCTTTTTTTTCACGTGTACAAAGACCTTAAAGATAAGCTTTGCAAATATTGGAATATTCTGTTTTCAAGGCAAACCTTTTAGTAGGTGTATAAAGTGTATTGGTTAGAAACCTTCTGTCTTCAGTAATAAAAATGAAGTTGAATTGAATGAAGTTAAGCAAAAAAATTGTTTCAGAAGTTATAGGACCAAAATTAAGAGGGAGAAATAGATGTGGAAAGAACAAAATATACCAGCAGGTTCTCATCAATAATTTAGAGTAATAGAATTACTGAAATTCCTGCAGACTGTGCACTTGGGGATACTCATTGCCTGGCTCTTTGGCAGTCTTAAAGTATAGCGCTGCCATGGAAAAGTGTCCCGCTAGCTACTTCTGGCTTGGGAGACAGGATGAAATTGTGTGGAGAGGAAGGCAATTTTTTCAGAAGAGTTTTGAGATGTAAAAAAAAAAAGTGAAGCAACTGTGGAGAGAAACAGAAAGTAAAGGGAGAAGATGGCATGATTTCAAAGAGTGTTGTTGTGTTCTCCATATCCCCTTGCAAAGAGTATGAGAACTTGAAATAGAGAATTGAGTTATTTTGAATTTCCTCTTTGACATTAAAACCATGCTTCTTTAGTGTAACACGGGCTCTCGACGGGATTCTTCCTCTTTCAATTACAAACAGAGAATGATCTGAATGACTATTTTCCCAGTCTTCCCAAGGATAATACATAACAAATTACATCCTAATTCATATATAAACATGAAGGCCTTAGTGCATTGATTGGGGCTTAATTCTTACATGAAATCCTGGTTGAGAATGGTCTAGAGTGAATCACAGGCTTTATATAGAATAATTTCACAGAAACCAAGGGCAAAACTACAGCCAGGCTTTTGAAGTCTGACATTTCCTGGCAAAAGAATCATGTTGATCAAGTTTTTATCAGGTCTTTTTTTTTCTTCGAAGAATTGGTGTCATGTAGCAAAAACTGGCTATTGGGGGCTCACTTCTGTGAGAGGAACAGTTGGTAATGGCTTCATGAGCCAGTGTCCCAGAAGGTCACAGAAGAGAATAGAACCTGTGTGTGTGTGTGTGTGTGTGTTTGCTGCAGGGCTGGTCTTGTTTCTTCCTCTTCTTAAGTTATACATTTGCTACTTGTCCTGTTTATTTATGTCCCATATTCATCTTTGTTCCATGTGGTCTGGACTTACAGGACACCTCGCCTTTTCAAGGCCCTCATGTTCAAACTTCTTATGCACCCTTAGAAGATATACTTTTTTCATTGTACTCTGCAAAATGAGAAGTGCCAGTTTTCCTTATAATCCAAGGAATTATTTCCTTCTATTTTATAGTCCTATAGTCTTCTAATTTGAACCTTTGATCCTGGTTCTGTAGTTCCTTCATTAAAGGGAAAGGTATATTTATTTGTTTCCTACTTTACATTTATTTTTCAGTAGATAATTCATGGACACAGGATAAAATTTTAAAGTTGCAAGAAATGTGTCGTGGAATTTGTGTCTCCCTCACCCTTATTTCCTAACTACTCAGTTATCCTTCCTAGAGGTAATCAGCATTACTAATTTCTTAAGTAACCTTTCAGATATTTTATGTACGTGGAGGTACATTTTTCCATGTATAATCTTCTCTATATCTGTTTTCTTTAACAAATGTTAGGTACTATAAATAATACTTTGCACACTACTTTTTTCTCCCACAGTACAGAGCATTTTAACCTTCCTGCAACAAAATTAACTTCCTGAGCAAAATGTATAGTAAAAAAATGACAAGAAAACTTGTTATTTTAATACTGAATATCTTCCCTGGTTGCCACATGTTTTGGCTTAACCAAAAAGGAAATATTTATATATATAGGTAATACGACAACCTATTATATTAACCAAATGCACAGGATAAAGAAGATAATTCATTATATAACTTAAAATAAGTTCTTGAAAACACGTTTAAATGTGTTTTTTTCTGTGTGTTGGTTTTACATTTTGTCATGTAGACAAGACTTTGCTAAACTTTATTAAGAAAATAGATATATTTACACAGAGTTTTTATGACTAATAACTTGAGTTTTTTTTTTTTTTTTTTTTTTTTTACCAACTAAGAGTTTCAGCAGTTTTTAACATACTGTTCATTGGTAAGCTTTCTTAGTTTCAGTCGGTGATTTTGGTTTCTAAGAGTTCCTCATTTATGCCACAACAATATGAGAACATAAAGCTACTTATTTCCTAACTTGAACATAGTTCTGAATGAAAAACTATTCTTATCTTATAATATTAACTCTTACAATTCATAAAAGAAGGCTTTTATATTATTTTGGGAAAAGAATTGTAAACTGTAAAAAATATAGTTATTCCTATCTTGGGCTCTTGGAATCTGACACATTCATTTGTTTGGAAGGAATAACCTGGGGAAGATGGCTTTATAGTACTGGCACTTGCAAAATAGGATATATAATTAGCTTGAGATGAAATGACTTTGTTTTTTTCCATAAAGCTAACATTATACCAAATAACAATAAATCTTACAAATGTTTCTAAGTCATTCCGTTTTATTTTTAGTTTTATAATATTTACTTGTATATTAAATTTTACTTCTTAAATGAAATAGTTTTCTAAACGAGAAGAAACACCTCCTGTGGTTGTTTCTAATTTCATTTTCTGCTAACATAGCTGTTGGCACTAGAAATGCAGAACAATTTTCAGAGATACTGTCAACCATGTAATTTCTTGGCAAATATATGACAATTACTTTCTATGTAATTACAGTGTCATTCCATTGGATCCTGCAGCTGAGTCAAAGAAGAGATTTACCAGGCGATCTTGTCTATCACTCCACTTGTGGTTGTTTCCTTATGTCAGTGTTCTGGACACACCATACATTGTGACTCCACTTAATACTGCAGTCAGGTCAAAGCCATAACATTCAGTAAAGGCAGCTAATTTTCTTGTGCTACTAGATTATTCCTTTGGATTAAGACTAAGCTATATATTTGGGTTTGCTTTTATTACTCATTAACATTTCAGGGGCATGCAATAATGAGTGTTGAGGATTGTCTTCAAAGAATCAAAAAGAAGTTTTAAACCAATGAATTAACATAAACAAAATAATTAAAGACAAAGGCATTAAAAAGGGTAATAATTTTAACTTTAGAAAAGATTTATATTTGACACTGAAAACTCTTCCAAATTTAGAGTGCTTTTCTAGAACATTTTCCATTTAAAATATGTCTCAAAACATCACTCAGTTTTTCAAAAGGAAATACAAAGGAAATGCATAGTTCTTCACAAGCTAGAATGAGTTTCCTATAAGAGAGTGGAGAAGCAGAAAAATGTGTTGACATTTTTAATTTAATGAAAATCTATTTTTTGTCTTAGTTTTGGGTAAGCTAAATGTTGAAATCCCTGAATGGGAAATTGTTTTGAAAAAGTGTCACAAGTTTAAATAGAATTTCATGTAATTTTCAGATGCTTTTCTTTAGAGAAATGACATTGATGTTAAAAATTTCTTAGTTCCTAGGAGTGGGGGCTTGGTCTATATGACGCACTCACTGTTTTTCTCTTTTTATTGGAGTATAATTGCTTTACAATGTTGTGTTAGTTTCTGCTGTACAATGAAGTGAATCAGCTATATGTATACCTATATCCCCTCCCTCTGGGACCTCCCTCCCACCCCCCCATCCCACCCATCTAGGTCATCACAGAGCACCGAGCTGAGCTCACTGTGCTGTACAGCAGGTTCCCACTAGCTATCTATTTTATACATGGTAGTGTATATATGTCAAACCTAATCCCCCAATTTGTCCCACCCTCCCCTTCCTCACTGTGTCCACATGTCTGTTCTCTACATCTAAGTCTCTATTCCTGCCCTACAAATAGGTTCATCTGTGCCATTTTTCTAGATTCCACATATATGCGTTAATATACGATATTTGTTTTTCTCTTTCTGGCTTACTTCACTCTATATGACAGACTCTAGGTCCATCCACATCTCTACAAATGACCCAATTTTGTTACTTTTTATGGCTGAGTAATATTCCATTGTATATATGTACCACATCTTCTTTATCCATTCATCTATCATTGGACATTTAGGTTGTTACCATGTCTTGGCTATTGTAAATAATGCTGCAGTGAACATTGGGGTCCATGTGTCCTTTTGAATTATGGTTTTCTCAGGGTATATGCCCAGTAGTGGGATTGCTGGGTCATATGGTAATTCTGTTTTTAGTTTTTTTAAGGAACCTCCATACTGTTCTCCACAATGGCTGTATAAATTTAGATTCCCACCAACAGTGTAGGAGGGTTCCCTTTTCTCCACACCCTCTCCAGCATTTATTGCTTATAGACTTTTTGATGATGGCCATTCTGACTGGTGTGAGGTGATACCTCATTGTAGTTTTGATTTGCATTTCTCTAATAATAGTGATGTTGAGCATCTTTTCATGTGCCTCTTGGCCATCTGTATGTCTTCTTTGGTGAAATGTCTTTTTAGGTCTTCTGCCCATTTTTTAATTGGGTTTTTTGTTCTTTTGATACTGAGCTCCATGAGCTGTTTGTATATTTTGGAGATTAATCTCTTGCTTCATTTGCAAATATTTTCTCCCCCCATTCTGTAGTCTGTCTTTTCGTTTTGCTTATGGTTCCTTGCTTTGCCAAAGCTTTTAAGTTTAATTAGGTCTCATTTGTTTATTTTTGTTTTTATTTTCATTACTCTAGGAGGTGGGTCAGCATAGACATTTAGATTTACTTAAATGATATAGGTATATGGAAAACCTTTTAATTATGATGGGAAAGTAATCTGGAGATTTGATGGATTTACTACATTTGGATATATTGGCAGAATTTCCATAATATGAAGAAACATGAAGGAGAACATGCAAGTTTAAACTAATATGTGGATATTTTCATCAGCATTTATTGAACTATCTGATTAATTTTGAAAGTCTCCACTTAATTTTGCCAGAATGCACAGAACCTAGAGGAAAAAGTCTTTAATTTTTACAAATAATCACTTCTTAGAATATATATTGCTCTATTTTATTTTAAAATGCTGTTTTTTTATACCACTAAATGATTAACTATCAGCAACCCCTTTTTGGAGATTAAAAATGTCAAAAATCAGCAAATTATTTTACCAAGATGTGTGTATATTAACCACATTGTAGTTAATTTATAAGCATAAATGATTTATTCATTTCTTCACAAGGATTTTTTGAGCACCCATTTGATTCCACACATAGTACAACTTTTGAGGTGGAGGCAGAGTACAAATATGAATAGGAAGAAAAGAACACAGTGGCAGAAGTGATGGTCTGTTGATGCCAGCTCATAGTGGCTCACAATGTCCATTGTGAGCATCTCTTCTGAAGGCTATGTGCAGTGACATCCTGTTGGTATTGTGAAATTGGCAGCAGTGGAAGTATGAGCCTGGTGAAAGTGAACACATGTTGAAGAAGAGGATGTTTTTTTTTCTCTCTCTCTCTCTTTTTTTTAAAAATTCTTCTCAGATGTGGCAGGAGTCAGTTGTTAAATGTTTTCTAGGATACCATTAGGTAAAGGGTATAGTTTCTGTGATCAGATATATCTGATCAGCCCTGTTTCATCCTGTGTAAACTTAGACAACTTACTTAACCTTGCTTAGACTTTTTTCCTTATCTGTAAAGTGAAATTCATATCATCATTAACATCACGTGTTTGTTATGAGGATTAAATGAGGAAATAAGTATAAAATTCTTAGCGTGGTTTGGTTCATAGAATAATTTTTTTTTTCGTCACAGACCACAGACCTGTCAGAACAACCAAATGCATGTTATATAATACAACAGATGTTATAATAAGGTAGACTGAATCAATAAGTATTATTGAAGTATCTTCAATATCTTCAGTTATGTAGAAAGTGTTAAGGTAGTGTGGAGAAGGGGGTGCTCAGTTCTGTCAAGGAAGCTGAGAAGGACACATGGAAGAGGCAAAGTATGGATGGGATTCTGATACATGTACTAGAGTTTGCTAAGCAAAGAAAGAAAGTGGATGATGTGAGGAGAAGCCTGGGCAATGGGAACAGTGTGTAAGTGGCACAGATGTAGTATAAAGATATTTGGTAAAATTGATAGTACCTTCAGAGGTGCATGTGTGTGCTTTGATTCCAAGTGAACTCTGGGCAACATGAATATCTTTTGAGAAAGGCTGTTGACAGTAAATGTTATCTCCAATATAATTTCGCCTGGAGTATGATGTCTTTCAGTTTTCCCTCTGCTCCATAATTCTTAGATTTAAGAGACGGAGAGTTTTCCCACTGGACACTGACCACCACGATCATATGTACAATTATAAATGGAAGTGCTAAAAAAATTAGGTCTTCAAAATGATTTATAAACATTAACTAATCCACTATATTAAGTGTCAGCCTAAGTAGTTAAGCAATCCTATTTACTTTTATAATTGGGAACTTTGAAAAAAGAATAACATATAGTCCTTTAAATTGAAAAAGTCAATACATTTCAAACTTGTATTTAGCAAACACAACATATTCCTAAATTGAGTATTTCATTAAATGAAGCTGAGGAAATAATATTGTTTAAATATTATATTTATTTCATTTTAATCTATATTTATTGTTTATTTCAATTTTAAAAGTTTTGAGGTTACAATGTTATTTTATTCTGGTCATAATAAAACTATAATACATAATGCTGCCATTAGAATCCCTTCATACTTTCTACAGGATTGTTTCAATCTTCAATATCATCAATAAAAATTTAATAATCAAAGGAAATTTTTTTCCTCTTAAGAGAGAATGGAAAATAAATTAAAAGTAATAAACAATCAACCACATGTTTTTATTGATTGAAGTCTTGCTAAGGTATCTTTGGGACAATTTTCTTCCTTTGGACTATTCTTTCTCAAGAAAATTCCTTCTTTATTACTAAAATATTTGAAGTACTGAAAGTATTAGAATAGTGCTTAAAGTACAGTAATATATTTAAAGTATAATAATGTATTTAGGCCATAGATATAAAGCCATTTGATTATAATATAGCCTTTTGCATTTATTACGGGTACAATGGGTTAAATGTATGTGGGTGATGGGTTTCAAGCTACATTTTAGGAAAAACTTGGTGGTTTATTTTCACTCTGGAGCTGCAGTCCCTGAATATGTGGTCATGGTTGGTGTGCTAAACCCTTGCTTACTCTGAACATGATTAAGCTACTCTGTCTCTTCTATCCTGGCTACTCTTAATAAAAATAAGGTCTGTACCCAGCTGGTCCATTAAGAAGGACAGTTCAGTGATCTCTCCAAGGCACAAGACCTATAGGGCATGTCTCAAACCCATAACATACATACATTGATTCTCAGTAAAAAGTGCTACCTCTTTTCTGGTTGGCTTTCACCTCTTCATCCCCATTTTTTACTGCATCAAACTCTACTTGGAGGGTGAGAAATTGAAACCCTTAACTCCTTTCACCACTTGGTGAGGGGGAACCTCTTTTTTTTTTCCTGCAGGGCATTTTTTTTTTTTTTTATAGGCTTATATCTCTCAATGAAGCAACACTTAACTAAGGGAAAAGAATCTGATCCAGCTCAAGTTCTGGAATCAGAATTAGTCTTTTATCAGATCAAGAGATTTGGATAACATATGATCCATCAATTTAGACTCTATAAGCAAAGATATTTGCATTGATGCAAACAAAGGATCCAGTAAGGGGATTAGAGGTTTATAGAAAAGAATCACATTGATTTCACATACCAGAATCTACTTTGTGAAAACTTTTCAAAGTAAAATCAAGAATATTCCAAAACTGAGTTGACAATAAAAGTAATTTGTCAAAATCAAACACTTTGAGAGTTACAAAGAAAGTACTTCTAGTTCTGACCCTTAGGACCTGTCATTACTATGAGAGGCTGTAAAAAAGGTTTGGGAGAAAGGTATTAAAGAAGTAGAGGTTGATAAGATAGAAGTCTCTACAGCTGTTATAAAAGTAAATCTTCCTAAACCAGAGCCAACTGTAAAAGAAATATTTACTATTGGCTGCCTCTGTCCCTGCTGCTATAATGGGGACCATTAGCTATATGTTGTGAAAGCAGCCACTCGGGAAGATGGGAGACATTACTTTTTAGATTGATTCTGAAATTCTCAGGGCTATTGTTCTACATTCTTGAGAAAAGTTTCATGAAAAGAGCAACCTGAGTTTTAGACTTAGCTTTTGTGACTTCATTATTGAGGCTGTATAGTGTGGTGGTTGGCTTTGATTTTAGACGTATGTAGGTTTGAAAGGCAGTTCTACTAATTATTGTGTGTTCTTGGAGAGGTTGCATTACATTAAAAATTTCAATTTCATAACTGAGAAAATGATACTGATAATGATGATGATAATAAATACTTATATCATTGTGAGGATTAGGATATGTTAATATAACTTCCTAAAATAATTAGTAAAGCACTTGGCATATATTTCACAGTAAGTGTTAGCTTAAAATACAGAGTCAGATCATGGACTCTCAGTGCTGGCCATACTAATTGGCTATTCTATTATTGTCATATTGTAAAGAAATTTACCTCGTTTTGCATTCATTTGAAAAATTGTTAGTCTGTGAGTTAACAAACATACTAAAGGAAAAAGGAAAATAAAAAGATTCTTTAGTTCTTCATGTATTTAAAAGTCATCCCGAAACACTCAATGCAGTGAGCCTTCAACAGATATTATTCATTGATTAAGCGCAAAGAAACAGAAACTTAAATAGAAACAGTAACTTAGTTTTGATTAGGGGAAAAGAGGTTTAAAGAGGGAGAGAGCAAGGTGGAAACAAAGGACAAAAAAACAATCCCCCCAAAGTTTATTTGTACAACTAGACTAAAGATTGCAGCAGTATGAGTCAGTCTCTGAGTGAAAAAAGCAGGAAGTAAAGTACAGTTGACCCTCGAACAACATAGGTTTAAACTATATTGTTCCACTTGTATGCCAGAGTTTTCCAATACATACAAACTACAACACTAACTGATCCAGGGTTGGTTGAATCTGTTTATGGGGACCTGAGGATACAGAGGGCCAACTGTGGATGGTTGCCCCTAACCCCCTCAGTTGTTCAAGGGTCAACTATACTGGATTCATCCATGCTCTTTACATGTGTTACCTCACTTAATTCACACAATAATTCTATGAAGGAAAGATTACTTTCTAATTTTACTAATAGAAAACAAAGACCCAGGGAGGTTTGTGTACTAAAGTCCTATAGGAATAGAGACAAGATGGACTTAACCGATTTTCTGACATCCTTCTTTGGCTTTTATGGTAATAGTTTCGGTCAGGGCCACATAAGGTTCCCAGTTTTAGTTGAAATTGAAGTAATGGAGGAAGCTTGTATAGAAATGATCACTTTCTCTTTCTGGAAGAGCCCAAGAGAATCTAGTGAGCCTTTTCTCTCTAGCACCCAGGTGTGACTTCAAGGAGCTGGCCAGCCAATTAGACTGCAAGAAGATACAGTATCATACAATATCATTTCTCAAACTCTTTCAGACCCTTAAAAGTGTCAAGCAGTGTGTGTGTGTGTGGGTGTGTGTGTGTGTGTGTGTGAAAGAGAGAGAGAGAATAAGAGATGAGGGGAGAATTCCCTTTTATTTATGTCACCTTTGTTCTCATTATTACCTATATACTCTAGAGAGCAATAAGCTATATGTTCTTCATCTTGATTTTCTTACTTTGATGCTTTTCTAACAATTATTTTCTCTTATAGGACTGCTTGGGTAGATTTGTGCTATAGTGGGTTGTTAGATTATAGTAGTGCTAGGTGTCTAGGGTAAAGGAAATGGATCCTATGCAAAGAAAGACCTTTCAATCAGAGTGCTAAACACTTTTAGTGTTAGTGAGGCAAAAATATGATTATCAATTTATCATGTTATAATGATTCATCTCACAACAATTAATATCGCAGAGCAAACAAATATTAAGGCTGCCTCTTTGGCAGAAGATAATGTGCTTCTCATCACTGTATGTACGAGAAAAATAGCATCTTAAATGATCAGTTCTGAACTTTACAAAATAATATTAGAAAGTATCTTAGGGGCTTCCCTGGTGGCGCAGTGGTTGAGAGTCTGCCTGCCAATGCAGGGGACACAGGTTCGAGCCCTGGTCTGGGAAGATCCCACATGCCGTGGAGCAACTGGGCCTGTGAGCCAAAACTACTGAGCCTGAGCGTCTGGAGCCTCTGCTCCGCAACAGGAGAGGCCGCGATAATGAGAGGCCCGCGCACCGCGATGAAGAGTGGCCCCCACTCGCCGTAACTGGAGAGAGCCCTCGCACAGGGACGAAGACCCAACACAGCCAAAAATAAAAATAATAAATAAATAATAAATAAAAAAATTAAAAAAAAAAAGTATCTTAAATACAAGACATTCATTATTCTTGTTCAATGGGGAATTTTCCTCATAGTAACCACTATAATGGACACTTTTTATAGCTTTCTTCCATCTCTAAATTTTCTTCCTGTGTTTAGAAAATTCCCCCACTATTAGAGTTCCAGCTTCTCTCTGTGAAAGCTAGAAAAAAATTTGTCAGCCTCCCCTATAGCTAGAACATGGTCATGTGACCTAGGTTTCTCCAATCAGAAGTACCTGTTTCAGAAGCTGGTGACCCAAATAGGCAGGTTCTGCACAGAGTCCATTCTGGGAAGACTGGCAGATGACATATACAGTTTCCATGGTCAACAGTGTCGGACATTCCAGGAAAGTGTCAGTGCGTGTAATCAGAGTTTGGCAGTGAGTAACAGAAACTATACCTAATGGTGGAAATTGTTACCTCTCATTGATATTTTATAATTCATTGAATTTTTATTAAACTTAGAGACTTTAATAAAAGTACAAATGTATACCTCATGTATAGGTTATAAATTACAATGACCATGTGACCACCCAGAAGCCCCCATTCTCCGCCTACGCCAAATAACAGCTCTTTGAGCCCAAGACCTTTCAGTCTTTCATAGAATTCTAAGTAAACATTATTTTCCCAGCCAGCAATCATTTTTTTTGAGATTTCTGTCTTTTAGTTTTATTAATAGACTTTATTTTAAAGAGTTTTATATCACAGAAAAATTGAGCATATAGTAGAACACTCCCATGTTATAACTTCCACCCAATACACAGTTTCTCCAATTATTAAATATTTTACATTAGTATGATTAGTATGGTACATTTGTTAAAATTCTAAACCAGTGCTGATATTAACTAAAGTCCATGCTTTATTCAGCTTTCCTTCATTTTTACCTAATGCCCTTTTTCTTCTCTAGGATATCGCATTACATTTGATTGTCATGGCTCTTTTGGCTCTTCTTGGCCATAAGTTTCTCAGACCTTTCTGGTTTTTTGTTTCTGATGAACTTGATAATTTATTATTATTTTATTTTTTAATACATCTTTATTGGAGTATAATTGCTTCACAATACTGTGTTAGTTTGTGTTGTACAACAAAGTGAATCAGCCATATGCATACATATATCCCCATATCCTCTCCCTCTTGAGCCTCCCTCCTACCCTCCCTATCCCACCCCTCTAGGTCGTCGCAAAGCACCGAGCTGATCGCCCTGTGCTGTGCTGCTGCTTCCCACTAGGACTAGTCAGATATATTGTAGGATGTTGTTCTATTGAAGTTTTTCTGACGTTTCTCTCATTTCTGATGTTTCTCGTTTCTCATTGACTGGGGTTATGGGCTTTTAGAAGGAAGATCACAGAAATAAAGTGCCATTTTCATCACATCATATCAAGAGTGCATACTATCAACATGATCTATGACTGTTGATGTTGACCTTGATCACTTGGCTGAAGAGAGTTTGTTAGGTTTCTCCAGTATAAAGTTACTCCTATACTGTACTCTTTGGAATTTTCTTTGGGAGAGAGTCACTATGCACAGCACACTTTTAAAGAGTGGGAACTCATACTTCCCTTCCAGTAGGGTGGAGTATCTACATAATTTATTTTGAATTCCTTTGCCTGGGAGATTTGTCTGTATTCCCCCATTTATTAATTTATCCAATCAATTATTTATATTGGTATAGGTTAATGGATATCTGTTTCATACTTTAGATTTTAACCCAATACTACTTTCATTATTTTGCTCAAGTTGTTCCACTTTAGGCCATTGGAAGTTCTTTCAATTAGTTCCTGTGCCCCTTTGACATACTCCCATCAATGTGTGTTTGCATTTATTAAAGCACTTCCTTAACTTCTGGGATTGCAAGATGCTCCAGGCTCATCTTATGTATTCCCTGCAAAGCCTTAAAATCAGCCATTTCTCCAAAAACTCTGAATTCTTTTATGGAGAATGGTATTGGAAACCAAGATCTGTGTGCTAGGTGTGCTTTTTGCTAGTAGAGTGTTGTTTCTTTCAGGCCCTTTTGGGTAACAGAGCAGAGAAATATATGTGTGCATATTGACCAATGTATATACAAAAGTCTATAGGTATTTCTGTATGTAACCATCTGCATTTATATTAAGGTAAACATAAGATCTACTGCTATCTCCAGTTCTAATCCATTACCACATGAATCATTCTAGTCCTCACCCCTTGCTCATCTATAAATTTCTACTCCACCGTGAGATGCGTAGATCCCACCATCTGCCATACATTTACGTACTTAACTGTTCAGTTCTAGTATACATGTATAGCAGTATCAGAATTATTAACTTATACCCATGTAGGAAACAATTTTATTGATTAAAGTATAGGATTTATGTGCAGTTCCTTTTGCCTTTAGTCTTATAGACTCCATTTGTATCTCAAGTTGATTAGGTCAGCCCCTTTCCCACCACACTCTTCAGTATGGTGGTTTTATACATTTGTAATAGTTAGGTTCACTTATCACAGTGCACATTCTTTCTTGGGATCCCGTGACTGTCTAAATGATTTATTTTTCAATTTGTGTACATCAAGGTTCACACATTGTGTTGTAAAATTTTATAGTTTTTGATAAATGCATAATGTCATATATCTAGTATTACAGTATCATGCACAATATTTTCATTGCTGTAAAAAATGCCTTATACCTCACCTGTTCATCCCTCCCCCACCCCCAAAATTCCTGGTACCACTTATCTTTTCTCTATATCTGTAGTTTTGCCAAAACGCCATGTAATTGGAATCATAAAGTATGTAGCTTTTTCACACTGACTTCTTTCACTTAACAGTGTAAACAGTATTCATTTTCCTCCATGTCTTTTTGTGGGTTGATAGTTCATTTCTTTATATCACTGAATAATTCAATTACATAGATATACACAATTTGTTGATACATTGACCTATTGAAGGACATCTTGGTTGTTTCCAGTTTTTGGCAATTATGAATAAAGCTGCTGCAAACATTCTTGTTCAAGTGTTTTGTTGTTGTTGTTGACATAAATTTTCAGCTCAATTAGGTAATTACCTAGGAGTGTGATTGATGAATTATATGGTAAGACTATATTTAGCTTTGTGAGCAACTGCCAAATGGTCCTCCAAAGTGGACTATTCTGCATTTCCTCCAGGAATGAATAACAGTTTCTGTTTCTTTGCATCCTCTCCAGCATTTGGCATTGCCAGATTTTTTAATTTTAGCCATTTTAATAGGTGTTTAGTGGTATCTCATTGTTTTAATTTGTGATTACCTAATGACAAAAAGTGTTGAGCATCTTTTTATATGCTTATTTAACAGCTGTGTTTATTCTTTGCTGAGGTGTCTGCTCAGATTTTTTGTCCATTTTCTTATTGGGATGTCCATTTTCTTGTTATTTTAGAAGGTCTTTGCATATTTTGGATGCTAGTCTTTTACCAAATGTGTTTTGCCATATTTTCTCTTAGTTTGCGCCTTGTCTTTTCATTCTCTTAACAATGTCTTTCTTAGAACAGTTTTCAATTTTAGAACGTCAACGTACCAATTTTTTTCATGAAATGTGCTTTTGGTTTTATATTTTAAAAGTCATTGCCAAAGTGAGTAGATTTTCTCACATGTTATCTACTAGAAGTTTATGCTTTTGCATTTTACATTTTTGCTTATGCTCCATTTAAGTTAGTATTTTTTGAAAAGTTTAAGGGCTGTGTATTAATATGTGTATGTGTTTGTGTGTGTGTGTGCGTGCGCATATTTAGATTCCAGATATAAGAGAAATCCTATGGTATTTATCTTTCTCTGACTTATTTGACTTAGCATAATGCTTTTGAGGTTCATCCATGTCATCACAAATGGCAAGGTTTCATTCTTTTTTATGGATGAATAATATTTTGTTGTGAATATATACCACAATTTCTTTATCCATTTATCTATCAGTGGACAGTTATGTTGTTTCCATATCTTGGCTATTGTAAATAATGCTGCAATGGACATGGGGGTACATATATCTTTTTGAGTTAGTGTTTTTGTACATTTGGGTAAATACCCAGAAGTGGAATTGCTGTTTCATATGGTAGTTCTATTTTTATTTTTATTAATTAATTTATTTTTAATGTTTTTATTGAAGTATAGTTGATTTACAATGTTGTGTTAATTTCTGCTGTACAGCAAAGTGATTCAGTTATATATATCTGTATACATATATGTGTGTATATATATATTTTTTTAATATTCTTCTGCATTATGGTTTAATCTCAGGATATTGAATATAGTTCCCTGTGCTATACAGGAGGACCTTGTTGTTTAGCTATTCTATATGTAGCTATTTCTAATATTTTAAGGAACCTCCATACTGTTTTCCATAGTGGCTGCACCAATTTACATTCCCACCAAAGTGCATAAGGGTTTCCTTTTCTCCACATACTCACCAGCACTTGTTGTTTCTTGTCTTTTTGATGATAGCTATTCTAACTGGTATGAGTTGATATATCATTGAAGTTTTGATTTGCGTTTCCCTAATGATTAATGACATCAAGCATCTTTTCATGAATCTGTTGACCATCTGTATGGCTTCTTTGGAAAAATGTCTTTTCAGATCCTGTTCCCGTTTTTAAATTGAACATTTGTTTCTTTTTTTTGCAACTGAGTTGTATGAGTTCTTTATATATTTTGGATATTAACCCCATATCAGATACATGATTTGCAAATATTTTCTCCCATTCAGTAGGTTGCCTCTTAATATTGTTGATGGTTTCCTTTGCTGTGCAGAAGCTTTTCATGGTTTCATTTCCATAGAAACTTTACAATCAGCTTGTTGACATCAAAAACATTGAGTCTTTTAATCCATGAACACAGAATTTCTCTTTATTTATTTAGATCTTTGATTTTTTCTTCAGAGCCATATATAAATCTTGTGCATATTTCATTAGGTTTATACTTAAGTTTTCTCTTTTTTTGGTGCTAATGTGATATTCTCTTTTTAATTTCAAATTCCAGTTGTTTATTGCTGGCATATGGAAAAGCAAATGACTTTTCTGTATTAACATGTATCTTGTGAACTTGCCATACTCATTTATTAATTCTGGAATTTTTTTTTTTTTGATTCTTTGAGATTTTCTATGTAGACAATCATGTTATCTGTGAACAAAGACAGCTTTAGTTTTCTTCCCAATCCATTTACCTTTTCTTGTCTTTTATTATTGCATTAGTTAGGATTTCTAGTACAAAGTTTAATAGGAGTGGTGAGAGGGAACATGTGCTTTGTTCTTGATTTTAGGAGGGTAGCATCTAGTTTCTCACAATTAAATATGATGTTCGCCATAAGTTTTTTGTACATATTCTTTACAAAGTTGAAGAATCTCCTTCTCTTCCAAGTTTCCTGATAATTTTTGTCATCAATGGGTATTGGATTTTTGTCAAATTCTTTTCTGTATCAATTAATATGATAATATGATTCTTATTCTTTAGCCTTTTGATGTGATGAATTACATTGATTTTCAAATGTCTAATCAGCCTTGCTTACCTGGAAAAAATTACACCTAGTTGTGGTGTTTAATTATTTTTATACATTATTGGATTCAGTTTGCTAGTATTTTGTTGAGGTTTTTTGCGTCTATGTTTATAAGAAATTACTGATCTATATTTTTCCTTCCTTGTAATGTCTTTACCTGGATTAGGTATTAGGGTAATATTGGCTTCAGAATGAGTCAGGAAATGTTCCTTTTCTTCTTTTTTCTAGAAGAGATTGTAGAGAATTGACACTATTTCTTCCATAAATGTAGAATTCAGTAGTGAATCATCTGTTTCAGTTGCTTTCTTTTTTGAAAGCTTATTTATTATTGAATTAATTTCTGTAATAGTTATATGCCTATTCAGGTTATCTATTTCTTTTTGTGTGAATTTTGGTAGTTTTTGTCTTTCATAGAATTGGTCAATTTCATCTGTTATCAAATTTATTGACATAGAGTTGTTCATAATATTCCTTTCTTATCCTCTTAACAAGAGTCCATGTGATCAGTAGTGATGGCCTCTCTTTCATGTCTGATATTAGTAATTTGTGCCTTTTCCCTTGTTTTTTTCCTTTCTTTCTTTTTTAAAAAATTTTTTTAGCCTGGCTATAGATTTATCAATTTTATTGATCCTTTCAAAGCACCAGCTTTTGGTTTCATTGATTTTCTCTTTTGATGTCCTATTTTCAATTTTATTTATTTCTGCTCTAATTTTTATTATTTCTTTTCCTCTCCTTGCTTAAATTGCTCTTCTATCTCTAGTTTCTTAAGGTGGAAGCTTAGTTATTGATTTTGGATTGTTTACTTTTCTATTATGTGCATACATTTGCTATCAATTTCCTTCTAAATACTCTTTTTCCTGCATCCCACAAATTTTGATAAACTATATTTTCATTTTCATTTAGCTTGAAATGTTTAAATAGTTCTCTTAAGAATTCATTGACCCTGTGTTATTTAGAAGTGTATTGTTTATTTTCCAAATATTTTGGTGTTTTCTAGCTATCTCTCAGTTATTGATTTCTAGTTTAATTCCACTGTGGTGTAATAAGATACTTATGTATGATTTATATTCTTTTAAATTGTTAAAGTATGTTTTAGGGACATTAATATGGTCTATCTTGTGAATGTTCCAAGTAAGCTTGAGAAGAATGTGCATTCTGCTATTGTTGGATGAAGTATTCCAGAAACATCAACTAGATCCAGTTGATTAATGGTGTTGTTCAGTTTAACCACATAATACTGGTTTTCTGCCTGCTGGATCTATCAATTATGGAAAGAGGGATGTTGAAAACTCTAACTCTAATAGTGGATTTGTCTATTTCTCCTTGACTTCTATCAGTTTTGCCTCACGTATTTTGATGTTCTCTTGTTAGGTGCATATATGTTAAGGATTGTAATGTAATTTGGGGGAATTGACCCCTTTATCATTATGTACTGGCCCTCTTTATCCTGATGATTTTCTTTTTCTGTAGTCTCCTTTGTCTATAATTGATATTGCTACTTCGCTTTCCTTTTGATTAGTGTCAGCATGGTATATTTTTCTCCATCACTTTATTTTTAATACATCTATGGATTTATATTAAAAGTGGGTTTCTTATAAACAACATATAGTTGAGTCTTGTTTTTTAATCCAATCTGAAAGTCCCTGTCTTTCAATTGGTGTATTTAAACAATTCACATTTAAAGTGAATACTAATACAGTATTAATATCTACCATGTCTGTAACTGTTTTATACTTGTTGCACTTGTTCTTTATTTTTAATCTCCTCCTCTATTTCTGCCTGGGCTCTGACTGTCAAAAGTGTTTCTCAACCATTTTTTTTCTCCTCCTAAGTGAGACAAGAAGGCTAGAGGAGGCTATATTTTGCTAATTGCTTTTCTTCCAGGAAGATAAGACTCTTGTAAAGTCCTTTCCCCCGCAGTGTAGCTCTTTGTTATGGAGGATACTCTGGGCATAAATGGTTATATTTCCTCTTCTCTTACTAGAAACAGAAGGATTTTTCTTGGTTCTTTACTATGAAAATCTAGTGGGGTTCCTGGAGATAAAATCCATGAAAATGTAAGGGTTCTCCTAGGCTGGGTCACAGGAATTTCTTACTCTTAAGGTAATCCACACTCAGCCACCAGAAATTTGTCAAAATTACTATTTAAGTGTTCCTACAAGTTTATGGCTCTAGCAGCTTCTGCTGTAGTTCAGGATGTCTTGGCTGTGATTTTCTGTATTTACCTGTCTCTCTAGATTTCAGGGTGGCAGTTTACCCTGTGACCTTGATTCTCTGATGGTTCTAAGAAAAGTTATTGATTTTCAGTTTGTTCAGCTTTTTTCATGTTGGAAGGATGGGGGTGATGAGTTTCAAGCCCCGCCTGTTGGAGCTGAAGGTGGATGAGCTCAGATCTTTCGCAATATCTTTGAGATCATTTCTTCTTAAACTTTTATCTTTTGCTTTAAGCTGTGTATTCTTTCAAACAAAATCAGTGATACCACCAATCATGTGTAAATCAACTTTGCAGTCAGAGAGAAATAGTACATTGTAATTCCTTTTTTTTTTTTAAACTAAACTCCAGACTTTATTTGAATTTCACTAGTTTACCCATTAGTGTCTTTATTTTGTTTGTTTGTTTCAGGATCTAATGAAGGATACCAAATTACATTTAGATGTTATGTCTTAGTCTCTTATGATCTGTGACAATTTTTCACAAGTTTTACATAAAGGAGTATGTTGGGGTGTCTGTTGTTCTTCAGATTATTTAAAAGTTATTAATTTATTTAAATAGTTAATATATGTACATGGTAAACTATTAAAAACATAAAACTATATACAGTGAAAACAATCTTCTCTCATCTCTTTCTTTAATCCATAAGTTTCTTTTTTTGAAATAATTTTTGCTACCAGTTTATTATACATTTTTAAAAAGATATTTTCTGGATATACAGGATGCATGCTCCTTTTATTCCTCTTCAAAAATTGATAGCCATCTCTAAATACAGTTCTACTCTTTTGTTTTGTGTCATCTGACTCTACTTTTTGGTGTTACCCAGCAAAATAGGAATATTGAGGACTTGGAACTGTCCAAAGAATAGTAAATACCCTCACATTTATTTTTGGCCAGAGCCAACCATGAGAGCAGCAGACATTCAAACATTATTGTGTCTTACCTTGGGAACAAGGTAGGGAGAAGAGGGAGAATAAGATGCTCTCACTGCTTCCTACTTTATCACTGCACTCTTATAAATAGCTTCTAGAGCTTGGATGTTAAAACTACTTAATTCATTCAATTCAGAGTGGTTCATTAGTATTATTTCCACTGGAGTAACGTTTAGCTCTTTCCATGTGTTTGATAACCAAGAGCAGGTACAAACAAGAAGTTTCCCTGAAATTTTTGTAACTTCTGCAGTCTCCTTTAAGAGTTTCTCTACTTCTTGTCTTTGGTTGTGAAACCATAATTATCGCAGTTGATTTCACCTCATTTGACCATAGATATAAATCATTTTTAAGCTGATTTAATTTTTGTCTCCAATCCTTTAGCCATAGTTTCTCCATTCCTGCGTTCTGTATATTGATTTTTTTTTTTTGCTTAACTAGATTTCAAGCAAATGTTTTTGTTGTTATTGCTTATTTTTGTTTTATGAAGGGTCATGTTCATGCAGTTCTTATGTGTTTGAGGCTATCTTTCTGCTGTTTTTATAATTGCAACATTAGTTGGATTTGTGTTACATTTTTAAATTATATGCTCATCCTCAGAATATGTAGACATTGATTCCTGTCTTCTGGTCTTAAATACTTCTTCTGGAACTTCACTGGGCTAGAGCTTGGTACTGATTATTTTGAGCAATATTTTCCCCAACAACATGGCAGTTGTTGGGAAAAACTTTCAATTGACAGATTTGAGTGTTTGTTTCAGGAAAGTTTTCTTCCCTTTTATTTTAGAATACTTTATCTCTTCTATTTGTTTTGTTTCTTCTGTATACTAGTAGCTTCTTCAGTCATGTTTTCCATACGTATCATCTTTTCTAAAATCATTGTTATAATTTTTTCTTACATTTGGTTTTATTTGATTTTCTCTGGATTTTCCATTGCCTATTATTCAATATTCATTTGTATTTATTATTTTACTCTAATGTATCTCTATTTATTTTTATTTTTTCAAAGCCTAAAACTGTGCCTATTGATTTTTCATTCAATAAATATTACTGAGTGAATCTGATTAAAATAGATTCAGGACCAGAGATTTATGTATAAAAGACTATTTAAAGTGCTTTGAGGAAAAATGACTAAAAAATGATCTCTGATCTTCCAGATGGGGAGATAAACCACAGGCAGTATGGCCTTTGCATTCAGAGGTAAGGTACAACTTGACAAGACAGTAAAGATCATATTTTCAATTATCCATTCCATCTTTTTTGTTTGATGTTATTAGTTTTTAACCACATATGTAATGAAAATATATACTGTTCTTATAAAGGTATATTTATTCACTTATTTTTAATGTAATTTTAATGTAATTAATTACTTTAATGTAATTTTATATTTTAGTTTTCTTTTTAGTTTGATCTCACCCTATTCTCCATCCACATCCCCAATCCTAGAAACTCATGTTAAAAACATTATGTGCTTATAATTATTTTTCCCCATGCATCTATATGCATGTAGAAGATTTGTATCATTGTTTTACAAAAATGGGATATTTCAAACAGTTTCTGAATTATGTTCTTTTTTCTCAGTAGTATCTCATGGAGTGTTCTCTAAATCAATTAATCTAGCTATAATTCATTCTTTCAATGGCTACAAAATATTTCATGGTATGGATATAAAGTAATTTATTCAACCACTTCCAAATGGTTAACATTTACTTTATACCCAGTTGTTTTTCCCACTTGAAAAAGCTGCATTATTGTTCTTACTTACCCTAATCTTAAATAATTTATTAGTATGGAATACATTCACAGGAATGAATTTGCTGTGTCAAAGGGTCTTTGAATTTTTAATTTTACTAGATGTTGTCACAATGCTTTTGATAGAGGTAATAACAATTCATATTTTCTTCAATAATATGGGAGTATGCACTCTCCACATTCCACACAAAATATACTAACACTTTTTAACATTTTAGTCAGGCTAATATGTGCAAATGTTTCTTGTTGCTACTTAATTTATTTTTTCTGATTAATGAGATATTCAGACATCTCATCTTTTTTTTTGGTTTTCGGCCACTTGAATTTGCTCTTCTGTTTTGCCTCATTGTATCGTTTATCCACTTATCTATTGTGGGTGTTTTATTTATTTCTTTGGTCCTATTTTTGTAATTTGTATGAACACTTTTTATATTATAGACCTTAATCTTTTCAGTGAGCACTCTGTATTATAAACATTTGTCTCCAAAAACAGCTGCCTCTCTTTTGCTTTGCTTACACTGTCTTTTGCTGTCCCAACTTGAATTTTATCTATTATAAGAGATCTACATAGAAAAATAACTTCTGTTTTCTGTTTTTGTTAAGAATATATCCCTCATTCCTTTTATTGTACAGACACCTAAATCTTCTTTTAGGATATTTTTCTTTTCTTTTTATATGTATATTATTATTTAATGATGTAACTTACAACCTTGGCAATGGGATAGATTTTCATCAAAGAATTACACAATAAAATACAAAATTTCGGTCATGATATAATTGATTGAATTGATTTCTGATGAATGAACTGGAGTTGACTAAGAAAAGAGAGGAAAGAACATTTCATGCAGAAGGAACACTTATATGTAAATGTCTTATTATGGAGGCAAATTTCATATAGAGAAATGGGTAAGAACCAAAATATACAGGTCCTTGTAAATCACAAAATTGAGTTTCACCTTAATCATAAGAGTATGGGAAGCTAAGGAAAAGATTTAAGTGGTGGTGGTAGTGGTGGTCATGGTGAGAGAGAGGAAG
This sequence comes from Balaenoptera ricei, assembly GCF_028023285.1. Classification (NCBI taxonomy): domain Eukaryota; kingdom Metazoa; phylum Chordata; class Mammalia; order Artiodactyla; family Balaenopteridae; genus Balaenoptera; species Balaenoptera ricei. The sequence goes on along the minus strand of NC_082640.1, from coordinate 118,603,141 downwards.
AGTGGAGGGGGGAGAATTAAACTTGCATTTCACGTAGATAACTTTGGCTCCAGTGTGGAAAATGGATTAGATGTACAATAGGGAATATAGATAGACAGTAGGTAGTTGCTGATGAGTGATGATGGCAGTTGGCCTAGAGTGGTGATGGTGGAGAAGATGAAAAGTGAGCTTTTAAGAGATATGATAGAAGTAAATACATTGCTGTTGATATGTTAAATATAGACGATTGAGCAGGCGCAGGAGAGGTAGCAGGGATCCTGTGCCATTCGGTGATTGTTGGGCCATTCTGGTAGTCCATTTGGGTTTGCTGATGAAGAATTTAGCAATGTTTGTTATGTGACAGTTTTTAGCAGTGATAAGCTACTTCAATGTCGATTTAGAGAAGGTGGTCAACTAGAGTCATTTAGGGTGAGTTTTTTCAGATGAATGTGATGAAGAGACAAAGGAACTGAGGCAGTAGATACTAATGGCAAAACTTTTTGAAACGAAATAACATGAAATCTAAGTTGGTGAAGGATAATAAAAGTAAAGAAAGCAATGGGCAGGGGTTGTGATCATATTTTGTGATTTTATGATTAACTTGAGAGGATATACTATAAAGTTTCACATTTTAATCATAACTCATTTTATCTAGTCCCCTCATTTTTGACTGATCAGTGGGATTTATTTATTTTTTATTGGGTTATAATTAACATACAATATTATATTAGTTTCAGGTGCATAACACAGTGATTCAATATTTTTACACATTATGAAATGACCACCACAATAAGACCAATTACCATCTATTATCATACAAAGTTGTACAATATTATTGACTATATTCCCTCTGTGTACATTACATCCTCATGATTTATCTATTTTGTTGTTGTAATTTTGTACCTCTTAATCTCCTTTACCTATTTTGTCCCCGTCCCCCAACCCTCTTCCCTCTGGCAACCACTGGTTTGTTCTCTGTGTCTCTGAGTCTGTTTCTGTTTTGTTTCACTTGTTTGTTTTGTTTTTTAGATTCCACATATAAGTGAAATTATATGGTATTTGTTTTTCTCTTCTGACTTATATCACTTATCATAATCCTATCCAGGTCCATCCATGTTGCTACAAACAGCAAGAGTTCTTTCTTTCTAATGGCTGAATAATATTCCATTATATATATATCACATCTTCTTTATCTATTCATCTACTGATTGGCACTTAGGCTGTTTCCATATCTTGGCTATGGTAAATAGTGCTGCAGTGGACATAGGAGTACACATATTTTTATGAATTAGTGTTTTCATTTTCTTCATATATATAACCAGAAGTGGAATTCCTAAATTGTATGGTAGTACTATTTTTAGTTTTTTGAGGAACCTCCATAATGTTTTCCATAGTGTCTGGACCAATTTAAATTCCCACCAACAGTGCATGAGAGTCCTTTCTGGGGCATCCTTGCCAACACAGGTTGTTTCTCATCTTTTCAATAGTAAGCCATTCTGATAGGCAGGAAGTAGTATCTCATTGTGCTTTTGATTTGCATTTCTCTGATGATTAGTGATGTTGAATACTTTTTCACGTGACTGTTGGTTATCTGTACGTCTTCTCTGGAAAAGTGTCTCTTTAGGTCCTCTGACCATTTTTCAATTGGATTGTTTTTCTTTGACCTTTAGTTGTATGAGTTCTTTATATATTTTGAATATCAAAACCTTGATATTAGAAAACTCTTCTTCAATTCAGTAGATTACCTTTTAATTTTGTTGATGGTTTTCTTCCCTGTGCAAAACATTTTAGTTTGATGTGGTCCCATCTGTTTATTTTTGCTTTTGTTGCCCTTGCCTGAGAAGACAGATCCAAAAAACATTGAAAAGACCAGTGTCAAAGAGCATACTGCCTATGTTTTCTTCTACGAGTTTTATGGTTTCAGGTCTTACATTTAAGCCCTTAATTCATTCTGAGTTAATTTTTGTATATGGTGTGAGAAAGTGGTTCAGTTTTATTCTTTTGCACATAGCTGTCCAGTTTTCCCAACTTCATTTAAGACTATCTTTTCCTCATTGTACATTCTTGCTTCCTTTGTCATAGATTAATTGACCATATGAATATGCATTTATTTCTGGACTCTCTATTCTGTTCCATTGATTTATGTGCCTGCTTTTCTGTCAGTTCTATACTGTTCTGATTACTATGGTTTGGAGTAAAATTTCAAGTCTGGGAGCACAATATCTCCAGCTTTGTCCTTCTTTCTCAAGATTACTTTGCTATTCATGGTATTTTGCAGTTCCATACAAATTTTAGAATTTTTTGTTCTATTGCTGTACAAAATCCCATTGTAATTTTGATAGGTATTGCATTGAATCTGTAGATTGCTTTGGGTAGTATGGGCATTTTAGCAATATTGAGAAATATTCCAATTCATGACCATGGTATATCTTTCCATTTACTTGTGTCATCTTCAGTTTCTTTCCTCAGTATCTTATAGTTTTCAGAGTAAAGGTCTTTCACATACTTGGTAAAATTTATTCCTAAGTATTGTATTCTTTTTGCTGTAACTGTAAGTGGTATTTTGTTCTTTATTTCTCTTTCTAATAGTTTGTTATTAGTAGATAGAAATGCACTTATTACTTTTGTATCCTGCAATTTTACTGAATTCATTTGTTAATTATAATAGTTTTTGTGATGGAGATTTTGAGGTTTTCTACATATAGTATAATGTCATCTACAAATCGTGACAGTTTTACTTCTTCCTTTCTCATTTGGATGCCTTTTATTTATTTTTCTTGACTAATTGCTATGGCTAGGACTTCCAATACTATGTTGAATAAAAGCTGTGAGAGTGTTCATCCTTGTCTTATTCCTGATCTTAGATGAAAAGCTTTTAGCTTTTCACCATTGAGTATGATGTTAGCTGTGGGTTTGTCATATATAGTCTTTATCATGTTGAGGTATGTTTCCTTTGTAAGAAGTTTGTTGAGAGTTTTTTTTACCATAAATGGAAATGGAATTCTCTAAATGTTTTTTCTGCATCTATTGACATGATCATATGATTTTTATTCTTCATTTTGTTAAGGTGGTGTAACATATTAATTGATTTATTGTTGTTAACTATCCTTGTATCCCTAGAATGAATCCTACTTGATCATGGTGTAAGATCTTTTTAATGTATTATTTTATCTGGCTTGCTAGTATTAAAAAAAATTTTGTTTTCATCTATGTTCATCAGGGATATTGTGATATTGTGTGTGTGTGTGTGTGTGTGTGTGTTTTTTCCTTGTCTAGTTTTGTTATCAGGGTAATTTTGACTTCATAAAATGAGTTTGGAAGTGTTCCATCCTCTTCAATTATTGGAATAATTTGAGAAGGATAAATATTAGCTCTTTTTTGAATGTTTTGTAGAATTCACCTATGAGGTCATTTGGACCTGGACATTTTTTGGGGGGAGTTTTTAAGTTACTGATTCAATATCATTACGAAGTAATCCACTGTTCAGATTCTCTATTTCTTCATGATTTAATCTTGGATAATTCTGTGATTTCTCCTAGGTTGTGTAATTTGTTTGTGTATCACAGTATCCTCTTATGATCCTTGTATTTCTGTGGTGTTGGTTGTAATTTCTCCTCTTTCATTTCTGGGTTTATTTACTTCAGCTCTCTCTCTCTTTTTTCCTGGATGAGTTGGGCTAATGGTTTGCTGAGATTTTAAAAATATTTTTAAAGAAGCAGCTCTTAGTTTCATTGATTCTTTTCTATTTTTTTTGTCTCTATTTTGTTTATTTATCTTATCTTTATTATTTCCTTCCTTCTGCCAATTTTGGGCTTTTGTTCTTTTTCTAGTTTTTACATTTAGATTGTTCATTTGAGACTATTTCTTACTTCTCGAGGTAGGCCTGTATTACTATGAACTTCTTAGAACTGCTTTTGCTGTGTCCCATACATTTCAGACAGTTGTGTTTCCATTTCTTTTTGTCTCAGGGTACTTTTTGATTTCCTCTTTGATTTCTTTGTTGACCCACTGGTTGTATAGAAGCATGTTGTTTAGCCTCCAGTGTTTATTTTTTCCCAGTTTTTTTTCCTTGTCATAGATATATAGTTTCATACAATTGTGGTCTGAAAAGATGCTTGATATGATTTCAATATTAAATTTATTGAGACTTGTTTTGTGTCCTAACATATTACCTATCCTGGAGAATAATCTCTGTGCACTTGAAAATAATGTGTATTTTGTTCTTTTGGATGTAATGTTCTATGTATATCTATTATGTCCATTTGATCTGATGTGTCATTTAAGGCCAGTGTTTCTTATTGATTTTCTGTCTGGGTCATCTATTCATTGAGGTAAATGGGTTATTAAATTCCTACTATTATTGTGTTGCTATATATTTCTTCCTTAAATTCTGTTATATATTCAGGTGCTCTTATGTTGGGTGCATAAAGGTTTACAAATGCAATGTCCTCTTGTTGGATTGACCCCTTTATCATTATGTACTGCCCTTCCTTGTCTTTGTTATGGTCATTGTTTTAAACTCTATTTTCTCTGTTATAAATATTGTTACACCAGGATTTTTCCTTCCATTTGCATGGGATATCTTTTTCCATCTTTTCATTTTTAGTCTATGTGTATCTTCAAATATGAAGCAAGTTACTTGTAGGAAGTATATATATGGGTCTAATTTTCTTATCCATTCAGCTGCTGTATGTCTTTTAATTGGAGCATTTACATTTACATTTAAAGTAACTTTTGATAGGTATGTATTTATTGCCATTAAAAAAAATTGTCTTCTGGTTGTTTTTCTCATTCTTTGTTCCTGCCTTCTTCTCTTGGTTTCCCTTGTGGTTTGATGGATTCCTTTTGTGTTATGTTTGGATTGTTTTCCTTTTTTTGTGTGTGCATCTGTTGTAAGTTTTTGGTTACCATGAGGTTCATATATATCAATCTGTATGTATAGCTGTCTACTTTAAGTTGATAGTCGCCTGAGTTTGAAGGCATTTTAAAAGTCCTGAATTTTTACTCCCCCTCCACCATTTTATGTTTTTTCATGTCATTTTACATCCTTTTATTTTGTGTATCCCTTAACTACTTTCTGTAGTTATAGTTGATTGTACTACTTTTTTCTTTTAACCTTTATATTAGCTTTTTAAATGGCTAATCCACTGCCTTTATGAAGTATTGCCCTTTATCAGGAGATTATCACTTTCATATATTTTCTTATTTCTAGTTGTGGCCTTTTCTTTTTCACTTAAAGAATGCCCTTTAACATTTTTTTGTAAGGCCAGTTTAGTGGTGATAAATTCCTTTACTTTTTGCTTGTCTGGGAAACTCTTTATCTCTTCTTCAATTCTGAATGATAACCTTGCCAGATAGAGTATTCTAGGTTGTAAGTTTTTTTCCTTTTAGCATATAAAGTATATCCTGCCACTCCTTCTGGCTTGTAAAGTTTCAGTTGAAAAATCAGCAGATACTTCTGTGGGATTTCCTTTGTTTGTGATCAGTTGTTTTTCTTTATTGCTACCTTTAAGATTCTCTCTTTATTTTTAACATTTGTCATTTTAATTATAATATGTCTTGGTGTGTATCTCTTTGGATTCATCTTGTTTGGAACTCTCTGTGCTTCCTGTATCTGGATTTTTATTTTTTTTCCCAGGTTAGGAAAGTTTTCAGCCATTATTTCTTCAAGTAAGTTTTCTGTGTCTTTCTCTCTCTCTTCTCCTTTTGGGACACCTATAATGCAAATGTTAGTATGCTTGATGTTGTCTCAGAGGTCTCTTAACTTTTCTCATTTTTTACAATTCTTTCTTCTTTTTGCTGTTATGATTGGGTAATTTCTAATCGTCTCTCTTCCATATCACTTATACATTCTTCTTTATCATCTAGTCTGCTGTTGATTCCCTGAAGTGTATTTTTTATTTCAGTTATTTGTTCTTCAGTTCTGATTTGTTCTTTCTTATATTTTCTAGGTCTTCGTTGAAGTTCTCACTGAGTACCTCCTTTCTTCTCCCAAGCCTGGCAAGCATTCTTATGACTACTTCTTTGAACTCTTTATCAGGTAAACTACTTATATCTTTCATTAGTGCTTTTTTTTCCTGAGGTTTTATTTTGTTCTTTCATTTATAACTTATTTCTCTATCTCCTTATTTTGTTAGACTTAGAGATTTTATTTCTATGAATTAGGTAAAACAGTTACATCTCCTGGTCTTGAAGGAGTGGTCTTGTGTGGGAACATCCCCTGTGTAGATTACTTAGGCAGGCCAGCTGGAGCTGAAGAAGTTGTGGGCCAGGGGCTGACCCTAGGGAGCACTGTGCCTGAGGCCACCTTGGCAGGGTGACTGGGGTTGGAGCAGGCCCTGGCCAGTCACTGGTCTGAGAATGCCTTGGTGGGTGGCTGGAGCTGGAATAGGTGCAAGCTTGGGGGAGTGATGATGGGGACTCAAACAGTGGTGCTCAGCAGCACCCTAGAACCTGGAGAGGGCTCCAACAGTTCCCTGCACATTTGGTGGAAGCTCTAAGGCTAGTAAATAAGTTTTCTTTCTGTATATTTTAGATGCTCTTTACACTGCTGTTTTTCTCACTGTGTCCCAGGGTGGGAAAACCTGCATTTGGGCTCCTCAGCAGTATTCCTCCTTACTGAAGTTCACCATATCAGGGGGTTCCCATGGATACCATCTCCATCTTTTATACCCAGTTCTGTGTGGTCCTTCTATTGTTCAGTCAGCCATTGGGTCATCTTCAAGAGGAATTGCTTTATATGTAGGTGTAGATTCAGTGTGTCCATGGGAGGAAATGAGCTCCAGGACTTCCTATGCCACCATCTTTGGGATTTATTCTTAAACACTTGCCTGGTATTCCTTCTAAATTTGATCTCTGATGTTGTATGGATTCTTAATAATGCTACTAGGGATTTTTAGCCTAATCTCCCAGAGATTCTGATTCAGCAGATCTTAGGTTATGGTAATTTTTAGGAATTCCTCTAGCAAGCAGTTTTTAAAAGCATACCATCCTTTTCATGGTCCTGTAGAAATTTAAGTACTAGTCTCTCTAGATAAGAATACTGACATTAAGAGAGCATGACCATCCCTAGATGTATAGAGGCAGAGAGACAGTGGTGGTGGGGATGGTATTCCGATTCTTTTGGGAAAGGTGCCCTTTCTCCATTGGAAAGAACCAAGATGCTCCACGTACTTTTTAAAAATATACACTGCAACTTTATTTCAATTGCACGAAGTTAGTATGTAGGAAATTTAAATAAAACAGTACAGTAAAAATAGCAGAGAATCAAAAAATCTAAAAAGGAAGTACACCTAAAACATGAGAATTCAACATTCATTAGTGTTTCATCTTCAGTTTTGATTGACACTTGATGCTTTCAAATTTTGAAACTAACTTTGAGGTCACAATGACTATTCTGAAGAGATTTCAGCAACAGCACTGAGATTTGTCCGTTCAGTTGGTTTGCAATTGATTTGTTAGCCATTTACATAGTGTATAGTACACATTTGTCACAGGTCAGATTACAGTGTTGAAGGAAAAGAGTACCTTCCTGTAATTAGAAAGGATCCCCTAGGTACTTTTATAAAAACAAACAAACAAACAAAAACAAAAACAAAAACTTGTCGCAAAAAAACCTGTAGGGGGTGAGCTGTAGAAAAGAGGCATACAAAACTTCCAAGCCATTTGCAAGAGTTATTTTGCTACTGAAGGAACACAAAGGTGTGCTTTCATATCTTTATAGATAGAGGTACTGGGTGCTAACCTTCTATCTTCCCTATGACTTTGCTAGGATAAATGTTTACTTTTTCATGGAATTATCTACTTGCTTCCCTTTTGTATCAGTTCCATTCTGCATCATGTGGGACATTTAATATTTCCCACTTCACATCTTCCTCCCTTGGTAGATTGATCTAGTGAACTGTGAAATAAAGAGAATCTTTGTATCTTATGGTTCTAACTTTTAAGATCTAAATATACAATGAATTTGATTCTGGAGTCCGAAGAAAATTGGTTAAACCAAGCCTGAGTAAACCTTGAGGTAGTTAAGATCAAGAATCTTAAGTTACTACCACAATCCTGCTTCAGTTAAAAACTGAGAACTCTTCACAACACCCAGAAGCTGGGGCAAGATGAGGGTTTTGAGAGCTCTTTTATAAGAAAGAGGTTAGGATCAGCATTTATTATGTGAATTATGTCAGAGTAATTTTGTAAATGCCAAACCCTCATAGCAATGCTAGTATTAAAGAAAATTACATAAATAAATTAACATATATAGGCTGCAAGACTAGAAGGTTAATAGGGCTTCTAAATCTCCTTTAATATGTACCTTATCACATTTCATTCCTAATGCTTGCTCATTAATCAGGCTCAGGTAGAAGCTGAGGTGGAAGCTGCACTGTTCAAAGCTTGCTCATGCTTGCAAAAATTAACAACTCTCTTTTAGGTTCAGAAGTTTCTAAAAACCCATTTAATGTGTATGAGTAAAGAGTTGTTATTACCTTCATTTGCTAACTTGGAACTTTAATCAGTGCCAGATATAAAGATTTATTTTACACACCTAGCTTCTCATGCAGGGAAGATTAGACAAAAATCTTCGAATTAATTAGGAAGTCCTGTTTTACTCCTCTGTTTAATTTGCTCCTAATTTTTTGGTCCCATCAACAAAGTTCTGCAACCTTTAGTTCTGTGAATGTTAGCCACTGCAGAATCGTCAATAAAACAAATTCACCATTTCAATATTTCACTCCAAAAAGGTCAATATTTTCTCTCAAGGAAAAAAAGTGCACACTGATGACAATAATTAGGAAGACAGAGTAGAAAAAGAGTGGTTGAGAAGAAACTGTTATTAGGCCCCAAGTCTGATTTAAGTGCTGTGGGTAGCATTTTACTCTCAGCTCATTTCGAGACCCTGCTGGAGAATTGTACAAGATGTTGTTAAAAGGAGGTAGTTAAAAGTATCAGGTCATTAGGATTTATGTCAGTGCTGCTCTGAGAGGAAAGCATTTTTTTCTCCAAGTCTGAAGTGTTGTTTTGGCCCATTGTCAGCTGGAAAACAGATGTCTTGTAGGTGAGATGCTTGTTGCACTATATCACCTAGTGGAAGATGGTGCTTCATTCTACCTAGGGGAATAGAGAATTGTATGTCTCGAATTTAACCATCTATGGTTGACTTTTTTCTTTTTTTTGTATACAATTTATTGTACACCAGCTGCTTATTCAGGACATAGGGTTCACTGAGTGCAGCATCAAGTAACTAAAATTCATATGCTTGCTTTGCTTTAGTAGTACAAAATCTTAAATATGTAGCAATATGCTATTTATGCATTTAGGCAATTGATACCTGGCATGTAACAATTACTGTTTGTTATGAATACCAACTAAAAATTCATTCATTTGAAAATTTTGTATTTTCATAATCCTTTGTATTTTAGGCAATGTCCTTCATGTGTTTTCTCCCAACATTGTTAAGAGTCAGGGATGACTCTTTCATTACAATTCTTGAGTCTTTCTTGAAGTTTCTTTAAATTTTTGGATAGTGAAAAACATTCAACCCAGTGCAGATGGCCATAAAACCGTTGTTTGAAAATATGCTATAACAGTGTGCTCATTATGTTACCATGAATTTTAGCTTAAAAATGTATACCTTTTTTTTTTTAACTCAAGAAAAACTTAGGATTTCTGCAATATGCAATCTATTTTGCAGCCTAAGAAAACTGATGATTAGGAATTTCTTCTAATGACCATCATGCTTAAAGTGAAGTAAAGCAAATACCAATTCACTTTATTTCTCATCCTTAGCTGGAATCTTTCTGCAGATTTTAAATTGGGATGGTGAATACACCAGATGGAACCTAGTAACAGTACTTGGCAAAGAAGTAATGAACTCACAGAAGTCAACACACTTTCAATGTAATAATAACATCTTCAATTTACTTCTTTCTGTGACGCTTGAGTGCTAGGACTAATGACAGCATGTGTAATAAATATGAAAGAATTCAGCAATTTTTAAATATCTTTATTAACTCAAACAATCCATTTTGCATTTTTCTTTAATTCTGTGGCATATTTAAATTTATTTCAAATATTTTGAACTAAGACAAAGTATTGATTATTTTTTCTAGCATTTTTCACATTTATGAAGTCTAATAAGCTATGTTTGATTAAAACAAAAAATCCTGGTTCCTGTACTTGGAAAACTTATCATATTTCAGTTCATCAATGAACTGTAGCTCATAGTGATTTGTCAGAATATGTCAACTTGAATACCTACAAAAGATTTCTCAAGAAACAGTATTATCCTTCAACAAGTGAAAAATAAGTATCAATTGAATTGGAGGCTTAAAAAAAATTACAACAGGATTATTCTCCTCAAAATTCATGTATTATTTATGGAAATAGTTCATTTCCATTAACTATGGAAATAGTTGTCTTTGTTAATTTTCCACTGGAGAATTAATTTTATATAATTAATAAAATTAATTAACTTTGGAGAAATAATTTTATATAATTCCTATAGTGAGAATTGCCATCTAAGAATAGTTGCCTTTTGTAAATAAATTTAGATTTCTACAAATACCTCATAATTTGAATATATATTTTTACTGACTTGAGTAACTTACCCAAAATCCAGTGTATGCTTTTGAGTGCTGGGGAGTGACAGTGGTAGCAAAAGCTTACCGTAAAATTCTACCTGTAAATTGGAAGACATAAACATGTTGGAAAAAAGTCTTAATGATTTAACAGTTTTAGATAGAAGATGGTAAAGAACATTTTTATAATATTGACTTATTGACAAGTTGGAGAGCTTGGGAACTTTGTAATAAAAAATAGTCATTCCATATAGAATGTAGATTGCTAGCTTGAAAGACAATGGGGATTTAATGGTGCAATTGCATTTACATTTCTCAATTGTTGAACACTTTAATTTCCACTTTTAAAAAGTTAATTCCAAAAAAACCCACTTTGCTCTGAAATTGGTATGCTGGTTTCTTTGACTATGAATGATATATTTGTCATTAGTTATTTAAAGATAGGAAAGAGCCCAATTTTATGACTTTCTAGAATATATTATTACAAACTTAAATATTATTACTGGAGGTTTCCTATCCAAGAGCAAGATGATAATTTTTAGATACCTTATAACAATTTTGGGTTTGTTCCAATTATAAAATGAAGAGCATTCTGTTTATAGGGTTAAGTTGGAAAATTAAATTCATCCACCCTTATCTAGGAATTAAAGACATCATAAAAGACTCAGAAAAAATGTTGTACTTGTGCATTTGTATTAATGATTAATTATAATAGAAGAAATAATTGTCCTGCTTTTTAGGTTTCCACACTTGAAATATTTTGCAAAGGCAATTACTGATGATTCTTGCAATACTGCTACTGGTTCAAAAAATTCACTAACAAATATCCATTGCTTATTTGACAGTGTATTAAAGAGACAACAGGTGTGTCACTGTACACCATCAGAAAAATTGATTATCCTTCCACTGCCTTGCACCTCAGTTGTCTTTTATAATTTATGTCACCTCAGCTTATAGCACCATCTTGAGTACTCCCTTTCTCGAGCTATATTCATTTTATCATTTGCTTCCAACAAACCTGCCTGATATATAGATTTTTGCTATAAAAATCGATCTTGTAATACATGTTTGCCATATGTAAGTTTCCAACTGCTTTGCAGCTATCTATTGCCAGTCCTTAAGAACTTACTACTTACTTTAGCAACAACATCACAGGTTTGCTTAAAATCCCAAATAGCCTTTCATATCTTGTGCTAGAAAAAGACTTTGCAATATTTTCATTTTCATTATAAAACAGGGTTTAGTATTCATTCAGAATATACTCAAGCCCATTTATATTTCTCCTGCCAGAAACCATGAATCCAATCTATTGTGCTGTTCCTTTTCCCTGGTGTACTTCTCTTCAATACTGTATCAACCTATAATATACAACAAATGCAATCATCCTGAACACATAGAGTCTGATTAGATAGTTGTCGTACCTACATACAGTTTGATTCTCACAGAGGAATTTTACACATACACACACACACACATATATATTTTCTTGAAAATGAAAAGATTAAGCAACTTGCCTGAAGCATTTAGCTGGACTATAATTACATTTTCAAAAGGTCCAGGTATGCCTTTGAAAGATAAACTGTTTTCATTCTGGGAAAATTTTACCTTATAGTTTCACTGGAGGTGCCAAAAAATGTGTTGAAAAGAAACAAATATGTTGCCATAAAATTGCTTTATAAACAAGATCCTAAAAAAAGGCTTTAGAGCTGTAATTTAAACCATAGTTTCATAGTATCCAGTAATCATGTGGCAAAACATATGGAGAGAGCACTAATTTTCACAATTTAATCTGTAAAGTCTGGAACATTTAAAATTTGCTTTATATAAGTAAAAATAGTTTGGATATCATTTTTGAAGTTTTAATGGCCATTGAGAATTTATTTTGTGTCATATTAATTATTGCTCATTTTAACTTAATTTTGGATTCTTCTATATATGTCTGGGACTTCACGGAATCTATAACATGGTGAATGTTTTGGAGTTTATTTTGGCCATTAAAATATCCCAAGCTCTTAATTTATAAATACTTTTTCTTCTACTAGGATGTATTTCCCTTCTTAACTAAATTTGATTTCGCTCTTTAAGTAATTTTTGTGACTATGTCCTCTTTTTCATAAGCCCCAACTACATAGATTTTGGTCATATCTCTGAAAAACAGGTTTTCTAATGTTGCCTTAGGGAAGATTAGGAGGTATTCAGATATAGTGATTTCTATAGAGTTATTAACATATTTTATAGACTGTTGCCTTAACATTCATATGAAAAGGACAGATGATTTGCAAAGTGAAGATAGTCTATTTGTCTTTTTTTCTTAGCAAATAAATTTTGATTAATATATAATACCTTGCCTATTCCTAGATATGAATCTTATATGTAACTTATTCCAAAAGCTAATAAGTATTATTATTATTATCATCATCATTATTATTATTATATGTATCTAGAAGAATGAACAGAGTCTGTGTTTAGAAAGGAAGTATAATTATCTCTCTGCATATCATGTTTGCTACTGTACTTCCACATGACACTCATGTCTTAAGTGCAAGCAAAACCTTGCAAGAGAGGAGGCAGCATAGTTCTTGAAATTTAATTCTATCCATTCCAGGTTTCCAATGAAATCACCAAAAGACAACATGGGGGAAATCTATACTCACTCTTGAATCTAGGTTGCAACGTATATGCAGGAAACATCAAGCATAACTGTATATCTAAAATATAAGGAACACACAAAGAGTCAATTTGCAAATCTGCTCTAAACCAAAAGCAAGGCAGGTTCAGGGGAAACACATATGCTTGAACCCTGTAAAAATGTTGAACCATGACATTGATGGTGAATATAATATTTGGCTTGCCTTTATTTAAAAATAAATATATTAGAAAACTACAGTATTCATAACAGTGTGGTATTGATATAAAAACAGACACATAGATCAATGGAACAGAATAGAGAGTCCAGAAATAACATTGCTTATATATGGTTAATTTATGATAATGCTCATATATGGTTAATTTATGATAAAGGAGTCAAGAATATATAACAGGGAAAGGATACTTTCTTCAATAAATGGTGTTGGGAAAACTGGACAGCCACATGTAAAAGGATGAAACTAGACTACTATCTTACATCATACACAAAAATTAACTGAAAATGGATTAAAGACTTGAATGGAAGACCCAAAACCATAAAACACCTAGGAGAAAACATACCTGGTAAGCTCCTTGACATCAGTCTTCATGATGATTTTTGGGATCTGACTTTAAAAGCAAAGAATAAGTGAGACTATATCAAAATTAAAAGCTTTTGCTCAGCAAAGAAATCCATCAAAAATTAAAAGGCAAACTACTAAATGAGAGAAAATATTTGCAAATACTATATCTGATAAGGGGTTAATATCCAAAATATGTAAAGGACTCATATGCCTCAATAGCAAGTAAAGAAACAATCCAATTTAAAAATGGACATAAGATTTGAATATACATTTTCCCAAAGGAGGCATACAGATGGCCAACAGTTACATGAAAAGATGTCCAACATCAGTAATCATCAGGGAAATCCAAAACAAAACCATAATGAGATATTAACTCATACCTGTTAGAATGGCTATTATCAAAAAGACAAGAAATAACAAGTATTGGTGAGAATGTGGAGATAAGGAGACGTTAGTATACTGTTGATAGGAATGTGAAATGGTGGAGCCATTATGGAAAACAGTATGGAGTTTCCTCCCAAAATTAAGAATAGAACATGTTCATTACAGCATTTATAATAGCCCAAATATTGCAATAACCTAAGTGTCCAACAATGGATGAATGGATAAAGATGATGTAAATATATATATAATAGAATACTATACGGCCATTAAAAAAAGAAGGAAATCTTGCCATTTGTGACAACATGGGTGGACCTTGAAGGCATTGTGTTAAGTGAAATAAGTCAGAGAAAGACAAATACCATACGAACTCACTTATATGTGGAATCTAAAAAAACGAAAGACAATAAACAAACCCCAAAGTTATAGATACAGAGAAGAGATTGGTGGTTGCCAGCAGGGGCTGCTGGATGGGTGAAAGGATGAAAGGGGCCAAAATGTACAAAATTTCATTTATAAATTAAATACAGGGATGTAATGTACAGCAGTGACTATAGTTAATAATACTGTATTACACATTTGAAAGTTGCTAAGAGAGTAGATGTTAAAAGTCCTCATCACAAGAAAAAAATTTATATATGATGTAACTATGTATGGTGATGGATGTTACCAAGACTTATTTTGGTGATCATTTTGCAATGTATACAAATATTGAATCATATTTTACACATGAAACTAATATAATGTTCTATGTCAATTATACATCAATAAAAAAGAAAGAAAACAATGTTATTTCAAAAATATAAAATACTTAGGGATAATTCTGACAAAAGATATAAAGATCTTTACAATGAAAAGTAGAAAATAATGCTGAGAGAAGAGTTTAAATGAAGATATATATATTATTCATAAGAAACAATGTAGTTAAGAAGTCTGTTCTCCCCAAATTGATCTATAGATTCAATGGAATCACAATAAAAATCCCAGGGTTCTTTTTATAAAAATTGACAAGTTGATTCTAAAATTCATATGGAAATACAAAGACCTGAAATATTCAATCAACTTTGATGATGAAAAGAAAAACTGAGCACTAACTCTACCAGATTTCAACAAATTATAATGTTGAAATAATCAAAACAGTGTTGTATTGGCATAGCAACAAACAGTTGGATCATTGGAACAGAAGAGAAAGACCCTGTACCTTCTTCTTAATTTTACTCAGAACCTTAAAGTGCTCAAAAAATATCTTAATAAAATATCTATATTTTTAAAAGTCCGTTGTCTGTATATGTGTGGGTGTATATTTGGTCTTTCTCTTCTGTTCCAATGTTTAATATCTTCCCCATATTTCCTCTGCCCCTGCAAAAATAATAAACAAACAAATAAATACCCTGGAGGTCCATCAGTACTGTAAGTTATCCAGTTGGTGGTAACAAAGAAGAAGTAATTAAATTGCAAAACACAAATAAAAAAAGAAATAAATGATTCTTTAAAAGTAATGTGATAAATTTCTAATTATTTAATGAAAAAAAAGGAGCAAACATGTTTGTCACATAAACAAACTAAGAATTGAGAAAGCATGACTTTTACAGATACCGAGATAAAAATTGTATTTATAAATCATTCTTAATGGTGATAAATGAGATGTTTCCCTTCAAGGATCAGGAACAAGGCAAGGGTATTCCTTCTTATCACTCCTACTTAATATTGTATCAGAAGTCCTAGCTAATGCAATAAGACAGGGAAAAGAAATACAAGGTGTACAGATTAGAAAAGAAGAAATAAAACTGACTTTGTTTACAGATGGCTTGGTTGTCTATGTAGAAAATCCCAAAGAATCAATAAAAAAAACTCCTAGAATTAGTAAGTAATTATAGCAAGGTTGCAGAATACAAGGTTAGTATACAAAAATTAATGCTTTCTTGTATACCAGCAACAAATAGTTGGAGTTTGAAATTAAAAACACAATACCATTCACATTAGCACCAAAAAAAAAAAGAAAAAAAAGAAACACTTAGGTACAAATTTAACAAAATATGTACAAAGTCTGTATGAGAAAAACTACAAATAGGATATAAATAAATGAAGAGATATTCTGTGTTCATGGATAAGAAAATTCAATATTGTTAAGATGTCAGTTCTTCCAACTTGATTTGTTGTTCAAGGCAATCCAAAAAAAATCCCAGCAAGTCATTTTGTGCGTATGAACATACTGATTCTGAAGTCTATGTGAAAAAGTGAAAGGCCCAGAATAGCTAACACAATATTGGAAGAGAGGAACAAAGAGAAAGTCAGAGGACTAATACTACCTCACTTCAACATGGACTATAAATCTACAGTAATCAAGATGGGGTGGTATTGGCAAAAGAATAGAAAAAGAGATCAATGGAACAGAATACAGCCCAGAAATGTAACCATATAAATATATTCAACTCACTTTTGATGAAGAAGGAAAGGAAATTTAATGGAGAAGGGATAATTTTTAAACAAATGATACAGGTACAACTGGACATCCATATATAAAGGAATTAATCTAGGTACAGACCTTATACCTTTCACAAAAATTAACTCAAAACAGAACATAGATCTAAATGCAAAGCACAAAATTGAAAAAAATTATAGAAGACAACATAGGAGTAAATGTAGATGACCTGGAGATTGGCGATGACTTTTTAGATACAACACCAAAAGCACAATCCATGAAAGAAAATATTGATTAGTGGAACCTCATTGAAATGAAAAATTTCTGCTCTTTGAAAGACATAGCTAAGGGAATGAGAAGACAAGCCACAGGTTGGTAGAAAATCCTTGTACAACACATCTGATAAAGGAATGAGAAAGTAAATTACAGACTGGGAGATAATATGTTCATCTGATCTGATAAAGGACCAGTATACAAAATATACAAAGAACTCTTAAAACTCAACAATAAGAAAACAAACAACTCAATTAAAAAACACACAAAAACCTAAACAGAAACCTCACCAGAGAAGATATACAGATGGTAAATAGAATTTAAAAAAATGCTCACCATCATATGTCGTTAGGCAATTGCAAATTAAACTAAAATGAGATATCACTACATACCCATTAGAATGGCTAAAATCCAAAATCCTGATAATGCCAAATGCTGGAGAGGATGTGGAACAACAGGAATTCTCATTCGTTGCCAGTAGGAATGCAAAATGGTACACAGCCTCTTTAGAAGACAGTTCTGCAGTTTCTTACAAAGTTATACACTTACTACATGGTTGAGCAATTGAATATCTTGGTTTTTACCCTAATGAATTGAAAATTTATGTCCACCTGAAAACCTGCACATGAATATTTTTTCACAGTGTTATTCGTAATTGCCAAAACTTCAAAGTTACCAAGATATCTTTCAGTAGGTGATTCGACCAACTGTGGCAATACATTGGAATATTATTCAGCAATAAAAAAACAAGCTATGAAGCCACACAGAGGAATTCAAACAGAATCCAGTGGTGCCCCTGAGATGAGAAAACAGATTTATGAATTTGAAGAGTTCTATTGGTTAGTATTTTCAGGGTATGATACAGGAAAAGAAGGAAGTACATGGAGAGGAGAAAGGTGACAGTGAGAGAACTCAGGAAATCTGCAGATTTACCTAAGTCCTTGCCATCTGCAGCACAGAAATCTACACATGAAATCTAGGTCATATCATGCTACTGAGACTTGGTAAAGATGGAGCACATGACTATGAGCCAATATAAACTGACCATGTAATGGGAACCGCTCATCCGGATCTGGGTGCTATCAGACTCACAAAGTCTTTTTCTGTTGTTATTCTTAAAAGTAAACATTTCTTTGATCTATATCATATAACTAATACTGTTGTAGAAACTTGCACTTACATTATCTTACTTTTCCTTGAAAATACCATCTCTAATCTATGTCTTCATGTTCCTTTTCTTATCAATCTTTATTTCCTTCTTGAGCATTCTTTTACTGTCGTTGTTTCTTTCTTTTCAGTAAATATCAGTTGTACTCCTATTCCATACAAGGCACTGTGGTAGAATCTTTAAGGCAGGAGTGGGTAACTTTTTTGGTAAAGGTCCATATTATAAATATTTTTGACTTAGTAGGCCTTATCATGTCTACAGCAATTACTCATCTCTGCTGTTGTGAAAGCAGTCATAGATAATATACTAAAAAGATGGACATAGCTGTGTAGTAAATCATTATTTACAGAAATAGGCAGCTGGATGAACTTGACTTTGTGGGACTTGGTTTGCTGACCTCTGCATTAAGATATTCAAGTATATCATGCCCTTATGAAATTTGCAGTATATTAGAAGATATCTATGTGTAAAAACACAGTATATTGCAAAACATAGTGAAATGGTTGCACAAACGAGGTTTCAAATGATGTGTTAGGGAAGTAAAGAAAAGACACAGAAGTTAATTAGCAAGGACTTCAAGTAGAAATTTTCATGTAAGTAGACCATAAATGACAGTGAGAAAAAAGTGATGTTGCGGTTAAAGAACTTGACTATCCATCGGAAAGAAGAAAACAAAATGGTGACATTTTAGTCATTCCCTATTCATTTTGATGAACTTATTGGCCAGAACGGCTTCTGATCATAAAATTTAAATCTAGTATCAATTCATTTGTGATGGGGTTTGGAGAGTATGTGTCAATTTCCTGTTGCACTTTAAATTTTAGATTATTCCTAAATGGAAAGCTCACAAAAATGAAATCATCCTTATCTAGCATGTGTAGAACACCATATTATATTCTGGATGATTAGCAAAATAATTCAGCATTTTGTAAAGTATTGGCAAAAACTAGGTAAAATCACTCATTGCCGTGGTAGTAGATTTGCCTTCTATATTTCATAGAATAAATGATCAAATGGAATGGATTGTCAGTCTGGGTGCAATGTAGATATTCAGAGATTTGCTTTAGGGTATATAAATGGATAGTCATTGTATGCATAGGACTGTATTGAATTAATTTCAATAACAAAAGGCAAAAGTAGGATAATATAGATATTAGTTTTAGTTTATAAAATGTAGTCATTTAATAGCTTAAATTTAAGTTGATAGAATTTTCAAATTGTAAGGAATATAAATTTTATCTACCTTGGCCAGCTGATTTTTAGATCTGAGAAATATTTTACAACTTAAAGTCACTCAACCAGGAAACAATGGTGGTGAGAACTTAGGCTCTCATGTCAACTACTATTTCCTGACCCTACATTCAAATTTTGAAAAACGATATTGATTTTCAGTACTATCATTAATCAATAATTATTACAGGGAAGACTGAATATGAAATGGCAATGTCTGTGTTTACCACATTTAAAAAATGGTAATTTTGTCTTAAAACTCATCGAAAATATTGTCTTCAATTTCAAATTGAGCTCCATCATCTTTGTTTGCTAAAAATATTTTCCTGGGTTTGGTAATTACTGGAGTCCCATATTTACATCCCAGTTCTTCTCTGGGCTCTAGGAAGTGCCTAGTGTAGCACAATTGCCTGCCCCATGATGTGCTACAGTCTATGGGGCTTGTCCCTTGAAGAGTGCTACATGGAAATGGAGCAGGGAAGATTGGAGACATACAGTCAACAAAGTTTTTGAGCAGATATTGCCTAGGTATAATTTTTAATTGAGGAGGGGCAGATGTTTAAGGAGGTTGTCTCTGACCACTGTATCAGATTAAGGCACTTCACTCTGTAAAATTAATAACATTTTTACTAAATATTTGTAGTTTTTCATCATATACATATATTCAGTTATTGTCTTTGAATACTATATTATTTTTCATTTAGACTTTTGTGAATAACAAAAAATTGGGAATTATGTGAATTATAGAATTTTTAGAAAGCCAAAGGAACACAAAACACTTTCAAGAGTTAAATCAAGTGGAAGTCTATAATTTTCAGTACATTGAGAGTGAATACAAAGGATATAAATTGTAATGTTTTTGTGGGCAATTTTGGCCAATTATTTAAAAAATAATTACTACAGACGTACTTTCCCTCATTTTAGAATAATACAATTATATAGCTAACTATTCTTTTTGTTTATTGTTTCTAAGATTCTGTAATGGTTATTTTCTTGGTTGGATGGATAAACCTAATGATAGTGAATGCGAAGTCTTGTTTGTTTTTCTGTCAGTTTTGTAGGTTTTTCTTATTTTTGCACTTAAATGATATTCTTTTCCTCTTTAATGAGGCAAATTATATATATAAGTATATAAAATATACTTTAAAAACTTTAAATGATTCTTTGAGTGCAGCCAGTTGGAAACTATTTTACCAGAGATGATGAGTTTTTTCATATTTCATATGGTATTTTGGTAAATGAAGTAGGGACATTTAAAATTATGCTGTCTACCATATTGCTGGAAATGGAAGTTAAGCTACAGATTTTTTTTTTAACTTAAAGAGTCGTGTTCTAGATTCAAAAAAGCTTCTGTTCTGTTGGTAGTGGAGGAATATTTGTTGTGTTATATTAATACCCTATTTTCTGTTACTTCTCACAGCTACCAATGAATTTGTATTGAATTCATTTATCTTTTAACTTCAGAAAATACATTCCTCTTATTTTATTTTTCACAAAGTTACCCTATAGGTTACTTGAGACAAATAGTATTATCTTCATTTGGCCAATGAGAAAACTGAGGCTAAAAATTAAGATAAACTGATTTGCCTAAATTTACCTAACAAACTTAATAATAAATTTGAGATTTAAATACAGGTCTTTTGTATCTCAGCATAGTTAGTATCCTATTAAATATGCTCTAAATTGTTACTTCAGGAATAGCATCCATATATGTAATTTTTAAATACTCTAGTCATTTGAATTATGTGACTACAGCAGATAAAGGCTGAAATAAAAAGTAAACAGTTTTATTATTGAAAATAATTTTTGTTCAAATCCATATTATTTATTCTAAATTTACAGCATTGAAGGTCCATTTATCTTATTTTCACCTTTTGCTGATCCCTACTTTTTCCCCCAACACTTTGCTTCTTTCCTAAACTCATTCCACAGTGCTCAAAGCCCTCTCATTCCTAAAAGAGTAGTTGATATTACTCTGCTTAATTGAGGAGATGGAAACCATTCTATCTCAGGGTTTCTCTCCATCTTTACTTGCTCTCTCTTTCCTTTTAGAGCAGAATATTCCTCTATTCTATTATACAAAAGTAAAACTTCCAACTGTCCTGTTCATCTCATAGCTGCAGGTAGTTTGCTACTTCAGTTTTCTCCATTCTGCTTTTGAATGCTCCCATCCATTAATTCTTTCCCTTCCCAAATGATCAATTCTCATCTATCCTAAAAAATATTCCCTCAAACAGGCTTCTTTCTGAAACTATCATACTACCCATTTCCTTTACTACTTTGCTGCCAAAGTTGTCAAGGGTAGGTTTCTCTGCTGAATCCTTTTCATATTCACTCATTCCTTAAATTTGTTAAGTATTCTGAGTCACAGAATACTTCTGGCCTTTAAAAAGTAGGTAAACTAATCCTGGAAAAATGCACACAATGACCAGCTTTTTCATAAAATTTCAGGTATTGGATGTAATGAAGCTCACTATAGACTCCATAGAGAAGCTGTTTTTAAGTTTTACTTTGCAAAAGAATTGCCTAGAGGGCTTGTTAAAATGTAAACCAGTATCTTATCCTAGAATATTGTTCACAGAATTTTAGAGAAGCAGCCTTGGAAATTTATATTTGTAACAAGTGTCCCTAGTGTGGTAGACATAATTCTAAAGATTTCTTTTGTTTCCTCTCTCCTGTTTACTCAAACACTGACAAGGTACTGCTGTGAAGAGACTACAGGTGGAAATATGGTTACTAGTCAGCTGACCCTAAAATAAAGGTATTATCTTGGGTTTTAGAGTGAGCCCAATGTAATCACATGAGCCTTTAAAAGCAGAAAAGGAAAGCAAAAATCAGTCAGAGAGATGCGGCAGAGGAATATGAAAAAAAAAAAAATTTCAAAAGAAGGGAAATTAGGAGAGATTCAAAGCATGAGAAGGCTCTGACGTGCCTTACTGGTTCCGAGATGTAGGGGGCCATGTGCAAGGATTAGTTAAGGTCTCTAGGAGTTAATGAGAGTCCCTTGCTGACAGTCAGCAAAAAAATAGGGATCTCATTCATACAACTGTATGTGAATCTGACCAAAGCCTGAATGAGCTTAGAATTAGATTCTTCCCTTGAGCTCCAAAAAGTAAAGTAGCTCTGTTGACACCTTGACTTTAGCCCAGTGAGTCCTGTGTCAGATTTCTGACGTAGAAACTATGAGCTAATAAATTTGTGTTGCTTTAAACTGCTAACTCTGTAGTAATTTGTTACAAAAGCAATACAAAGTCTATATACTTGATGGTTCATATTCCTGTAATCTAAGGGTCCATACCAAAGGGTTATTGTACTCAGGTTAGGAACTCTTGCCTTACCTTGAGATCTTAGTCTTCAAATATGCCAAGCAAGCTTTGAAAAAGATGATAAATAATTTGATTTCTAAAACTAGAAATCTTCTTAATTTCTTCTTAGTCCTAATCCTTCACATTTTCTTCAGTATTTGATATTGCAGATTATTTCCTTCTTTTTGAAATTCCTTTCTGCACTAACTATTCAAACATTGCATTTTTATAAGTTTTTCTTGGTCTCCTTCCTCTTTCCTCATATTTTGTGTGTCTATCAAATGGAGATTTCCCAAGATTTTCCTTGAACATTTACACTCAATTCTGAATTACATCATCCACTAATGGCTTTACATATCCCATCTTGAGAGACAGAGTAATGTAATAGATTGTATTTGGGATTTAAAGCCAGTTAGAACTTAGTTTGAATGTGAACTCCATGTTTTACCACTATATTAGTTGTCTTTCACTAGGTTAGGCTGCATAAAAAACAACCCTCGGGCTTCCCTGGTGGCGCAATGGTTGAGAATCTGCCTGCCAGTGCAGGGGACACGGGTTCGAGCCCTGGTCTGGGAAGATCCCACATGCCGCAGAGCAACTAGGCCTGTGAGCCACAATTACTGAGCCTGCGCGTCTGGAGCCTGTGCTCCTCAACAAGAGAGGCCGCGATAATGAGAGGCCCGCGCATTGCGATGAAGAGTGTATATCATACAGCAGTGTTAACAATAGTCATTATGTTGTACATTACATCCCTAGTACTTATTTATCTTATAACTGGAATTTTGTACCTTTTGACCACCTTCATCCAATTTCTCCTCCCCCTACCACATGCCTCAGGTAAAGACAAAACTGGTCTCTTTTTCTATCAGTTGATTTTTTGTTTCCTTTCCTTTCCAATTCCACATATAATTGTGATCACACAGTATTTGTCTTTCTCTGCCTCATTTCACTTGGAATAATGCCCTAAGGGTCCATTCATGTTGTCACAAACGGCAAGATTTCATTATTTTTTATGGCTTAATAATATTTTGTTGTATAAATATAGCATGTTTCTTTATCCATTCATCCATTGATGAACACTTAGGTTGTTTTCATATCTTGGCTATTGAGAAATACGCTGCAATGAATGCGGTGTGCATATGTCTTTTTGAATTAGTGTTTTTGTTTCCTTTGGATAAATACTCAAAGGTGGAATCGCTGGATCATGTGGTAGTTCTATTTTCAGTTTTTTGAGGAACCTCCATATTGTTCTTAATAGTGGCTATACCAATTTACATTCCCACCAACCATGCACAAGTGTTCCCTTTTCTTCACATCCTTGCCAACACTTGTTTTCTGTCTTCCTGATGAAAGCCATTGTAACAGGTGTGAGTTGCTATCTCATGTGGTTATGATTTGCATTTTCCTGGTGATTAGTGATACTGAGCGCCTTTCATGTACCTGTTAGCTATTTGTATATCTTCTTTGGAAAAATATCTATTCAATCCTGTGCTGGTTTTTAATTGGACATTTGGTTTTATTGCTATTGAGTTATATGAGTTTTTTATAAATTCTGGATATATTAGCCTCTTATCAGATATATGATTTGCAAATATTTTCTTCCATTCAGTAGGTTGACTTTTAATTTTGTTGATGGTTTCCTTTCCTTTGCTGTGCAGAAGCTTTTTAATTTGATTTAGTCTGCTTTTTAAAGTTTTCTTTTATTGTCTTTGCTTTTGGTGTCAGATCCAAAAAATCTTCACCTAGACTGATGTCAAGGAACTTACTGCCTATATTTTATGAGTTTTATGGTTTAAGGTCTATCATTCAAATCTTATTCTGAATTAATTTCTCCATATGGTGTAGGATAGTGATCCAGTTTCATTCTTTTGCATGGTGCTGTCCAGTTTTCCCAATGTCATTTATTGAAGAGACTGTTCTTTCCTCACTGTATATTCTTGGCTCCTGTGTTATAAATTAATTAATCATATATACATGGGTTTATATCTGGGCTGTCTATTATTTTCTGTTGATCTATATGTCTGTTTTTATGCTAATGTTATACTGTTTTGATTTAGTTTGAAATCAGGGAGCATGATGCCTCAGCTTTGTTTCTTTATCAAGATTGTTTTGGTTATTCATGGTCTTTTGTGGTTCATGCAAATTTTAGGATTTTTCTTCTATTTCTGTGAAAAATGCCATTGGAATTTTGATAGGGATTGCATTGAATCTGTAGATAGCTTTGGGTAGTATGGGCATTTTAAAAATATTCAGTCTCCCAGTTAATAAGTGTGGAATGTCTTTCCATATATTTGTTTTTTCTTCAATTTCTTTCATCAACATCTTATATTGTTCAGTGGGCAGGTCTTTCACATCCTTGCTTAAATTTATTCCAAGATATTTTGTTCTTTTTGATGTATTTGGAAATGGTATTGTTCTATTAGTTTTTCCTTCTGATAATGTGTTATTAGTGTATAGAAATGCAATAGATTTTTGCATATTGATTTTGTATCCTGCAACTTTCCTGAATTCATTTATTATTTCTAACTGTTTTTTGGTGGAGTCTTTTGGGTTAGGGTTTTCTATATATAAGATCATGTCATCTGAAAATATAGTTTTACTTCTTCATTTCTGATTTGGATGCATTTTACTTCTTTTCATTGCCTAAATGTTCTGGCTAGGACTTCCAATGTGATGTAGAATAAGAGTGGTGAGATTGGGCTTCCCTGTCTTTTTCCTGATCTTAGAGGAAAGCTTACAGCTTTTTGAATATGATATTA
This sequence comes from Balaenoptera ricei, assembly GCF_028023285.1. Taxonomy (NCBI): domain Eukaryota; kingdom Metazoa; phylum Chordata; class Mammalia; order Artiodactyla; family Balaenopteridae; genus Balaenoptera; species Balaenoptera ricei. The sequence goes on along the minus strand of NC_082640.1, from coordinate 118,577,844 downwards.
GTTGTAGGCTTGTCATATATGGCATTTATTATACAGAAATATGTTTCTTCTATACCCACTTTGTTGAAAGTTTTTTTCATGAATGGATGTTGAATTTTGTCAAATGCTTTTTGTGCATCTATTGAGATAATCATATGCTTTTTATCCTTCATTTTGTTAATGTGGTGTATCAGATTGATTGATTTACAGATGTTATACCATCCTTGCATCCCTGGAATGAATCCCACATCTATTAACATGATATATCACGTTGATTAATTTGTATATGTTGAACCATCCTTGCATTCTGGGGATAAATCTCACTTGATCATGGGATGATCATTTTAATGTGGTGCTGAATTCAGTTTGCTAGTATTTTATTTAGAATTTTTGCCTCTTTATCAGGGATATTTGCCTATAGTTTTATTTCCTTGTAGTGTTCTTTTCTGGCTTTAATATTAGGGTAATTCTGGCCTTGTAAAGTGCATGTGTAGTGTTCTTTCCTCTTCAATTTTTTAGAAGTGTTTGAGAAGAGCTGGTGTTAATTCTTCTTTAAATGTTTGATAAAATTCACCAGTGAGGCTATCTAGTCCTGTGAGATACTTGATTACTGCTTCAGTCTCCTTACTAGTAATTGGTCTTTTCAGATTTTTATTTTTTCCTGATTCAATCTTGGTAGGTCATATGTTTCTAAGAATTTTTCTGTTTCTTCTTGGTTGTCCAGTTTGTTGGCATATCATTGTTCACAGTAGCTATCATGATCCTTTGTATTTCAGTGGCTTTAGTTGTAATATCTTTTTTTCATTCATAATTTTGTAGATTTGGTTTCTCTCTCCTTTTACCTTTGTTAGGTTAGCTAAATGCTTGTCTATTTTGTTTATATTTCAAAGAATCAACTGTTGGCTTAGTTAATCTTTTCTATTGTTTTCCAGTTCTTTATGTCATTTGTTTCTTTTCTAATCTTTATTATTTCCTTCCTCCTGCTAACTTTGGCCTCATTTTATTCTTCTTCTTCTAGCTCCTTATGCCATGTAGTGAGGTTTTTTCTTTGAGGTCTTTCTTGTTACTAATATAGGCATTTATTGCTAAGAAATTTTCTCTTTGAACTGCTTTTGCTGCATTCCATAAGTTTTGGTATGTTGTGTTTCCATTTTTGTTTTTCTCAAAATACTATTCTATAGTCTCCTTGATTTCTTCTTTCATTCATTGGCTGTTCAGGAGAATGTTGTTTAATTTCCATGTATTCGTGAATTTCTGATTTTCCTCCTGTTATTGATATCTAGTTTTATATCATTGTGGTCAAATAAGGTACTTGGTAAGATTTCAAACTCTTTGAATATTTTAAGACTTTTTTTGTGACTGGGATAGACAATAAAATATTTTCTATCCTAGAAAACATTCCATGTGTGCTTGAGAAAAATGTGTATTCTGCTGTTGTCAGAGTATTCCATATCTGTTAGGTCCATTTGGTCTATAGTTTTGTCAAATCCACTCTTTCCTTTTTGATTCTCTGCATCAGATATCTATTGTTTTGATAGAGTATTAATGTCCCCAACTGTTACTATATTGCTGTTTATTTTTCCTTGTAGCTCTTTACTTTTGGCTCCAATGTTGGATGCATTATTTTTATGTCTTCTTGATAGATTGGTCCCTTTATCATTATATAATGACTTCTTTGTCTCTTGTTACCATTTTTAGTTTAAAAACCATTTTGTCTGATTTAAGTATAGCTAACCCTAATATTATTTTTTTTGAGAACATTTGCTTGAAATATCTTTTTCTATACCTTCATTCTCAGTCTGTGTATGTCTTTAGGGCTAAAGTGAGTCCCTTTCAGGCAACGTATCATTAGATCCTTATTTTTTTAATCCATTCATCCATTCTATGTCTTTGATTCAAGAATTTAATCCATTTACAGGCATATCTTGGAGATATTGCACACCTGGTTACAGACCACTTGCAATAAATATCTCAATAAAGTGAGTCACACAAATTTTATGGTTTCCTAGTGCATATAAAAGTTATGTGTACACTATAGTGTAGTCTGTTAAGTGTGCAATAGCAGTTTGCCTTAAAAAGTATTTATTTTAGGTGCTTCCCTGGTGGCGCAGTGGTTGAGAATCTGCCTGCCAATGCAGGGGTCACAGGTTCGAGCCCTGGTCTGGGAAGATCCCACATGCCGCGGGGCAACTAGGCCCGTGAGCTACAATTGCTGAGCCTGCGCGTCTGGAGCCTGTGCTCCGCAGCAGGAGAGGCCGTGATGGTGAGAGGCCCGCGCACCGCGGTGAAGAGTGGCCCCCGCTTGCCGCGACTAGAGAAAGCCCTCGCACAGAAATGAAGACCCAACACAGCCATAAATAAATAAATAAAAGAGTAACTGTAGTGCCATGTACACACACAAAAAAGCTTATTTAAAAAAAAAATATTTATTTTAATTAAAAATACTTTATTGCTAAATAGTATCTGAGTCTTCAGCAAGTCATTATCTTTTTGCTGGTAGAGGGTTTTGCCTCAGCATTGATGGCTGCTGGCTGATAAAGGTGATGGCTGCTGAAGGTTGGGGTGGCTGCAGCAATTCCTTAAAATAAGACAACAGTGGAGTTTGCCACATTGATTGACTCTTCCTTTAATGAAAAAGTTCTCTATAGCATGCAGTGCTGTTTGATAGCATCTTACCCACAGGAGAACTTCTTTCAAAATTGAAGTCAGTCCTCTCAAACACTGCAACTGCTTTAACAACTAAGGTTATGTAATATTCCTAATAATTTGTTGTCGTTTCAACAGTCTTCACAGCATCTTCACCAGGAGTAGATTCCATCTCAAGAAACCACTTTCTTTCCTCATCCATAAGAAGCAACTCCTCATTCATTAAAGATTTATTATTGGATTGCAGCCATTCAGTCACATCTTCTGGCTCCACTTCTAATTCTAGTTCTCTTTCTATTTCTACCACATCTAAAGCAACTTCCTTGACTGAAATCTCTAATTTCTCAAAGTCATCCATGAGGGCTGGAATCAACTTCTTCCAAAGTCCTGTGAATGTTGGTATTTTGACCTCTTCCCATGAGTTACAAATGTTCTTAATGGCGTCTAGAAAGGTGAATCCCTTCCAGAAGTGTTTCAATTTATTTTGCCCAGATCCATCAGAAGAATCACTCTCTGTGGCAGCTATAGCCTTACAATATATATTTCTTAAATAATAAGTTGAAAGTGAAATTACTCTTTGATACATGGGCTGCAGAATGGATGTTGTGTTTGCTGGCATGAAAACAATATTAATCTCATTGTACATCTCCATTAGAGCTTGTGAGTGACCAGAAGCATTATCAGTGAGTATAGTACTTTGAAAGGAATCCCTTTTCTGAGAAGTTGGTCTCAACAATAGGTTTAAAATATTCAGCAAACCATTTGGGAAACAGATGTGTTGTCATCCGGGCTTGGTAGTTCCATTTATTGGGCACAGAGTAGCTTAGCATAATTCTTAAGGGCCCTAGGGTCTTTTGGAATGAGAATTGGCTTTAACTTAAAGTCACTGGCTGCATTAGCCCCTCACACGAGGGTTAGCCTGTCCTTTGAATCTAGGAGCTAGGCACTGACTTCTCCTCTCTAGCCATGTAAGTCCTAGATGGCATCTTATTCCAATAGATGGTTGTTTCTTCTACATTGAAAAACTGTTGTTTAGTGTAACCACCTATATTAATTATCTTAGTTAGATCTTCTGTATAACTTTGTGCAGTTTCTACATCAGCCCTTGCTGCTTCATCTTGCCCTTTTTGTTATGGAAATGACTTATTTCCTTAAACTTCATGAACCAACCTCTGCTAGGTTCAAACTTTTCTCCTGAAGCTTCCTCACCTCTCTCAGCCTTCATAGAATTGAATAAAATTGGGCCCTTGTTCTGGATTAGGTTATGGCTTAAGGGAATGTTGTGGTTGGTCTATTCAGGCCACTAAAACTTTCTCCATATCAGCAATAAGGCTGTTTCACTTTCTTCTCAATTGTGTGTTCACTGGAGCAGCACTTTTAATTTCCTTCAAGAACTTTTCCTTTGCATTCACAACTTGGCTAATTGTTAGGTTCAAGAAACCTAGCCTTCAGCCTGTCTCGGCTTTCAACATGCCTTCCTCACTAAGCTTAATCATTTCTAGCTTTTGATTTAAAGGGAGAGACATGCAACTCTTCCTTTCACTTGAACACTTAGAGGCCATTGTAGGGTTATTAATTGGCCTAATTTCAATATTGTTGTGTCTCAAGAAATAGGGAGGCCTGAAGAGAGACAGAGAGACAGGAGAACAGCTGGTTGGTGGAGCAGTCAGAACACACACGTTTATCAATTAAGTTTGCTGTCTTACATGGGTGTAATTTGTGTCACCCCAAAACAATTACAATAGTAACAGCAAAGATCACTAATTACAGATCACCATAATAATATAATAATAATGAAAAAGTTTGAGATGTGAGAATTACCAAAATGTGACACAGAGACACTAAGTGAGCAAATGCTGTTGGCAAAATGGTGCTGATAGACTTGTTTGACACAGGGTTGCCACAAACCTTCAATTTGTAAAACATGCAGTATCTGCAAAGTGCAATAAAGAGAAGCACAATTAAAAAAAGGTATGCCTGAACTAATTGTGGATAGGTAAGGACTTAGTATTTTCATTTTTTAATTGTTTTCTGGCTGTTCTGTAGATCTGTTTTTCCTTGTTTATTACCCTGCTCTTTTTTTGTGTGTTTTGATGATTTTGGTATCAATATGCTTTGACTTTTTATCATTGTCTTTTATATAATTACTGTAGGTTTTCTCTTGTGGTTGCCATGAGGCTTACATAAAATATCTTAAAATTATAACACTCTATGTTAAACTAATAACCTAACTTTAATAGATTTCTTAAAGTTTACACCTTTACTTCTACTGCTCCTCACATTTTAGGTTATTGATATTACAGTTTACATATTTTTATATTGTGTAGCTAGGAACAAATTATTATATTTAAAGCTTTTTCATCTTAGTATCCAAATCAGGCAGACCTCCACCCCACTGAGTTCACTGGTCAGACTGTGCCAATGACTTGGCCTTGCAGATGAGCAAAGCTGCTAGTTAGGCCTACTACTTGGGTGTGCAGGTAGGAACTAGATATGCCAAGATCTGAGTCCTCCTGGTTGTTGCCAGGCCCTCCCCCTTTCTCTGTCACAGTTAGATTCCCAGTGGGTAAGTCCTGCAAATTCCCCCACAATCCCTGTGGGGCAAAACCAGAGGAGGGGCTACCAAGAAGTGACCCACAATGCAGGGGGAGCTGGATGTTCACCCTGGGCTCTCTTTTCCCACTGGAAGAACCATAGACTCAGGGGAGACCTCGTGGTGTGGTGCTGCTCTAGCCTGGAGGAGGGGCAATGCGGATGGCAGGTAGCTACTTCTCTTACCCTTCTAATGTGGAATGTCTTGGTCTCTGTGGTCTAGTGGGTGCTTCAACCTCACTCCCATGTTCTGTTATTCTCTCAGTGGTGTCTTGTCCATGAATATTTGTTAGTTATTCTTCTTGTGAGGGAGGGTAAAGTTTGGAATGACCTATGTTACCATCTTGGCAACGTCACCTCTGAGTACTTCTTGAATGATCAACATTTTTTATGAAAATTGGTAGACTTTCACTTAAGTGCAGTTTACTGTTTTCTCTATTTTTGTGAGTTTATGTCTATATTAACTTATATGAAATATGTGTCTACCTTGGAGTATAAGCCCCAAGGGTAAAGAATTTTGACAAATGAGAAAGTTAACAAGGATATGCAAAAATAAACATATATACATAAATACATGCCCTCTATGTTTATAAGTCTATAAACATAGAGGAAGTGAAACAGCTATTAAATTTCATTCAAAGAACAATTCTATTAGTTTATGTATATAATACTGATGGTATAATGCACAGGATTCCTGAAATAGGAAAAATATGAATAATTCATTTGATTGGTCCATCTAAAAATTGGTATATTAAGAAAAAGGGGAAAGATAGTACATAAATTAAAAATGTCTGGGAGAGATCGACCCATTTTATTGTTTAAAATAATAGTAACTAAAAAATAAAATAAAATAATAGTAACTATTTTTTTAAAAAATAAAAAAATAGTTTTATTTTTTATAAAAATAAAAATTTTTTATTTTTAAAAATAAAAAAATAAGTAAAATAAAATAAAATTAAAAAAAAATAAAATAATAATAGACATTAAGAATTAACTTAATGTCTGCTACTCCTGATACCATAGCTGGGACAACACACAGGGCAAAATGACTATAGCAAAACCAAATCTCTGAGGGAAAAATGTTTGTAAAGCCTGTTGAAACCTTCCAGTGCAACAAAAATTATTGTACATTTTATAAGTAATCAATGAAACCCAGTTTTGGGGGGAAAGGTGGGAAAACAATTTGGTGACTTGGTCATCTTTCGAATTGGTCTTTCAGTGAATCAGTTGTTTGGCAAACTATATTCCTTTCTGCCAGAAAATTGTCTTTAACAAAATGACTTTCAGAGAATGAGTCTGCTGTTTTTATCAGCTGTCCTGTGTTTAATCTCTTGCTTATCCAATGCACTCTGCTCAGTATTGCCACTCTCCATTGAAAAAACCTTTAATCAGCTGACTACTATCTATCTAATTCTCTTAAATGGCATTCAAAGTCCTGCAGGATATAGACTCAAGCCTATCATCCAATCATAAGCTTCCATACACTGTCTATACTATGTCACTTCAGGCCCTTACCAGCACCTTGTCCATGTCTGGCAGTGTATTTTTTCATGGTATTTTCTAGCCTGGAAAGATGTTGACCCTCTTCCTGTCAAATAATAGTCTGGTTCAGATGCACTCTTCTATTTGTGTCCATAGTACTTTTAAAAAATATATATCATACGTAGCATTTGAGAGGAAGATAGAACAAAGGGAAATTAAGACTGCTCTGGTCAAGCCCCAAAGGATGACAGTGTGTGGATAAGACTATCACAATCCAGATTTTCTCAACAGATTTGTTTAGCTGTTGTTCTAGAAATACAACTTAAAAAAAAATCTTTTTATCTACAAGTAATCTGCACATAACTGATTAACACTAAATAACTTTACAAGCAGTTGGTGCTTGAAAAATCAGGTGTCAGTTTATTTTCATTGGAAAAGAAATTCTTGGCTCAAAAACGCTGGTTATCATTTAGCATTGAGGATTAGGCACACCTTCCTAAGGAGAATGTTTACTCCACTGTTGCTACATTAAGGCAGGAACTGAGTATGTAATATTCTCCAGATGTCCCAGAGTTGGGCAAAATGCCTTGCATGCAGCAAGTGCTCACAAATATTTGTTGAATGAATTAATGAATAAAAATGATTAAAAGGAACACTAATTAATGCCACTAATGCTTGCAAGTGACAAGCCAATTTATTGCCATATGTGGTGATTAGAGTTTGAGAACAAAGGGATTGAAAATTTATTGGGGTCTTCTTCCCTTTCTTCTTCCTCTTCTTCTTCTTCTTCCTCTTCCACTCTTCTTCTCCTTCTTTTCCTTCTCCTTTTTCTCCTTCTTCCTCTTCTTCCTCCTCCTTCTCTTCTTCTTATTCTTCTTTGTCTTCATCTTTTTTCTGTTCTTTGTCTTTATCTCCCCTTGCCCTCTGCCCCATCCTCTTTCTCCTCTTTCTTCTCCTTTTTAAAAAAATCTTAAGGTAAAGCAACTGTATAAATTATACTGCTCCACAATAGCAATATTTCTTCCTTAAAAACTAGACTTGGTTGTCTAGAATCACAGCTGCTTCTTCCCCATAGTAGAAGTAGATAAACATTAACATGCTTTTGGTCCTTGCCCACATTTTTCCCCTGGATCACTTATAAACCATTAGTCAACTATCACTCCTTCAATACAAATGATGGTTAACAACAAAGAAGAAAACCTTAAGTATTCAACAGTTCCTTTAGATCAGAAATCACAAATTGGTTGTCCCTGGGCCATGCTGTATATTTTGTCTTTGTGTAGTTTTCTTCTTATATTTGATTTGGTTTTCAGTGCACTTTAAAAGAAATATAATTTTGTAATTATTATGCTAAATTGCACCTCATGCAATTTAACATTTACTGTTTTATACCTCATACGTATTTTGTGTCACGTACCTCATAGTCTTTGAAGATGTGATCACGGCTTTCAGTCATTACATTCTAGATATGTATTCCTGGATACACACCTATATAATGTCAATATTAAGGCTAGCATGTGATATAGATGACTAGCTTCCCCACCCATGCTCTGGAGAGATGCTAGTAATAGAGTTCCTACATGTCTTTCCTTACATTTATCTGTAAGGTATGTGATGCTAGGACTGTATTTTAATTAAAAAACAAGTTCTTTGAGAGCAAGGATATGTTTTTATTACACTTTTACTACAGAATATCTAGCACAGTGAATTTTGTATAGTGGAAGAAAACAAATGTTTGCTGTCTTCCTTGAAACTGAAGTACCACAGACAAACATGATCATTGCATTGTAGATTCTGAATTAGAAATTTAAATATGAAACTTGGCTGAAGAGACTGCAGTAGATGTGTAATATCTTAGATAAACAAAATCCAATCAAGTGGCTGTATGTTACTCACATAGAAATTATATTATTGAGCACCCACTATGATGAAGATTTTATGGAGGAACTGGGAGTAGAGTGGCTAATAAAAGATCCATAAATGTATGCCCTTAAGGAACTTATATTTTATTAGGGGAAACAGGCAGTAAATATACATACATATATATGATATATATATAAGTGCTATGATAATAATGCTATAAAGAAAAATACAGCAGAGTAGGGGGATAGAGAATGTTGGATACTGTTTTAAAATTGTTATTGAGAAAGATATTATGGGTAAAGTGACATTTGTGAGGAGTTTTAAGGTAGTGATGAAAAAAGCCATATCTGGGGGAAGATCATTCCAGGCAAAGGGAATAGCATGAGACAAGGAGGATTCTTGCTGTGCTCAAGGAGCAGCAAGGAGTTCTGTCTGAAGTGGATGGATAAAGGAAGAAATATTAGATGAGACCAAAGAGGACTGGGGTGCTCAAATATGTAAGTGCTTGTAAGCCATCGTAAGGATTTTCAGTTTTGGAATTGAAAGGCCACTGGAAAATTTTGAGCAGAGATGTGACAAGAATCTGACTTACATATTAGAAGGATTACTCTGCCATGAGAATGGAATATATATGAGGTGTGGAGCAAAGGCTGAAGCAGAGAGACCAGTTATTATTGCAATATTACTCAATAGGGAATTGATGATAGTAGTAGTGGAGGTGGGGAGATGTGGTTGTATTCTAGATATTATTGGAAGGAGAATCTGCTGTCTTAGATAAGACTAGATGTCTTATCTGAAAATAAGAAAGAAGTCAAGGAGAACCCTGAGGTTTGTGGAGCGACTCAAGATGGTTGCCATTTCCTGAGACAATGGAGACTGTGTGGATGCAAGACTTTGAGAAGAGCAAGTTTTGGGGGTAGATCAGGAGTTTGTTTTTGGATACAGTAAGGTACCTATGTGAGGTACCTATTAGACATCTACATGATGATTTGCATCTATGACTCTAATGGTCAGAAGAGAGATCCTGACTGGAGTTATACATTTGGAAGTAATTCTCAAATATATGATATAAATGAGATGTGATTACAAATGGTGTGAATGGAGAAGAAAAAAGACCAAAGAATGAGCTCTGAGTTAAGCTAATATTTAAAGTGAGATGAGAAAAAACAAGCAAAGACTGAGAAAGAGCCACAATGGCACTGCTTCATGAAGGAGAGAATTAACTCTCAGTTACTATTAAAAGGTAAATTGAGATATGATTGAAAATTAACCTCAGAATTTAGCAAAGTTTTAGTAGAGTGGGGAGAGATGAGTACTGATTGGAGTGGGACCAGAGAATGAGAGTGAAGAAATTGGAAAAAGCAAGTACAGCCAACTCTCATGACTGAAAAATTTGAATTGTGATACTTAAGACTAATCCATGGATCAATATTCCACACATGTTTGGAATTGCCTCTAGGAGAATACAGTCAGTTTTTTAATGAGAAATTGTTTAGATTATATCCACAGTGAAATGGAACATCAATCAAGTTGATGGAGAAAGAACCATGGTAGTAGAGAAAAAAGTGCTTGAGTCTTGATTTCAAATAGTCTTGGAGGAGGATACCACCTATGTGACTTTAGAAGTTAATTCACATTTCTGAATTTATTTCATTCAACTCTATTATAGGGTACATTGCTTAGCATAGCACCCAGAATGTAGTTGGCACTTAAATAGCAGTTATTGTATTTTTTCATTTTCCTAACAAAATTACCTTTCTTCAATTATTCCTTTTTTTTTTTAATGGCATCTTACCTATGACATTCCTCCATTGATTAAGCTAGTTAGCAAAGTTTTAAAAATTGCTTAACTGAGCTCCATTCTTCAGTTATAGCAAGCTAGAGCATCAGTGAAAGGAAGAAAGTTGTCTCTTCTTCCTAATTCTGCATATCAGGTTGCTAGTGAAACAAACTATCTTCTATTGCTTAGTGATTCAGCTTTCATTTCTCTAAGATTCTTGAAACTTGCATACGGTTAGGGTCATTGTATGTCACAGTTTCTTTTTCTTTCTTCCTTTCCCTCCCTCCCTCCCTTCCCCCCCCCCCCACCTCTTTCCTTCCTTACAGAGTAGTACCAAATCCAGGATCTCCATATTTTTTTCTTTCTTCAGAGTATTCTAGCCACTGTGTATCTTAGTAGGAGCTGGCATTCAAAGAGAGTGTCCCCATTGGGACTTTAAAATACTGAGCCTCTGACTTGCAATGACCCCTAGTATTTGAATTTTAATTGAATGTTTTCATTCATTAATGACTCATTCATTCATTCATTCCTACCATATATATTTATCCCTACCATATATATTCATTTTGTTTTTTCAATACCAAGTCTGTCCCCTAGGGTCCTGTGGTCATATGTCATACTTTGAGCAGTGCAACTGGGGATCTGGATCATGGGAGGGTCATGTGGATGTGTTACTGACATGGGCATTTTGCCCAGAGGAGATGAAGTAGACAAACATGGCCACCCAAGGAACTTTTATGCTGAAACGGGAGGGCAGAAGGGCTATTTTTTTTTTTTTTTTGACTCAGTTTAGGTCCTGGGGAGCTGACCATTGGGGGGTTTGGAGGGGACATTTCTCAGGCTTGTGGGTCTATTGTCTTAGTTTATTTCTGCTGTTTCACCATAATTGCTAATGGTCCTTTTAGATGTCAAGATTGTTCCAGTTTTGATGACACATTATATGGTCAATGTATAAATGGGTCAGTCTTTCAATTTGAGTTCCTTCTGGTCTCTAATACCTGTAGTCCTGCTTTTACCCTCTTTTAGAGTTTTATAATCCCATTTCCTCTATTTCTTCCCTTTTTTCTCTTACTGTTATTCTCTCAGCCATTTTCCCTATTCCTACTGTTCAATGTGCACCCAACAAACAAAATAATTTTTCTTAATCCTGAGAAATTTTTGTAGAGGTGTGTCAGAGTTTCATTTTAACATGCAGAAAATTTCTACATGTTGTGAGGAAAAAATTCCTTTTAAAAAAATAATTTTTAATGACTTTAATAACAGCTTAATTTTAACTCATTTGATAATAACTGCTTGAAACTCTTACAGCATTGAGTATTTGAGGTGAACCTTCATTTTTTGCCAAACCTCAAACCGAATTTTATAGGTTGTTATTGATCATTGTTGTCTTTGACATTTTCGTAATACCTGTAAGACTGTTTCCTAGTGAATCTTAGCAAAATTGTATGTTATTTTCATTAATGAATATAACTCTTTTATATGAGTTCTACCTACATCACAGGTACCATTAAGATTGTTTTACATAGTGTTGAGAAGACATTTACAATACATGGCAATTTTGCATTGTTTCCACTCCTAAATAAAATGAATAAGTTATATAAGAGGTCATATTCCATCATTATGTATGTGGAATCTAATTTGATTAACGTAGCACTAGGTAATGTTAATGTTCTATAATATCATAAATCATGATATATGACATATTTCAGAGTCTTAGGTGTTTTTAAAGATTCCAGATGATTTCTTGTGAAATTATATGAGAGTCATAATTTAAAATGTACATTTAAATATACATTGCATACTTAGGCAACATTTTAAAGGATGCTACTGATGTAATATTTATTATTAAATTTTAGCTTTTATATTCTGCTTTTTCTTTTTCTCCTCATATTAAGAAGAAAGAGCTGGAATATATTTCAAGCTAAAGAGAAAATTCAAGCTGGGCTATCTTTTTCTTTCAAGAAAATTAACAGAGTACCAATGAAGCCCTTTATCTACTGAGTGCAGTCTTCATTAATTAATCCTTTTTATCTGTGACAGTTAAAGGTAAATCTAGACTATTTGGCCTCCTTGAAATGATTTCTAGTTTTACTCTTACTAGCTAAAATATATTCTTTCAGCCATATGTTATCTTTTTTCCACCATGTATAAATTAAATCAAATTGTATTGGGCTATTTCTTTCCTTGCATTGACATTAAAAAAAGACAGGCATTTAGAGAAATACTTTTTCATATTATTAACTTAATATTTTTGAGAGTGACAGAAAGAAAATGGAGTATCTTTCTGTTACTCCTCATTTTCATAATAGTGGAAGGTGGAATTCATATGGCATTATAAGTAGAAATTTTCTGCATCACTAGGAACATGGCTTAAAGTATAATGCCTCCTGGACAAGTCAGAAGAACATTCTAATAAGAAACAATTCTAGTCATATATCATGCACTATCTGCACAATTTCTCTCCCATTTCACTAAATAAGCTTTCCACAAAAAAGGAATACTGGTGTTTAGTTCATCTGTTCCCCCTGCCTATTCTTCATCTCATACCATGTATATATTCTGACCATTTGCTTTAGAAATAATTTATTAAACCTTTCAAACCAAACCATGGAGAAACAAGATAGACTCTTGAGAACATAGAATTTAATGTTTTAACTATGTTTTGCTTAGGCATCAGCTGCTTTTTAATGCTAATGCTTTTTTTTTTTTCATGTAGGGCAGTGCTGTTAGACTATAACCTGCCAGGAACCAGTAATGGGAACATATTCTAGTTACATGGATATTTCCCCATTTATAGTCACTTTTAACAAAAAGTGACAAGCATGTCGCATTCAATCAGGTTACATCAGGTTGTGTCTCAAGAAAACAGAACATAAGATAAGCCAGTTCAAAGCAACATCCTTCATCTAGAAACACAGAAAAAAAGGAAATATCAACTACTTAGGATTCTAGAAAGAAAATTATAATGTATCTATAGATCAAATACACTTCTCTGTGTTAATATCACTTAAATTTCAAATGACTATTGGCTAACAACTATAATTATCTTTCCATTTGTATGTGTTAAAGTGATTCTATTTCTATTTCTTAAAGTATTTGTTTGCTTAATATAATGTATTTAGGCAGCTCTATTAAAAACATAAAATTATGATGGTGGGTCCCTGTTTTTGAGGGAACATGCTCTCTGGTGGATTATCTAGAACTGTGTTGTCCAATATAGTAGCCACAAGTCACATGTGAATATTAAGTAATAATTAAGGTAACTTCAATTTCTCAGTCTCATTAGTTACAATACAAGTGCTCAGTAGTCAGATGTAGTTGTTGGTTTCTATACTGGACAGCACAGACATAGAACATCTTCAACATCACAGCGTCTTACTGGACAGTGCTAATCTATACTGTACAGGTAAATTGTATTCCCATTATGTCTCTAATTGCCCCCAAACATTGAAACTGTATATAAAGTACTCCAAAAAGTGGTTTCAGGGTAAAATACCCATTATAGTCAAATACTTGTAGCATATATATATATATAAAATTTACTTTGGAAAGATTTTAGGTTTTTTAGAAAAGTTGCAAGTGTACCCCCTCACCTAGATACCTAGATTTAGCTTCTCCTGATATTATCTTACATTACTATGGTACATTTGTCGAAATTAGGAAATAAACACTGTTACATTACTATTAACTAAACTGTAGACAATTCAGATTTCACCAGTTTTCCAATTAACACCACTTTTCTGTTTTAGCATGCAATGCAGGATACCACACTGCATTTAATTGTCATGTCTTCTTAGTCTTCTATGGTCTGTGATGGTTCTTCTGTCTTTCCTTGTTTGTTATGAGCTTGACAGTTTGAGGAATACTGGCAAGGCATTTTGTAGAATGTTTCCCAATTTGAGTTTGTCTCATATTTTCCTCATCATTAACTGGGGTTATGAATTATTAGAGGTGAAGTGACTTTCATATTATATCACATGAGGGGTACATGATAGCCACATGAGATTATTTAATCTTGATCACTTGGATAAGGTAGTATTTCCCAGGTTTCACCAGTAGCATAAAGTTACTAATTCTCCCTTTTCATAACCCCTCCATTTTTCATACTTGGAAAACAAGTCATTCAGTTTAGCCCACAGTCAGGGTGGAGGAGAATTAATCTCCAACTCCTACAGGGGGAAAATATCTGCTTATTTTTTGGAACTCTTCCATAAGGAAGATGCCTATCTATATATCTATCTATAATTCAATACTACTATTATTTATTTTATTGATAAAATTATAACAGATTTGGCCATTGGGAACTCTTTTAGGGTCACTTTTGTTCCTCTTTCACAAGCCCCCATCCTTTTATTTTTTTGTGCTCTTTGCTTTCTGGTACTACAGGATGCTTCAAGGTTATCTTGTATTTCCCTACCCTTGTTCTAGAATCAACCATTTATCCAAGAAACTTTGAATACTTTTACTGAAACATGGTATTTAGAAACTAAGATCTGGGTGCTGGGTATGCTCATTACTATCAAGTGTCATTGCTTCTAGGCTCTCTCAGCGGATAGAGATTTGTAATACGTGTATGTCAAGAAACCTGTGTATAAAGACATATCTAGGCTTGTTTCTGATCTATCCATCTATTATCTATCTATCTATCTATCCATCTATCTATATATTAAGCTAAGTGAAAATTCATAGTGATACTTCTAAATCTAATCCAGTACTAAAGGGTTCATTCTTCCTTCTATTCATGCTTTTCTATAACTTCCTTCTCTGACAGTAGATCTAGTATCCACTTATTTAATTTTTTGTAGCCAATGTATATGTAAAACAGTTTCATAATTGTTAACCCATACCCCATTCTTGTGGCTTTTTACTTATTTCTTCACTTGGGATTTATTTAATACGATACATAAAGCAGTTTGTTTCAACTGGATTGACTAATATTTTCCCATCAATTCATTTTTATTGAAATACATTTGACATGTAATATCATGTAAATGTAAGGTATACAGCATGTTATTTTGATACATTTATGTAATCTACTATGATTGCCATTGTAGCAATAATTAGCATCTCTATCACTGTTACATAGTTATCTTTTCACTTTAGTGGTTGGAATAATTAAGTTCTAGCCTTTTAGCAAGTTTGATGATTATAATACAATATTGTTGTGTGTATTCACTGTACTGTGCATTAGATCTCTAGGACTTATTTACTACCCATTGCAAATTTGTACTCTTTACACCATCTATCCTATACCCATTTCCCATCCCCTGGTAACCACCATTTTACTCTCTGTTTTTTATGAGTTTGGCTTTTTTAGATTCTCCATGTGGGTAAGATCATACAGTAGTTGTCATTCTCTGTCTGGCTTATCTCACTCAGCATACTGTGCTGAAAGTCCATCCATACTGTGGCAATTGGCAAGATGTCCTTCTTTTTCATGGCTGAATTTTATGTGTGTGTGTGTTTGTGTGTGTGTGTGTGTGTGTGAAACTTCTTTATCCATTCATCCATCCATAAATGGACACTTAGGTTGTTTCCATATCTTGACTATTGTAAATAACGCTTCAATAAACATGAGAGTGTTTTTATTTCCTTTGGGTGTATACCCAGAAGTGGAATTGTTGGATCATCTGGTAGTTCTATCTTTAGTTTTTTGAGGAAACTTCATATAGTTTTCCATAACTGTTGAACCAATTTACATTATCTCCAATAGTGTACAAGGGTTCCCTTTTCTCCACATCTTCGCCAACACTTATCTCTTGTCTTCTTGTTGATAGTCATTCTAACAGGTGTGAGATGATATCTCATTGTGGTTTTGATTTGCATTTCTCTAATGAATAGTGATGTCAAGCATCTTTTCATATACCTGTTGGTCTTTCATATATCATCTTTGGAAAAATGTCTGTTCAGGTCCTTTGCCCATTTTTTAATCAGATTTTTTTTTTGTTATTGAGTTGTATGAGTTCTCTATATATTTTAGATATTAAACCCTTATCTAATACATGGCTTGCAGAAATTTTCTCCCATTCTGTAGGTTGTCTTTTCACCTTGTTAATCGTTTCTTTTGCTGTGCAGAAGCTTTTAAGTTTGCTAATATTTTGCTGAGAATTTTTACGTCTATATTCATCAGGGATATTGGCCTATAGTTTTCTTTTCTTGGACTGTCTTTATCTGGCTTAGGTATCAGGGTAATAATGGCCTTGCAGAATGAGTTTGAGAGTGTTCCCTCCTCTTCAAGATTTTGGAAGAGTTGAGAAGGATTGTTAGAATTCTTCATTAAATGCTTGGTAGAATTCTCCAAAGAAGCTATCTAGTCCTGGGGTTTTCTGTTTTGAGAGGTTTTGATTAATGATTAAATCATTTTACTCTTTATTGCTCTGTTCAGATTTTCTGTTTCTTCCTAATTCAGTCTTGGTTGGTTGTGTGGTTTTTAAAATGTATTAATTTCTCTCAATTACCTAATTTGTTGGCATATAATTGTTCATAGTAGTCCCTTATGATCCTATGTGTTTCTGTAGTATCAATTGTAATATCTCCTCTTTTGTTGCTAATTTTATTTATTTGCATCTTTTTTTCTTATTTAGTCTAGCTAGAAGTTTATCAATTTTGCTTATCTTTTTAAAACAAAAAGATTTTAGTTTTATTGATTCTTTCTGTTGTCTTACTGGTCTGTATTTCATTTATATCTGCTTTTTATTATTTCTTCATTTATTTCTGATCTTTATTATTATTATTATTATTATATTTTGGCTAACTCTGGGCTTAACTTGTTCTTCTCTTTTTAGTTTCTAATTTACACCTGTAGTGTCTTGAGGTGTAAATTATGTTGTTTATTTGAGATCTTAATATCTTAATGTATACATTTATTGGTATAAATTTTCCTCTCAGAACTACTTTTTTGCATCCGATAAGTTAAAGTTGTATTTCCATTTCCATTTGTTTTGAGATAATTTTTTATTTTCCTTTTGATTTCTTCTTTGACTCATTGGTTGTTCAGAAGTGTGTTATTTAGTTTTCACATGCTTGTAGATTTTCCAGCTTTCCTCTTGTTGTTGATTTCTTGTTTTGTATCATTGTGGTAATTGACTAAATTTCTGATTAAATTATTATACATAGCTTCTGAAATTAGCTGAAAGTACGTCTGACAGGACTTGTACATATAGCTGGCTAAAGTGCTTATGTTTACAAAGGACATCAAGAAAAGACAAAAAGAAAAAGAGAGGGAAAGGGAGAGAGAGAATGAGAGACTATAATCAAGGGTGTATATAGAAGGATTTTACAGACCTGTAAGCATAATGTTGGGGAGGCTAAAGTCTAAAATAAAAACACATCCATCAAAAATACTTAGGACAAACTCATAACATTTTATATCTGTATTCAGAGCAAGAGGTACAAAGGCTTTAGGACTGACAACAAATATAAATGGATGGTGGAGATAAAGCAAAACATTCGTTTTCTTTTTCTCTCTTCTGCCGAGATCAGCAAGAAAGAACAAAGTATTGGTTAAGTGAAGTAGAAGCTAAGGTTAGGTAAAGTAATTAGAGACTGCCATCTAGTTCACAGCATAGGATATGGAGATCTTTCAAGTGAGGTCACTAGACAGTTGCTGATGACTTTGTAAGAACTGTGGAGAATAGCACACATACCAAATATTGGTGACAGGCTAATCATTTGTCAGTGTTCAAAAGCATGAAGGGATTAAGTGGGTTTCATAATTTAAAGGCTTCTGAATATGTTGTCAATCTTGTGGATATTTCTAGAATGTAGTATGTGGTTGAGGTATATAAATTTTAGTTAAGGAGTAATAACTATTTTTCTAGGCTCAGTTAGAAAAAAATTGAAAATGTCCAGGTAGAGATTTCATAACCACTTTTGAGGTTGTAAATAAACACTGGAGTAGAAGACATCTGAATTTCCTTGCAATAGTGTATTCCAGAGAAAATCAAGAAGACTTTAAGTTGATTAAATAACATGCCTAAGATTGGTAGAAAGTGCAATAAAGTTGTAAATTACTTACTGATATAAGGAAAATAATTATTTTGGAGTTGAGGTACTGTATTGTTTTTACTTATGAAATTATTGCTAACATTTTTATATTTGCTTATGGACTCCTTGATTTTTATATTGCCCTAAGCAGTTTTATTTAACTTTGGCATTTGTTTATATGTTTAATTTCTAAGGCCTCAAACCCATTGTATTTAAAAATCATATTCAAGAAACTAAGTATTTCTTCAGTGTTTCTTTAAATGTTCAGTCTTACTAATAATTTCACATTAAAATCTCTATAATTTTTTTTTGCTTTTGTACATACAGTTATAAATGTGGCCCTAAGACAATGTTTTCATTAACTAAGTTTCTTATTAGTAGTTAATTTACATCTTAGTATGTTATACTTTAGTATGTTATACTTTAAGTTTTATTAAAATTTTCCATAGTTTAACAAATTCAGTATGGCTTCAGGCCTAATAAATCATGGCTGACTTCTCTAAGTGGTCTCTATCAGTGTCACTTTGCTGACTTTCTTCTCTTTTGTTGCAGTTGTTTTGAAGGATTACCCACGTAGTGTTATTAATCTATCCCTTCCTTCCTTAGAGAAAGATAATCTTTATCTGTATCTGTCTTTATCTATCTGGTATAAATTATACCAGAAAAAAAATTAAATGATAATTTCAGTAGTCATGGAAGAAAAAGAAAGTGTTTTTAAAAAATACCCCAAAATAAAAGGAAACATACCATGAATTGAACTTTGTAAGCAAACACTTAGACAGTTATATTTTTAGTATTTTTAAGTCATGACTGTGTACCAATGTATTAGAACTTTTCCTCATTGTTGCCAGTGAGATATGTCTTCTTCTCCCTTTTGTTCCAAGTAGATATATAGGTTCTCATGACTGCTTTCCTTACGAGTTTTTAATAGTCAGAAAACACAGGCTACTAGATAGCATGGATTTTTCTGAATTTTCTAAAATCCAGTGTAACTGACTTATTCAATGTGCCGTGCTTGGTATGGAAAAAATGAACAACTTTAATTGGGTTCCCGTTACTCCTTCAGTCCCTCTCCAGAGACTCATTCTTTCCTATCGCATAAAAACTTTGGAATCCTAAAGATTTCTCATGACTGTGAGATAATATAAAGAAAAGTTTGAGATAATAAAAGTCTAGTCCAGCATAATATAACTACAGCCTGTACATTATAATTTCAAATTCTGAAAACTTAATCAAATAAATCTTTCTTCTCTCTCTCAACCCAGGTCTGATGTAGTCTTAGAAGACTTCAGTGAAGTTTGGGAGGCAGGATCAGCTTTCTCCTTCTTAATTCCACTTCCTCTGTATGAGCTAAGTCCTGCATTTGGACATTCTAATGGGGCATAATGGAGAAGAAAGGAGGAGTGGCGCTGGTACTCTTATAATATGATATTTATGGCAGAAACATAATTCTTGGCCTCTTTTCTTGGTTCTTTGGTGTATTAGTTACCTAAACAGATGGGCATTTATTTGTTTCAGGAAATAAGAAGTCTGAAAGTAGGTAGTTCAGAAAATTAAAAAAAGCCAGTTCAGTGATACCATTAAGAATTCAGGTTCTCCTTATCTTTCTACTTCTCCATCCTTATGTGTTGACCTGTATTTTCATACCTGTTTCCTCCTAGCAGCAAGACATTTTGTACCTCAAGATTTGCATCTATATTACAGATAAATATGAAAGGAAACTACAGAAAGCCATGGGGGCATATTATTTTAGTTTATTGCTGTGTTAGTGACAAGAAAAGGGGATATTTTATGAACTTTGTGATATGATTTTTTAAAATAAACATTTAATTGTAGGACAATTTCAGAGTTAAAGAAAAATTGCAAAGATAGCAATTATATAGAAACCTCTATATACTTCACGCTCAGTTCCCTTACTATTAGCTTATTAAATTAGTATGCTACATTTGTTATAATGAATGAAGAAACATGGACACA
The DNA here is from genome assembly GCF_028023285.1 of Balaenoptera ricei. NCBI lineage: Eukaryota > Metazoa > Chordata > Mammalia > Artiodactyla > Balaenopteridae > Balaenoptera > Balaenoptera ricei. Next base: position 118,557,539 of record NC_082640.1, on the reverse strand, counting down.
TTATTATTAACTAAAGCCCATATTTTATTCAGCTTTCCTTAGTTTTTACCCAGTGTCTTTTTGTTGTTGTTGTTGTTGCTAGATCCCATTCCGTACACTGCATTACATTCAGTTGTCATGTCTCTAGGCTCCTCTGACCTGGGCAGTTTCTCAGACTTTCCTTGTTTTTGATGACCTTGAAAGTGTTGAGGTGTATTAGTCATGTGTTTTGTAAATGCCCCTCCATTGGGATTTGTCTGGTGGTTTTCTCATGATTAGGTTGTGGTTAGGTGTTTCGAGGACGAAGCTCACGAAGGTGAAGTGCCATTCTCTTCAGAGCATATCAAGGGTACATTTTATCAACATGATTTGTGACTGTTGATGTTGACCTATCACCTGGCTGAAGTAGAGTTTTTCAAGTTTCTTCACTGTAAAGTTATTTTTCTCTTTTCATACTGTAATCTTTGAAAGGATGTCATTATGTGTAGGTCTCACTTAAAGAGTGGGAGTTATGTTCCACCTTTTTAAGAGTAGAGCATCTACACAAATTAACTAATTTTTCTGCATGGGAGCTTCGTCTCTCCTCCCATATTTATTCATCTCTTCAGTCACTTATTTTTATCAGTATGGATTCTACATTTATTTTATACTTTGGATAATCATCTAATGCTACTTTGTTGCTCAGATTATTCCAGTTTTGGTCATTAAAATTTTTTCGTTGGCTCCTGTTTCTCTTTGATATACCACTATCATTGTGTATTTTATTATTGTGTTTTGAGCACTTTTTTACTTTCTGTAACTACAGTATGCTCCAGGAAATTTGGCATATTTCCTGCCAAGTCTTAGAATCAGCCTTTTCTCCAAGGGTCATTATTCCTTTTGTTGGAGCATGGTATAAGAAACCAAGTTTTGTGATCCTCCAGTGATGGGTCTGGAAGTAAGGACAGGAAGAAGATGAATTCTTTAACAATTTCAAAGAAAATCAAGAAGGAAAATAACCTTCTCTTACTTAGAGGGCATTCAAGTTTCTACTTATAGGCAAAGTAGAAGTGGTAGTAATAAGTTGATGCCTTAGGAACATAGTATTCATCCCCAAAGTACTTGAAAATTATTCCAGCTTTTTTTTGGCATCTCTGAAAATTTATCGAAAGTAAGCCTACTCATAATTGATAGCATCATTTCTTAAAATGACTTCTCCTTGCCCACTCCTCAGTATCTTTCCTATCTTACAGATTCACTGAAGTCTCTCTAAGCTTTACTCCCAAATTAATAACTAATGACATACAAAACAAAACAAAACAAACAAAACAATAATCCTCCATCTCTCCTAAAAACAGATTTAACTCCCTTTCCCCCCACTATTTCTCCACTTTTGTTCTGTTTATAGTTTTTAATTTATTTTTTAGTATAGGGATATACTTCTACCCATATCTTTGAAAAATCCTACGTCCCAGCTTAGAGGGTTGTGCACCTTTATCCTTTCTATTGATTCTAAATCACACAAGCCCCTAACTAGACTGGCTGACCAAGAACCTCCCTTGAATGATGGAAGAGTGCAGTGAAGTCAGGAGACAAAAACAGAATTATTTTTAGGAGCTGGCAGTGGAGGGTAGGAAGAATAGATTGCAGATGTGTAATTTAATAAAGTTTGTTTTGCCCCATCATAACTTAAAGTTTGAGAAGTTGCTGTTTCTTAGGTTACATCTGTGACTTAATACACAACTTCTTTAGCTCAAAAATGATATCAAGTGAACTGTTAACTAAAGATCAATGATGAAAAAACGTACTTAATTAGTGCCCACAGTGCCTGAAGAGTACGGTACCTAAAATTGCCACTAATAATTAGTCAAGATGCAAATACTCAGTTTCAATGTTTACTAATGTGATCTACAGCACTTTGTTTAGATATTGATTATGACATAATTAAATGAAAAGCTGGCTCACTTTTGTTACACTATAGAAAATAGCACTCCTCCTTTCTATAGTGGTGGTTGACAGCATGTTCATTGGGGGTGGAATATTGCTTATAAAACTAATTAAAATCCATTTGTTTTCTAATTTCTGTCACAGGGTTTCAGATTAAGCAGATTTTAGGGGCTGATACTTGAGTCATCATTTTTGAAGAGAAAGGTGGGGGGATGAAAAATAATTTTTAAGTGCCTATGATATTTTGAAAAGTAAATTAATTTTAATAATACTACCTCTATTTTTATAGGCTTTTCTTATAATGCCCCTTCATTACCCCCCTGGCTATTCATTTCTTGATATGCCTGTGTCTGTTGCAATGTTTCCTTTGGGACAACTGTGTCTTAATATTTTAGCAACTGCACAGCCATGTTATTATCTGTAAATAATTTAACATGTATTTCATTCATGTGGAAATGATCCAATTAGCCAAAGTGAGGAAAAATAAAAACTTCCAATGAAATGTTAAGCCACTAACAGTAGGGCTTTATTTATTATATTATTATTTTAGTTCTTCAGTGTTAGCTAATTAAAAATATTTTCTATTGCAGATTGTCTGCTAAATTCCTTCAACTAATTTGAAGCTATTAATACTTATTTTCTCTTTCTTAAAGTGTTTGGCAGCAAAACAAATCTTTGCCTATAGTTGTTGTGGATTTGTAGATAGGTTAGCTAAGACTGCTTTAACTGTAGCTAAGACTTTCTCTTTAACAAGTTAATTGGCTCACCCCCATCCCCAGAGATATAGATTATATCATTCACCATGAATATAGATTTCCTCACATGTCTACTTATCACTAGGGTAATGATAGGAGTGCGGCAGTGGCTCAGACAATTAAAAGCCGTAGATTACCCAGTACTCCCTTCCACTAATATTAGTTGTGAAGATCTTAGAATTTATAGAAGGAGAGAAAAGAGATGATTTTGGAGACGTGTGTAGTCAGACATATGCCTGCAGAGTCTATGATGTAGATGTTCTGTCTATACATAGTTCAACATCAACTGAAGTTAAATGAGCAGAGTCTTCCCTTTTGTTTTTTTTTTCCCCTATGAGTTATAAATAAGTTTGATACCAATAGGTTAAATGAATTAAATTCAGTTCCGAAAACTAGCTTATCAATAAGATAAGCTAGTTTGTTTAAGAAAAGAGAAATAGAGTGCTTATTTCCAAGTTTTATTTATCCTAATTAAGTCAGTTGAGTACCAAACCCACCATCAAAACTAACATCAAGATAACCCATTCGTTTAAAAGTGAGATTGATTGCACAGCCTTGAACAAGAGCTCTGGCTCATTTATATACTTACTACAACGCTCAGCACTTTCTCTCATCATGAACGTGGTGCTTGATGTACCAGCTAACAGTCTGACTTTACTACATGGTCTGTTAGGAAAGATTTTCTCCGGGTAAAATGTTTTTTAAATGTCTGTAAAAATACTAAATAAGTTAAGGCCGAAAGATGAAAATGTATAGGTTAAGTGATAGCAGATTGAAATTCGTGATCATACCTTGCTGTCAGTATTGCAGGTCATGCTAATATCTTACCTAACACAGTAGATACATATATATCTAGTGTAAATGATTTTTTCCAAATTAAAATTACCCAATGTTAAATTATTTTGCAAATAAAGTTGTAAAAAGAAAATGTTTTATAAACAAAACAGGGAGAAAATGGCAATACCATTGAAAATATATTGAGCTTTTGCATCTCAAATGTAAATTTTATTTCTTTCAATAGTTTTTTAAATTGAAAAATTTATTGAAATAATTGTAAATTAACATGCAGTTGTAAAGAATAATACAGAGATATCCCATTGTATTCTTCACCCAGGGCCCCACAATGGTAAAATTTTGCAAAACTATAGTATAACATCTTACCAGGATTTTGACATTGACACAATCTACTGATCTTACTCAGATTTTCCCAGTTTTACCTGTACTTGTTTCTAAATGTGTGTGTACATTTAGTTCACATGTATAGATTTGTTTATCCATTACCACAGTTAAGATACTGAACAGTTTCATACCACAAGGATCCCTCAGGTAGCTCTTACCCTTTTATAATCACACCATTCTTCTTTCCCTATAGCCCCACTATCTACCCTGTTGCCTAACTCCTGAAAACCACTACTCTGTTCTTCATTTCTGAAATTCTGTCATTTCAAAATGTTACAAAAATGGAATCATACAGCATGAAACCTTTTAAGGTTAGCTTTTTTCACTCAGCATGATTTTCTGGAGCTTCTACAAAGTTGTTGCATGTATCAATATCATTTCTTTCCATTGCTGAGTTGTATTACATGGTATGTGTATGAACAGTTTATTTAACTATTCACGTGTTGTTTTCAAATTTACATGCTGAAGAATATCTGCTATTTCCAGTATTTGGCCATACAGGTTTTGGCTATTCGTGAATAATATTGTGATTAAAGCTGCTGTTATGAAAAAGAATTCTATATTAACTTACAGGTTTTTGGATGAATATGTTTTATTTCTCTGGGTTAAATACCCAACAGTATAACTGCTGGATTGTATGGTGATTACTTACTTTTATAAGGAACTGTGTAACTGTTTTCCAGAGAGGTTGTACCATTTTGCATTCCCACCATCAATGCAGGGATGTTCAATCTCTCTGAACCCTTGCTGTTTTCACTACTTTTTTTTTTTTTTTAATTAATTAATTAATTTATTTATTTTTGGCTGTGTTGGGTCTGCGTTTCTGTGTGCGGGCTTTCTCCAGTTGCGGCGAGCGGGGGCCACTCTTCATTGCGGTGCGCGGGCCTCTCACCGTCGCGGCCTCTTCCGCTGCAGAGCACAGGCTCCAGACGCGCAGGCTCAGCAGTTGTGGCTCACGGGCCCAGCTGCTCCAGGGCATGTGGGATCCTCCCAGACCAGGGCTCAAACCCGTGTCCCCTGCATTGGCAGGCAGATTCCTAACCACTGCGCCACCAGGGAAGCCCTTCACTACTTTTTGATACTTTTATGATTTACTATTTTTTATAATAGGTATGGAGTGATAGCTCACTGTGGTTTTTATTTGCATTTTCCTAATATTGAATATATTTTCTTGTGTTTATTTGCCGCCTGTATATCTTTTTCAGTGAACTGTCTCTTCATATTTTTTTTTACCCATTTTCCTATCAGGTTGTATTTTTACTGTTGAATTTTTAAAGTTTGTAATATATTTTAGATACTTGTCCTTTGTTGGATATGCAGTTTGCAAGTATTTTCTCCCATTATTGTTGCTTGTCTTTTCATTCGCTTCACATGAGATTTTTTTTTTATTACTTATCTCCATGATATTTTATTTTTTATTTTTTTTAAACATCTTTATTGGAGTATAATTGCTTTACAATGGTGTGTTAGTTTCTCCTTTATAACAAAGTGAATCAGTTATACATATACATATGTCCCCATATCTCTTCCCTCTTGCATCTCCCTCCCTCCCCTCCTCCCTATCCCACCCCTCTAGGTGGTCACAAAGCACCCAGCTGATCTCCCTGTGCTATGCTTCCCACTAGCTATCTGTTTTACATTTGGTAGTGTATATATGTCCATGCCCCTCTCTCACTTTGTCCCAGCTAACCCTTCCCCCTCCCCGTATCCTCAAGTCCATTCTGTAATAGGTCTGCGTCTTTATTCCCATCTTGCCCTTAGGTTCCTCATGACCATTTTTTTTTTTTCAGATTCCATATATATGTGTTAGCATACAGTATTTGTTTTTCTCTTTCTGACTTACTTCACTCTGTATGACAGACTCTGGGTCCATCCACCTCACTACAAATAACTCAATTTTGTTTCTTTTTATGGCTGAGTAATATTCCATTGTATATATGTGCCACATCTTCTTTATCCCTTCATCTGTTGATGGACACTTAGGATGCTTCCATGTCCTGGCTATTGTAAATAGAGCTGCAGTGAACATTTTGGTACATGACTCTTTTTGAATTATGGTTTTCTCAGGGTATATGCCCAGTAGTGGGATTGCTGGGTCGTATGGTAGTTTTATTTTTAGTTTTCTAAGGAACCTCCATACTGTTCTCCATAGTGGCTGTATCAATTTACATTCCCACCAACAGTGCAAGAGGGTTCCCTTTTCTCCACACCCTCTCCAGCATTTATTGTTTGTAGATTTTTTGATGATGGTCATTCTGACCGGTGTGAGATGATATCTCATTGTAGTTTTGATTTACATTTCTCTAATGATTAATGATGTTGAGCGTTCTTTCATCACATGAGATTTTACAGAGTAAAAATTTTTAATTTTGATGAGAATCAATTTATCAGTTTTTCCTTTAATGATCATGCTTTTCGTGTCAAACCTAAAAACTCTTTGACTAGCCCTAGATCCCAAAGATTTTCTCCTATGTTTTTTCTAAAGGTTTTATAGTTTTACATTTTATATTTAGATCCATAATCATTTTGAGTTAATTTTTGTACAAAATATGAAGTTTAGATCAAAGTTCACAATTTTGCCTACGGATTTCCAATTTTTCTATCACCACTTGTTGAAAAGCCTATCTTTCCTTGATTGAATTGTTTTAATATCTTTGTCAAAAATCAGTTGAGCATATCTACCTGAATCTATTTCTGTATTCTTTATTTTGTGCTATTGACCTATATATCTGGCCCTCCACCAGTACCATACTATTTTGATTACTTTGACTATACAGTAAGCCTTAATATCAAGTAGAATGATTCCTCCTCCTTCTTTTGTTTATTTATTATTTTTTATTGATGTATAGTTGAATTACAGTGTTGTATTAATTACTGCTGTACAGCAATGTGACTCAGTTATACATACATACATACTTTTTCATATTCTTTTCCATTATGATTTATCACAGGATACTGAATATAGTTCCCTGTGCTATATAGTAGGACCTTTTTAATCCATTTCTATATATACCAGTTTGTATCTGCTAATCCCAAGCTCCCAATACATCCCTCTCTCACCACCCACCCTTGACAATCACCAGTCTATTCTCTATGTCCATGTTTCTGTTTCTGTTTCATAGATAGGTTCATTTGTGTCATATTTTAGATTCTGCATATAAGTGATATCATATGGTATTTGTTTTTCTCTTTCTGACTTCCTTCATTTAGTACGATAATCTCTAGTTGCATCCATGTTACTACAAGTCCTCCTTCTTCTTCTTTGTCAAGATTATTTTAGCTAGTCCAGGGCCTGTATCTTTCCATATAAATTTTAGAACAAACTTGTCTACACCCACAAAAATATTTGCTGGAATTCTGGTAGAAATTTTATTAAACCTATAGATCAATTTGAGGAGCAAATACATTTTTCCTCTTTTGAGTATTCCAGTACATGCACATGAAATATTTCACTATTTATTTAGATCTTCTTTGATGTCTTTCATCAGCATTTTGTAATTTTCAAATTAAAGATCCTGTATGTATTTTGTTAAGTGTATACCTAATTATTTAATTTTCTTTGGAGTGATTGTAAATAGTGTTGTGTTTTTAATTTCAGTTTCTATGCGTTAATTGTTAGTACACAGAAATGTAATTGATTTTTGTGTGTTTATCCTATGACATTGCTGAACTCACTTATTAGGTTTAGGAATTATTTTTAATGTTTGGTTTTTGGTAAATTCCTTGAGATTTTTTTCTATGTAAACAATTATGTCATCTTCAGATAGAATAAGAAAAGCAAAGGCTTATCTTTCAGTTCTATACCTGTTGACTGTTGAGGCTTACTTCTTTATTTTTTTTTGAGGTCAAAGTTTTTAAAATTTTTAATTTGTATTTGTATCAGGGGCTATTAAGGGACAAGAGAAGTGGTGGAAGCTTGAGGTTTGGCTGGGGTGATGAGACTTAACACTCATGGCACAATCATAGAACAGTCTAGCAAGTGTTTAGTAGATAGCTGAAGAGTGAAAGCTTTTAGGGGAAATGGTGACTGAGTGTTGGAAGCAGTTTCAGAGAAAGTGGGTGAAGTGACCTCACTTTGGAGTCCTTAAAAATAGCTGGACCTTCATCACTGAGGGAATCTCTTAGAGAGCCCTGCCTAAAGGCAGGGGGAGGAATAGATTCTTTTCAGTTCAACAAATACTTCGTAAGTGCCCCTTCATTGTCAGGCATGGGACAAGGCCAGGGCATCAAGGGGCTGTCAGTCCATGGGGGACACGGTGGCCAACAAGAGTTGCAACTCAGAGTGGATGTGCTCTGACCAGTTCTTGCATCCTTCTGTGACTCTGCTGCTTTCTGTAAATAGGTGGCCACACTCTCCAGCCCCCGGGGGTTGTAGTCCATATCAAAATCAAGGATTCTGAGAGTAACACTGTGCTGTCATGGAGAACCAAGACTAGGCTGGTTCTGTGGCCTCCAGAGTTGGGGGAGAGCTGGTGGCATGGCGGCTCTTTCTGGGAGTCAGGGTTGGGCAAGGAGTACTCATGGAGGGTCTGGGCCACCATGTAGCAGGGCTGCTGTTGGGTAGAGAATATTCAAGCTTTGTACAGGAAGATACACTGATTGACATTTGGGGCCTCTTCCTACTCTGAGACTTCGTGATTTCATAATAAAGTTTTAGGCAAGGTAATATACATTCATTTACTCATTCAACAAACTCAAATGCCAGGTGCTCTTCTAGGTACTGGAGAAAAAAGACAGACCAGGCTAGGTGTCTGCCACTAAGGGACTGTACTCTTTAAAATTTTTTTAAAATTTAAATTGTGATAGAAAAAGCATAATATAAAATTTACCGTCTTAACCATTGTAAGAGTATTCAGTGGTGTTAAGTATATGCACATTGTTGTGCAACAGATCTCCAGAAATTTTTCATCTTTTAAAACAAACTCTGTACACATTAAACACCAGCTCCCCATTTCCTCCTCCCCCTACCCCTGATAACCACCATTCTGCTTTCTGTTTCTGAATTTGACTACTTTTGATACCTCCTATGAGTGAAATCACATAGTATTTGTCTTTTTGTGACTGGCTTATTTCACTCAGCGTAATGTCCTCAAGGTTCATCCATGTTATAGCATGTGACAGGATTTCATTCTTTTTTAAGGCTGAATAGTATTCCATTTTTCGTGTATATACCATATTTTGTTTATCCATTCATCCATTGATGGACGTTTGGGTTGCTTCCACCTCTTGGCTATTGTGACTAGTACTGCTATGAACATGGGTCTGCAAATATCTCTTTGAGACCCTGCTTTCAATTCTTTTGGATATATACCCAGAAGTGGATTTGTTAAATCATATGCTAATTCTAGTTTTAATTTTTTGAGGAAGCTCTTCACTGTTTTCTTATAGCAGTTGCACCATTTTACAATCCCACCAATGGCACACAAGAGTTCCAATTTCTTTATATCCTCACCAACACTTGTTATTTTCTGTGTTTTGTTTTTATTTTTGATAGGAGCCCTTCTAACAGGTGTGAGGATTATATTGATACTCTCGTAGAGGGCCAGCCATGGTCAACAAATGAAACAGGTAAATCTGGAGCTGGGAGAGGACATGAGAGGGTGCTATGGGGCACACAGAGGCAGGGGTCAGAGCTAATTAGTGATCATGCTATCAGGAAAGGCTTCAATGAGGAGGTGCCCCTTGGGCTGAGATCTGGAAGATGAGTGCAGGTCACACCCCTCATTGCATGCCACTGATTTTCTGTGAGACCTTGGCCAAGTCAGTTCATTTGTTTGAGGCTCCATTTCTCCATTTCTGACAAGACCGGCTGGGCCAGGCAGCGGAATGAGGAAGGCATAGAACTGTGAAACCTCCTTGTGACTCAGGTACTTTGACTGCTGGGTAAGGTCAAGGGTGTTTTCAGCCTAAGTCCCTCAGAACTGCTGCCTTCAGGTCCCTTGCATAGAGGATTTTTCATGGCCGGCCAGTTCCTTCCTACCTCCTCATGTGCACTGTGCATTCGCCACCTCGTCAGCCTTTGCTCCCAGTGGTTGCCACCCGTGTACAATGGCTGGTGGCTCCTGTCACCTCACCTGCAGGTGTGGGAAACTGTGGGATCTTGGCTTTCAGGGCTGGCTGCCAATTGCGGGTGGGGGACAGTTGTCCCGCATGACAGAGAAAAACATCTGTGGCTGGAGAGAGAAACGGGGCTTCTGTCTGAGCCACTGGAACACAGGGAGGCTCACTTCTTTTTAAGCTGAGTCCCTCACATAAAGTTTAAATACATCTAACTTTACATAAGGAGACACAGCTCTAAGAAAAGTGTTTAATATAAATAAATAAATCCAAATCCAATTGGAAAATAAATGCTACATAAATATATTAAAAGGTTATTTTAAAAACTCAACAGAATGTTTCCATTACATTAAAAAGTTCAGGTTCCATGGACTTCCCTGGTGGCACAGTGGATAATACTCCGTGCTCCCAATACAGGGGGCCCGGGTTCAATTCCTGGTCAGGGAACTAGATCCCACATGCATGCCATAACTAAGAGTTTGCATGCCGCAACTAAGGAGCCCGTGTGCCGCAACTAAGGAGCCTGCCTGCCACAACTAAGACCTGGTGCAACCAAATAAATAAATATATATAAAAAATTAAGGTTCCACTGAAAGCAATAAATACCTAGGAATAAACCTACCTAAGGAGACAAAAGACCTGTATGCAGAAAACTATAAGATATTGATGAAAGAAACCAATAAAAGCAAAAATAAACAAATGGAACCTAATTAAACTTAAAAGCTTTTGTGCTGCAAAGAATACCTTTGACAAAATGAAAAGAAAACCTACTGAATGGGAGAAAATATTTGCAAATGATATGACCAGTAAGGGGTTAGTATCCAACATATACAAACAGCCCATAAAACACAACATCAAAAAGAAAAAACACGACAATTAAAAAAGTGGGCAGAAGAACTGAATACACATTTTTTGCAAAGAGGAAATGCAGATGGCCAATAGGTACATGAAAACATGTTCAACATTGCTAATTATTAGAGAAATGCAAATCAAAACCACACTGAGATATCACCTCACACCTATGTCAGAATGGCTGTCATCAAAAAGAACACAAATAAATGTTGACGAGGATGTGGAGAAAAGGGAACCCTTGTACACTGTTGGTAGAAATGTAAATTTGTGCAGCCACTGTGGAAAACAGTATGGAGGTTTCTCAAAAAACTCAAAATAGAACTATATATGACTTAGCGATTCCACTCCTAGGTATGTATCTGAAAGAAACAAAAACACTAATTCAAAAAGATACATGCACCTCAGCGTTCATTAGCAGCATTATTTACAATTGCCAAGATATGGAAGCAACCTAAGCGTCCATCAGCAGATGAATGGATAAAGAAGATGTGGCATATATATATATATATATATATATATATATATATATATATATATATACACACACACATACACATACATATATATATATTCACACACACACATATATATATTCACACATACAAACACACACACACACACACACACACACACACACACACACACAATGGAATACTACTCAGCCATAAAAAAGAATCAAATTTTGTCAATTGCAGTAAATCTGAATGGACTTGGAAGGCATTATGCTAAATGAAATAAGTTAGACAGTGAAAGACAAACACTGTTTGATATTACTATATGTGGAATATAACAAATTAGTGAATAAAACAAAAAAGCAGCAGACTCACAGATATGAAGGACAAACTAGTGGTTATCAGTGGGTAGTGAGAAGTGGGGGGCAATATAGGGGTAGGGAAACAAAAAGGGTTATTGTGGGATTATGTGAAATCATGTGTGTGAAACTTTTGAAATCTGTAAAGCACTATAGAATTTAAAGAATCTTTCAATAAAAAAGTAAAAGAAAATAAAAAGCTAACAATCCAAATAAAAATAAAAAATTAACAAAAAACAACAGTCTTGAGTGCTGGGCATGGGGTGTGGTGGGGGAGGTCTTCTTCTGTTTTGATGTTCTTTTCCCACAACATCTCATCCATACCTGGCCTGTATAAATGAAGTGATCATTAAATGAGGTAGTTTTACAGCAATAAAAACTACGTTGTTGAAGACAAAAAATTACTGTTCTAGATTTATCTTGAATTGTGACTAATATGATGAAAAAATTTTAAATGCTAAGTAATCAGAGACATTAAATATAGGTTTAACAATAAGAATTTGACACTTCATAGGCCAAAACTTAGTCAAGTACTGGTAATTTCATATAGTTCAACCATAATATTTTTTTTTCCAATTTGGGTGGTCTGAAAATTTTCTAAGTTAAATTTTAAGGAAAGAGGAAATGTCGCACATATATGTATACCACTATCTGATTTTCTTATATTTCTGTGAGGTAACTCTATTATTGTAACCTAATCTTTGTTTCACTCCATTACTTACACAATTCTTCACTTTTAATTTAAACTGGGTGATAGAGTTATGTTTTAGTAGGGATATTTACAAGAGAATTCTAAAATACAGGATATTGATTTATTGTGTTTTTTAAACCAACTAAAATGGTGCTTTTGGTGTATAACCTCTCTTTTCTTTTCTTGTTGAAATAAGAATACAAATATTTTAAAAATAATCATGTTCTTATGAAAGAGTATGTGGAAAAATTAGTTTTCCTTTAATCAGAAGTAAGTTATGCTAGAAAAATTGATGGATTTTCTTGAGAGCATTGCAAATGAGTTGACAGAAAGTACATATTGAGATGAAATATATTTAGAATCTAGTAGCACCTTAGATACAAGGTGCTACTAGACAAGATAATGACATCTTAGCCATAGAATGAATTCAGATTGCTTAGATATGAGCAAGGGTATAAGGACTGAAAACCAGCACGAGATTCATAAGATAAAGATAATAATAATAACACCTTCCACATAAAGCACTTAACTTCATCAAAACACTTTCACTTGCATTATCCCCTTTGATTCTCAACAGTATATTTTTTAAAATAAAAATGCCATTTTTATGAAACTCATTTACAGTTCTTCATAAACCTGACACTGTAAAAGCAAAACAAATTTACCTATGCATTTAATCATATCACAGTGGTTCATGAAAACAATAGACTTAATTCCAGCCATTTCTTCCTATTTCTCCAGTTCTTCCTTTAATCATGTAGGCAATTTCCCCAGCCTTCTTTGTATTTAACCTATTTTACATGCTCCTGTTTTGGTCTATAATCTACAAGACATGTTTTTGTGTGTGGGGGGGTATATGTGATCTTTTCTATAACTCCTTTATTTCTACTGCTATATTTTCTACTTCCATTTCTTTTTTTACTTTTGTAAAAATTCATGGGAATTTGTAGTTCTCTGCTTTTCTTCTCCTTCATTAATTTCCTTAGATGTTTCCTCATTCCTCTCAACAAAAACTGTTCTTTATAGGCATGGCTTGTAATTATATTTTCTGAAGCAGGCCCACACTCTAACCTGGGATATTTTCAACTAATTTCAGTTTTTCACTGCTCCAGTCACTCTAAATACAAATGTTATTTTTTGTGGGAGCTCCATTTTACTGTTTTCCCTTCCTCTTAGTCTGCTCTTCTCCTATTCCCACTTAACTGTATCTTACTGAGCCAACATTGAAAGTCCAGATTTTTCATTTTCAGTCTTACTTCTGGGTCGGTGAGATTGGTTGGGCTCTATGTGTCTCCTGTTGATATCTTCTTGTTCTTGGGCAATCAGCATTAATGTGTCCTTGCTTGTGCTACCCCTGGTGATGAAGTGTCATTACCCTGTCAGTATTCTGAACATGATATTCTGTGGACTTCTTCAACCACATTTTTAGCAAGTCCTCAGCTGTCCGTTGCATCAGTTAAAACTATTCTTTACCTCTAAATCAAGTCATTTAGCAGGTACTTAACCCAACAGGGTTAAGTTAATGTTGTCTCATTTCCAGTTATATTTCTTTCTCTCTCAACCCTTCTTTTTCTCTCTCTCATCTAAAACCCAAACAAATCTGCCTCTTCTCCTGAGGCTTTTACTATTTCACAATATCTTTTAACCATGTCACTGTGTCCCCTGCTTTTGCTGCTTGTTTCAGACTTTATTCATTAAACATCTTAGTTCTTTGGATTTATCAAAAATATTCTTAGCTGTTCTAGTTTTTTTTTTCTACTCCACACGCTTTCACTGTAAATCGAAATGCTCTGACAATGTGTAACTGTTAGCAAAATTTCTTGCTCCTGGGAAATTGAACTAGGTTAAATATATCCCTTGAGTTCACCCATTAGGTCCCCACCATGTATTTCTTTCCTCTGTAGATATTATAATTCCTTGTATATATAATCCCCATCATATTTTTCATACACAATTATTGTGTCCTTTAAAAGTGCTTATTTTTTTTATCCTTTTACCCCACTTACTTTTAATTTTCCTCTGCCAAGGTCAGTGGAGGTTTCCTAATAACCCAATACAATGAGTTATAGTCAGTACATATCTTGACCTCTGGGCCCTCTTTGAAATAATTGCTACCTTTCCTTTTCGATACTTCCCACTTCTCTGATCATTATTTCCTATTCCCTTTTGTTAGATTGCTTTTCTCAATGGGTCTCATAAGTGTTAATATTGATTGTGACTTTCTTCTTTTTTCTTTCTTGTTCTTCTTTTCTTTTCACTTTATAATCCTTGGACAATGGTTTTAATAACACCTATAGACTGACACTTTCAAAATCTTGATCTCAACCAGCCATGCATTTCTCTCCCAGATATTTATAGGTAGATATCTATATATCTCTACACAGTTTTCAAGCTCCAAATTTTTAACACAGTTGAAACTGAACTCCTCTCTCTCTCTCTCTAAACCCTTTTTTCCTCTTTGTACCTTATCTTGGTGAATGCCAGTTTATCAGCCCATTTATTCCAGGTCAGATTTTTTTTTTTTTTTGCCTTTCTCTTATATTTATATATAATAAATGATACTTGACAGTTTTTGTTTATTCTACATTATAAAAATCTCTTTTAAAATGTTTCTTCCTCTTCCTCTTCATGGTTAGTTAGTTCAAACTTTTATCAGTTCTCTCATGGACTATTGAGATATCCTCTTTACTGATTTCCCTGAATCCTATCATGCTCCCCTAATTCATTGTTCAGTTCCTGTTTTACAGCAATTCACTAGCTCCTCATTGCTGTGTTACGAGTTCCCAAGACAATTCTTACACATCCAATTGTAACAAGGTCTACTTAGACTTGTGTTTAAAACTGATTATAAAATGTTGCTACTCAAAATAAGCTCCACTTCCAACAGTACTGATGACATCTGAGAACTTGTTCAAAACACAGACTCTCATGCCTTGCTCTGATACCTCCTAGATCATAATTTGTATTTTAATAAGATCCCTGGTTGTGTACAAGTACATCAAAGTTTGAGAAGCACTGTGTGACAGTTCTGTTCCAAACTGTGTCAATATGTGTGTGTTGTAAGTCCTGGGGGTACCTGGGTATTCTTTTTTTTTTTAATTGGTTTATATAATTATATAAATTTTATATATATAATATTATATTTCCACTTCTCTACGTAGCACAGCGTGTTGTCCACCAAAGATTTACTTTTCATCCATCACCATACAGTTGACCCCTTTTACCCATTTCACTCTCCCCACTCCCTTCCCTTCTGGTAACCACTAGTCTGTTCTCTGTGTCTATGTGTTTGCTTTTTTTTTTTTTTAATAAATTTACTTATTTATTTATTTATTTTTGGCTGCATTGGGTCTTTGTTTTCTACGCATTGGCTTTCTCTAGTTGCGGTGAGCAGGGGCTACTCTTCGTTGCGGTGCGCGGGCTTCTTTTTGTGGTTTCTCTTATTGCGGAGCATGGGCCCTAGGCGCGCGGGCTTCAGTAGTTGTGGCACGTGGACTCTAGAGCGCAGGCTCAGTAGTTGTGACACATGGGCTTAGTTGCTCCACGGCATTTGGGATCTTCCCAGACCAGGGCTCAAACCCATGTCCGCTGCATTGGCAGGCCGATTCTTAACCACTGCGCCACCAGGGAAGCCCTATGTGTTTACTTTTGCTTTGTTTGGTTTGTTCATTTATTTTTATTTTATAATATTCCACATATGAATGAAATCATACAGTATTTTTCTTTCTCCATCTGACTTATTTCACTTAGCGTAATATCCTTATGGTCCATCCATGTTGTTGTAAATGGCAAGATTCCATCATTTTTTATGGCTGAGTACTATTCCCCTGTGTACCACATCTTCTTTATCCATTCATCCATCAGTGGCCACTTATGATGTTTCCATATCTTAGCTATTGTAAATAATGCTGCGATAAACATACAGGTACATGATTCTTTTCTAATTATTGATTTTGTATTCTTCTGATAAATATCCAGAAGTAGAATAGCTGGATCATATGGTAGTTCTATTTTAATTTTTTGAGAAACCTCCACATTGTTTATCATAGTGACTGCACTTATTTACATTCCCACCAACAGTGTATGAGAGTCCCGTTTCCTCCACATCCTCTCCAACACTTGTTATTTTTTGCCTTTTTGATAATAGCCATTCTGACAAACAGGAGATGATATCTTATTGTGATTTTGATGTGCATCTCCCTAATAATTAGTAATGTTGAAGGTCTTTTCATGTGCCTGTTGGCAATCTGTATGTCTGCTTTGGAAATATGTCTATTCAGGTCCTCTGCCCATTTTAAAATCAGGTTGTTTGCTTCTTGTTGAATTATATTAATTCTTTATGTATTTTTTAACTCCTTATAAGTTATATGATTTGCAAATATCTTCTTCCATTCGTTATGTTGTCTTTCATTATCTTGATAGTTTCCTTTGCTGTGCAGTAGCTTATATTTTGATATAGTCCCATTTGTTTATTTTTGCTTTTATTTCCTGAGGAGACATATCCAGAAAGATATGGCTAAGACCAATGTCAAAGGGTATACTGTCTATGTTTTCTTCTAGGAGTTTTATGGTCTTAGGTCTTACATTTGAGTCTTTAATTCATTTTGATTTGATTTTTTGTTTATGGTGTGAGATAGTGGTCCAGTTTCATTCTTTTGCATGTAGCTGTCCAATTTTCCCAGCACCATTTGTTGAAGAGACTATCTTTTCTCCATTGTATGTGTTATTTTGCTCCTTCATTGTAAATTAATTGTCCATATGTGTGTGGGTTTATTTCTGGACTCTGAATTCTGTTCCATTGATCTATGTGTCTGTTTTTCTGCCAATACAATGCTGTTATGATTACTATAGCTTTTAATATAATTTGAAATCAGGGAGTGTGATATCTCCAACTTTGTTCTTTTTTCTCAGAATGGCTTTGGCTAGTCAGGGTCTTTCATAGTTCCAAATAAATTGTAGGATTTTTTGTTCTAGTTTTGTGAAAAATGTCATTGAGATTTTTATAAGTATTATATTGAATCTGTAGGTTGCTTTAGGTAATATGGACATTTTAACAATGTTGATTCTTCCAATCCATGAGCAAGGAATATGTTACCATTTCTTCATGTCTTCTTCAATTTTTTTCAATAGTGTCATTTAGTTTTCAGTATACAAGTCTTTTACCACCTTGATTAAATTTATTCCTATTTTATTCTTTTGTTACAATTGTAAATGGGATTGTTTTCTTAATTTATCTTTCTGCTTGTTTGTTGTTAGTGTATAGAAACACAACGGGTTTTTGTATATTGATTTTGTACCCTGCAACTTTACTGTATTTTTTTATTACTTTCAACAGTTTTTTGGTGGAGTCTTTAGGGTAGTCTATATATAAAATCATGTCATCTGCAAATAGTGACAGTTTTACTACTTCCTTTCTAATTTGAATGTCTTTTATTTCTTCTTCTTGCCTAATTGCTCTGGCTAGGACTTCTACTGCAGTGTTGAATAAGAGTGGTGAAGGTGGGCATCCTAGTCTTATTCCTGACCTTAAAGGTTTAGCTTTCAGTTTTTCAGTGTTGAGGATGATGTGACCTGTGGGCTTGTCATATATTCTTTTTATTATATTGAGGTACATTCCTTTTATACCAATTTTGCTGAAAGTTTTTACCATAAATGGGTGTTGAATCTTGCTAAATGCTTTTTCTGCATCTCCTGAGATGACCATTTTGTTAATGTGGTATATCACATTGATTGGTTTGTGGATGTTGAATCTTTTTTGCATACCTGAAATAAATACCACTTGCTCATTGTGTATAATCACTTTAAGGTATTGTATTTGCTTCCCTAATATTTTGTTGAGGATTTTCGCATCTGTGTTCATCAGAGATATTGCCTATATTTTTTTCGTGTGTATGTTGTCAATGTCTGGTTTTGGTATCAGCGTAATGTTGGCCTTGTAAATTGAGTTAAGAAGTGTTCCCTCCTCTTCATTGTTTGGAAGAGTTTGAGAAGAATAATTATTAAATCTTCTTTAAATGTTTTGTAGAATTTACCAGTGGAGATGGCTGGTCCTGGACTCTTGTTTTTTGGAAGCTTTTTGGTTACTTTTACAATGTCCTTACTAATGATTGTTCTATTCATATATTCTATTTCTTCATGATTCATTCTTGGGGGATTGTATGCTTCTGGGAATTTATCCATTTCCTCTAAGTTGTCCTTTGTATTTCTGTGGTATCTGTTGTTACTTCTCCTCCTTCATTTCTGATATTATTTATCAGAGCCTTTTCTCTCTCTCTCTCTCTTTTTTTTTTTACTGTAGATAAATTATTTTTTTATATATTAGTTAACAAGCTCTGAAGCCAAATGAATATTAAACTCATTTGTTCATTCAACAAATATTAGACAATGCACTAGGGTAAGAAATTAGGTTATGGAAACACACAGAGAGACAAATATATACATATGTATAAGCTATACACTGGGAAAAGACCAAACAATATCTAGAAATAAAATAAACATAGAACATAAAATGGCAAATGTCTCACTGTGGTTATTTAGTATATAGAAATTTTAAATCATGGTCTTATGGTAGAGAGAAAGAATTGAGCTAGAAAATCACTTAATATAGAACCTGGACCCAAACTTAATGCCGAATAACTACATGAATTTAAGCAAACCATTTAAATTTTCCGGCATTTGATCTATAATTGTAAAATGGGATGATAAAAATACCTCCCACCTATAATGCATTACATTTCTAGAAAAAAAAAAGTGAGTATCTCACTAAGTCTACTACTAAAAGTATATGTACAATGCTTGTGTGACAATTGGGTATCAGTGATAAAATGTATGGCTTATAAAGTATTTCCCCCGTTAACATACCTCTGAGCCTGTTCACGAGATCTGATGTGTTTTCTCCCAACATGAATGACTAGGCGAATATAAATGACTAGGCCTAGCACCGAGGAACATGATCTGGACCTGGGGTAGGAGTCAGCATCCCAGCATCACTGGGCAAATATTTTGATCATCGGTGCTTTCTATTGGAAGATTTGCAATCAAAAGGGGAAATGATAAAAAAATCTGCATGTATTGAAGTATAGGGAAGTCATTCTGACTTATACATGATTTAACTTAAATTTTACTGACCACAGCAGCCTGTTTTGTGGCTTTTTAGACATGTATTTTACGTCTGCTTTGGCCATTGAGAAAGGGAATGTATTTGAAAGTCAAATGAAGTAGCTGTGGTTCAGACATCCAAGGTAAAACTAGGTGGCCATTGTGTACGTGATTTTAGACACATTCTTGATTTACTGAAAGGTTGAGTCTTCTGAACTGTATTGTGGATCAGGCAGGTGTGGTATCTCAGAATGTGGTTGCTACTTGGATTTTGCTTAATTGTCATGATCTCCCCTGTGTTGTGCCTGTTAGATGTCTTATATTTCATCTCTAGTCTGAGTGGAGGAAATCTCTTTGAGGACTGAGCAACACACTTGCCTCACTGCAAAATGAATCTAATTGCTGAGTCTAGAGCAAGATGCCATTGTCATCATCCTCAGAACTTCCATGAAAAATCTGGGTAATGCAACAGCATGGGGACTACTGACAATGTGTGTGGGGGGGAGTTCTCACCACCTTCCTATCTCACCTGACAATTTTCGGGGGGTATTCTCACCACCTTCCTACATCAGAAAGAACCCCCATCAGTAAACATTACTGTACAGCTGACTGCCCATAAGCCCCGCTGGGCTATGCTGTGTGGAATGGAGTAGGCTGGCTTTTGGATGCAGAAGTCCAACTAGTGGGATTAACTGTTTTTGTCTGGAAAAACCTAATGGGTCCACCCCTAATGGCACTCAGCATAGCGTGGGGTGGCAGACCTGTACTGTGCCTGCTGACTCCTGGCTAAGCCAACAGAGCGTTTCTTTTAGAGCCGAGGCATTCCCGTCCCCATGGGGGTGGCTGTGTGTTTGTGAAAAACAGGGGTGGCCTTACCTTCTGTCTGTATTGTATTTGTGGCATCTGGTTGCAGTGCCTGTTACATACCTGACCGCAGGGATATTGCGATAGAGGGGCCGACCAAGATTGTAAGGGTCGTGCAGGGTATGTAGGGGTGCAGTGTATGGTCAGGCCACTCAGGATGTCTGTTCACTTGCTCTCTGTACATACCCCGCCTGACCAGTGCCTGCTTCGCCTATACCCTACGCACATGACTGACCTTCCTGTGTACTTAACCCCAGGCCCCAGCGAGTGATTGTTCTTATCAAAGGGGTGGTGAGGGGTATGCCCCTCTACTGGTTTCCCTGGTAACTAATGAGCCCACCTGACATCAATTTCCCTTTAACTGGTAATCTCCCCTTTCCCGCCGGAGCGGAAGCAAAGACTGCCACCATGTCCTTTCTGCCGTCTGCCGCACATGGTGGGTTGTTGCTCCAGGACCTTGCTTCACATGTGTAAGATCCCCCATCCATTAAACCACTGATGTCTCTGTTGTTGACTCTGGGTTCTTTCTTCAGGTTTGAAGCTGGGCAAGTACAGGCCTTGTAGGCCTGTGGGGTGCAGCCCAACATATATATAATAGATTGCATTTGCTAACCCCAAACTCTGACGGCGTCCCTCCCCCAGCCCTCCCTCCTTTGGCAAACCACAGGTCTGTTCTCTATGTCTGTGAGTCTGTTTCTGTTTTGTAGATAAGTTCATTTCTGTCATATTTTAGGTTCCACATGTAAGTGATATCATGTGGTATTTGTCTTTCTCTTTCTGACTTACTTCACTTAGTATGAGGATCTCTAGGTCCATCCATGTTGCTGCAAATGGCATTGTTTCATTCCTTTTTACGGCCGAGTAGTACTGTGTTGTATATATGTACCACATCTTTATCCATTCATCTGTTGATGGACATTTAGCTTGTTTCTATGTCTTGGCTATTGTGAATAGTGCTGCTGTGAACATAGGGGTGCATGTATCTTTTTGAATTATAGTTTTGTCCAGATATATGCCCAGGAGTGGGATTGCTGGATCATATGGCAACTCTATTTTTTGTTTTTTGAGGAACCTCTCTACTGTTTTCCATGATGGCTGCACCAACTTACATTCCCACCAACAGTGTAGGAGGGTTCCCTTTTCTCCACACCCTCTCCAGCATTTATTTGTAGACATTTTGATGATGGTCATTCTTACCTGTGTGAGGTGGTACCTCATTGTAGTTTTGATTTACATTTCTCTAATAATAGTGATGTTGAACATCTTCTCATGTGCCTGTTGGCCATCTGTATGTCTTCTTTGGAGAAATCTCTATTTAGGTCTTCTGCCCATTTTTTGATTGGGTTGTTTGTTTTGTTGTTGTTGTTGAGTTGTATGAACTGTTTGTATATTTTAGAAATTAATCCCTGTCAGTTGCATCATTTGCAAATATTTTCTCCCACTCCTTAGGTCATCTTTTCATTTTGTTTATAGTTTCCTTTGCTGTGCAAAAGCTTTTAAGCTTGCTTAGGTCCCATTTGTCTATTTTTGCTTCTATTTCTATTGCTTTGGGAGACCGACTTAAGAAAACATTGGTACGATTTATGTCAGAGAATGTTTTGCCTATGTTCTCTTCTAGGAGTTTTATGGTGTCAAGTCTTATATTTAAGTCTTTAAGCCATTTTGTGTTTATTATTTATGGTGTAAAGGTGTGCTCTAACTACATTGATTTACATGTGGCTGTCCAACATTCCCAACACCACTTGCTGAAGAGACTGTCTGTTCCCCATTGTATATTCTTGACTCCTTTGTCAAAGATTAATTCACCATAGGTGTGTGGGTTTATTTCTCAGCTCTCTATTCTATTCCATTAATCCATATGTCTGTTTTTGTGCCAGTACCATGCTGTTTTGATTACTATACCTTTGTAGTACTGTCTGAAGTCTGGGAGGGTTATACCTCCTGCTTTGTTCTTTTCCCTCAGGATTGCTTTTTCAATTCTGGGTTTTTTTATGGTTCCATATAAATTTTAGGATTATTTGTTCTAGTTCTGAGAAAAATGTCATGGGTAAGTTGATAGGGATTGCATTAAATCCGTAGATTACTTTGGGTAGTATGGCCATTTTAACAATATTAATTCTTCCGATCCAAGAGCATAGGATATCTTTCCATTCCTTTGAATCATCTTTAATTTCCTTTATTAATGTTTTATAGTTTTCAGCATATAAGTCTTTTCCCTCCTTGGTCAGGTTTATTCCTAAGTATTTTATTTATTTTTTGGTGCAATTTTAAAAGGTATTGTGTTTTTACATTCCCTTTCTGATATTTCATTGTTAGTGTAAAGAAATGCAGCCAATTTCTGTATGTTAATCTTGTATCCTGCTACCTTGCTGAATTCGTTTATCAGCTGTAGTAGTTTTTGTGTGGAGCCTTTAGGGTTTTCTTTATATAGTATCATGTCATCTGCATATAATGACAATTTTACCTCTTCCTTTCCAATTTGGATACCTTTTACTTCTTTTTCTTATCTGATTGCTGTGGCTAGGACTTCCACTACTATGTCGAATAAGAGTGGTGAGAGTGGGCATACTTGTCTTGTTCCAAATTTTAGCAAGAAGGCTTTCAGCTTTTCACTGTTGTTTATTATATTGGCTGTGGGTTTGTCATTAAATAGCTTTTATTATGTTGAGATATGTTCCCTCTATATCCACTTTGGTAAGAGTTTTTATCATGAATGGATGTTGAATTTTATCAAATGTTTTTTCTGCATCTATTGAGATGATCATGCGGTTTTTGTCTTTTCTTTTGTTGATGTGGTGTATCACATTGATTTGCATATGTTTCATCATCCTTGTGAACTTGGAATGAATCCAACTTGGTCATGGTGTATGATCTTTTTCATGTGTTGTTGGATTCGATTTGTTAATATTTTGTTGAGAATTTTTGCATCTATATTTGTCAAAGATTTGCCTGTAATTTTCTTTTTTGGTGGTGTCTTTGTCTGGTTTTGGTATCAGGGTGATGATGGCTTCATAGAATGTCTTTGGGAGTGTTCCTTCCACTTCAATCTTTTGGAAATGTTTGAGAGGGATCAGTAAAATTTCTCCTTTGTATGTTTGGTAGAATTCGCCTGTGAAGTCATCTGGTCCTGGACTTTTGTTTTTAGGGAGTTTTTTTTCACTTCTAGTGATCAGTCTGTTCAAATATAAGAGGACTTTTGAACTCATGTATATTCTTTCAGATGATCAGTGTATACCCCAGAGCAACTGTTCTTGAAGTGTGGTTCCAGGACCAACAGCATTTGTATCACCTATGGACTTATGAAAATGTAACCTATCTCACCCACCAAAGTTATATGGATATGTAAATTTTTGATGGGAACTTTGATCTGTGTTTTCATAATCCCTCTAGGTTATTCTGATACATAGTAAAGTTTGGGAATCATTAGTTTGCTAAAGTCATTTGATTCCATTTCTCTTGCTAGTGATTGATTTAGACATGGGCATGATATATAGTATAAGTCAGTTGAGATGTAAGAGCAATATACTAGGGAGGACTTTGGTAAAAATATTCTTGCTCTTATAAAATAATGAGCAAGAAGGAATAGACCTTTTCATGGCTGGCTATTGACATGTTGCAAATTGTTGCAGGTCTATCTAGCTATCAGAATAACACTGGTACTGAGGTTCATTGAGCTGAAATATCATAAATACATAGGTTCCTGAAGATGTCATTGAACCAGTGAAGAAACCAACCTTGGAATTGTACTTGCTCTGCATTTTTTGCTAAATGAAGTAATAATACTCTTATTATACAAGTCAGTTTAAGATGGATTTTCTTTCATCTACAGATGAAAATATCTAAAATTATATAACATGAGTTTCCTTTATAGTCAATAATAAAATAATAAATCCTATTTAAAAAGCTACTAATGCATACAAACTTTTTTATGGAGTTTTGTATTCTGTCTATACAAATAATACTTGCAGTCAGCCAGTGTATAGCAGTCTGTAGGTTTTAATATAGTAAACAGCCACAATTTAAAAAGTATGTGAGAAGCTAAAAATAAAAACCCTTAACATAAAGTGGATAAGATTAGCGACCTATGAAAAGCTTCTGAAGCATAAAAAAAATCCATAAAGTAATTCATATTTGTGATTGGACTAGACTAGGGATTCTACTTTAATCTCCTGAGGGATTTAAAGTATGTCTGTGAAAAAAGGCAACACTTGAAGTGTAATTAATAAAAAAATAATCTGTAATGAAAACATGTCCTTTATATGGAAGTGTATGAATGACAGAAGATATTGTTGAGTAATAAGAAATATTGGGAGGGGGTAGTAAGATCTTTCTAGCATTTATTCAGCTCTTGTATATGATCGACACTACCATTAAAAATTCTTCAGGCTTTACCATGGATGGGATGAAATAACAGGCAAAATGGTTAGACTACCTTTTTTCATGACTTCCCACGTGCATAACTACTTTATAATTCTGAGTTTGGTTTTTTCAGGTGTCTTAATTTTTAGAAAAGTGTTGTAGAAAACAAATTGATGCAGTTTGGTAACTAGACATATATATTCCATATTCTCAGTGAAAAAAATGTAGCACTCATGTGTATGAATCAATGTTTTGGGAGTTTGGTTAATGCGACTCACTCACCTACATTCAAAACCACCTCATGGTGATAAAACTTAGCTTCTGTAATGCAAAACTAAGAATCAAACTTAGATTGTATCATGCCCTACTGCCACAAATACTTCTTGAAGGCTTTTTCTTTCTCTCTTGCTAATTAACTGCCTGAGTGTCATAACTACTCTATAATTTCATTTCTAGTGGAGGTTCTGAATACTTTATAAGAGCAGTTTAACAGTTATAAACAGAAACAGGAAATAGTTTTCTTTTGTAAGTAGGGTCATAACACCTCAACTGCTACTATGAATTCTTAGAACACTTACTAATGCTTTATACTTTCCTTGTCTTGCTAGTTCTGATATCAAGGGATCAATAATATGACCAAAAGTTTTCATGTCTTTACAAGACACTTTTTCTGACTGGTGGTAATAAAATATGAAAAGCAGTATGATGATAATAGTATCATGCTTTTCAATTAATATGGATAGCAATATAGTTTATAGACAATCTACCTCATTATTTCTCCAAAAGGTATTTATATGTGTGATACTGTTGTAAATGTGAGAGATATATTATAAAGTTTATCCATTACTTAAAGTTCTGTAAACTAAGATTTCAGTAAACCCACACCAAAAGAGTCTTAGTGGTACTGAATGAAACTTTACTTTCTCCTTCTTGCATTCTTATGGACAATTCTGAGAATTATATGGAAAGCATCAGCTGCCATTTCAGGTGTTTTCTTGACCCAGGATAGAAAGATAGTGTAGATTGTTTATTATAGTTTATTCTATAAGAAGGTAAAAATCTGGTCTTCATGTAGGGAGAATGGAATTCGTTATTATTTCTCTCATAAGATTAATTTCAGTGTACTTTTTTAAAAGCTTAAAATCTTAATGCCCATTATGGCACTTTTTTGATAGACTTTCACTATATTGGAGAGGGAGATCTTTTTCCATTTTTGACCTTCTTTTCTTCAAGTGATTTGGTTAAGCAGGAAAAAAGAATGAGGTAGTTTTGACACCTCATCCCCTATTCTATTAACCAAACTACATAAGCCTCTCCTTTACTCAGTTTGATTTTCCTTTATTGAATTTTGCTTTCTGCAATGTTCTCATTTCCCTTATTAGATTAAATCAGATTGTTCTTACCCATCCAACATTATCCCTTTGGGAGAGCAAAATTCAGTCTCCCGAGAGAAAATGTAAAGAAAATCTACTTAGAGAAGATTACTCAGCTACTGTTATTATCCGTTTCCAATTTCCTTTCTACTTTACAGAGTAAGTTTGACTCATTCCCTGATGGCAAACTTTCCTCCCTTCTACTATGTAACAAGAATGAGGACAGGTCATCTATAATAGATGACTTCTAATGTAAAGTGCAGAACCTCAGGATTGATAAGACTTGTTATATATGATAGGTCAGGGAAACTCTTAGGTTGTTGCTTGTGCTTTCAGCTACTGCCTTTTGAAACAAAAAACAAACAAACAAAAAACCACTGTCCCACTCAACCAAGATTATTTAGGAAATTCTATTAGTGTACCATTTAGCTGACCCCCAGGTGATGCTCTTTCGGTGATTATGATGGAACTACTAAAGATCTGTCACACAAGGATATGAGAACAGAGCAACTTTATCTGTATTGCTTTGCATTCTATTTCATTTCTGCATAGATCGAAGAAAAAGCTCAAGACACAACCTCAGTGGAAATTAGGTTTCTGTTCTCTACAAACTGGCCTTTAAACCACAAAATAGAGATTTCCAAGAAATTTCTCTTTTCAGGTTTTCAAAATTGCTGAGAAGCAGTTAACTTTTTCATTGTAGTACCAACATTTTTTTAAAAAAGTCTATTCTGGTCCAAAATTTTAAAAGTACATGAAAAACCTAATGAATCTTGGAACTAAATTGTGTGTGTATGTGTGTTTGTGTGTGTGTGTTCTAACCTAGCAACTTAAATTCTCTTGAGGTCACCCTGTCAGCATCAGTTCTGTAGCCTGGATTTAGTTGAATCAATCCTAATTGCAATTCTGCACAGGTCTGGTCCTTTGTGGAGATTGCAGATGAATGACAGTGCAGTGGCAGGGAAGATAAAT
This sequence comes from Balaenoptera ricei, assembly GCF_028023285.1. Lineage (NCBI taxonomy): Eukaryota > Metazoa > Chordata > Mammalia > Artiodactyla > Balaenopteridae > Balaenoptera > Balaenoptera ricei. The sequence continues at coordinate 118,530,623 of NC_082640.1, read as the reverse complement.
ATGCTGGCAAATAAGATCCCAGCACTCCACAGAGGATGGAATAAATTACTTTACCAATAGAGTGGAGGTAATATGTTGGAGAGAAAAAGTGAAATCGAAGCCAGTTTAATACTAGGTTTGTTAAAGTTTACAATAAAGCATTTTAAGCTTATGTAAAATACTGATGGTGATTCATTTTTATTTGGGACACATTCCATTGCTCTCCATCATGAAAAATAATGGCAGACACTAATTTTGTTTATGCAGATGACAGCCTGGACAATTTTAATTCATGTAGCATTCTCTGGTAGCTCAAGGCCTGATGGTAACTGTGGTATAGCATATTGATTAGTAATTTGATAAATATACAAAATGCACATTGAGCTTTAGGTGCTTCATGCAAAATGTATTCAAATGACCTTGACTAATTAGAGTGCATAGTTGTGAGGCAGTACCATATGAACAAGAGCTAGTTTGTGGGTCTAGAGATTTATATTGTTTTATGACAGAGAATAGGAAGAGACCTGCATACAAACACTAAGACTTCTATCAAGGAAGAAGACTTATAATAAGTCATCAGGTGAAAAATCTTTTTTTTTTCATTGTGGGAATTATTACCCTTATCCTATAAAATTAATTCAATGATTTTACATCTAAAATGTATTTCACAGATTTTTAACTGGATCCTAGATAAAGTATAAATATGTACTTTACTAGGACTAAATAATCAGGGAAAGTTTTTTAAAGCAATCTTAAAATAATTATTTTATATTATACTTAAAGATGAATATAAATTCTTCATGTTATTTACCTCTTTACATCTTATAGCTGCACAAAATGTAAAGTTCCAAAATAATATGTTATCCTTATAGACTATACATCTACAGTTTACCATCACATATTATGTTAGGTGTCTTGTAATTATATCTCAAATTAAACTTTCTAATTAGGTTTCATGGATGAAGTTTAGGTTTTTACCATATTCTTATGAAAAAACTTTTTGGTAAATAAAAGTGAAGTGCTCTAAGAATCCATAGATACAACTCAAAAATTTCTTAGAAAAACCTTCCCGTTTCACTTGGCTATAAATTCCACGACAACACTGAGTAGTAAATTAAATAGCATCTCATACACAGGCAACTCAATTTTTATCCCCTGCCATATAATCTAGGCATTTCTTTGAAGTGTATTGTTCTTATAAACATCAATAGAAGCTTCTGGAAGCAACGTAAGCAGGGACTGAGGGTTGAGATTTTTATATAAATATTCAAAATCTCTGAATTAAGTTTAGGCCCAAATGAATTATTCTAAGCAGCATAGGTGTACCTCCAATTGTGCAGGACTTCTTCAGGATGCATTTCAGTTGCTCTGAAAGATCTCAGGCACAACTGATCAATTGTCTACCATTTCAATGCACTATTCTTGTGTATTAGAAATTTTGTAGGTTTGCTTTAATTTGGGGTGAAATATACAGACCACAAAGAGGAGTGTGAATTAAATCCTCCAATAACTTAGCTCAAAGTCAGTGTCTTTTTTTTTTTAAATTTCAAATGCCAGTTAACTTCAACTATCCACTCAGAGCCACTCTAAATGAATTTAGGTTTTGTCAAATACAAGCTTCCTCTGAGTCTCCAAAATCACACTTCTCCTCACGTCATTGCTTAACAACTTCAGAGAGCTGCCAGAGACTATTTCAATTTGGTTTTCATTGTGAGAGGTATGATTTTGAAAGAATAGATTTCTAAAGAGAGTTTTAAAAAGCCTTAAGGAAAATTTTTCTAGGAGACTGATATTCTCTTTTTTCCCACCCTATTCCCTGTAATAATTATTGAATATTTTAAAACTAGAGAAGGCTTAAAATCTCCACACAGCCTAAGTGTTTAGTAGTAATTGATAGATTTATGCATATTAATTATAAAAGATTACTGTTACTCTAAATACTTTATATATATATAATCTTTAAGTAAATAAAAATAAATAAATCATAGGTAATATTCATTTGGGACTAAACATTCTCCAGTTGTTTTATCATGTTTTTAACTTTAAAATACAAGATCAGACATATAATCACCTGTGAAAAGCAGTATTGTAGGGGTTAAAAGTAATTCCATGACAAAATTATGCAACGATTATAATAATCATGTAAGTGGAAATTTTTGAAAAATTTAATGAATGATTGAAAAGATGAGTCATGTGAAGAAGAAATGAGGTTGAGTTGTCCTATGAAGGTGAAGATAATTTAGTATCTCTCTTAAACAAAGAACATATCAGGAAGATAACCTCTATGTTAAGTTAGTTATAGAAGGTACTCAACTATAGGCCTTTAGTCCAGCCTGAGTCTCTCCCACCCCAGCTAAAGCAGAAAATCTTTGCAGAATTGTTGATTAAACAAAATCACCTGTTCAGTTATGTCATTGGATACAATGTTAGGCAACCTGTGAAGATTTGAAAATCAGTATTTATTAGAATGTAGTCCATCAACTGGGGTGCTTGTGATAAATGCAGCTTCCTGCCTTACTCCAGGCTTCTGAGTCAGGATCTCTGGGGCCAGAGCCCCAGAATCTCTATTTTTAAGGAGCGTTATGAGTGAGTCTGATGTACTTTAAAGTTTGAGATCCACACAGTAAATACTTATTATCTGAGAGATTTCAGTTTATAAGGTAGCATATAGGACAGATTATCTCTATTGATTTCTTCCAGCACCATCATTCTTGAGAGATCAAGACAGTGTTACTGAAAACCATAAATCTGAAGAGCAGTGGCTAACATTTTTATACAACAGTTGAAGAAGGTAAGCTAATATAAAACTCCTGAATTTACTACAACAAAGTATACATATTGTAATTCCTTCTGACAGAAGACCATAAATGTCTACTTCCTTTTATTTTGAGAAAAAAGTAATAATTCATATCAAATTTTGTACACCAATTTAGTTCCCCCTTTACAAGTTGCTGTCACAGAGAAGGGGGACTTCAAAGGAGGTGTGCTAAATATAAATGCCTTAAATAAAATAAAAATCTAAGGCACAACTTACCCATATTGAAATTACCAAGAGAAATCCATTCACATATCTTGTCTTATCCTTACTTCTAAAGAATACGTGGTGGTGGTAGTTATACTTTAAGCAGAAATTGGAAATACGGCTTTAAAAATGGCTAATCCATGCCAGATTTACTCCTTTATTTGCTCTTAGATATTTATGACCACATAAAAAGAGTCAGGAAGGGAAGAGGCAGAGTACTTTCAGAAATGTTGTCTTTGTTCTCTTATCTTTTCTCTATGCTCTCCTATAGAGACCTTATTTATTTGCGTAGCTTCAGCCATCACCTCTATGCAGATACTCTCCAATCTACATCTACAGTCTCATTCTCTCCTGAGAGATGGTATCACATCCCCAAAGAACACTAGGGATTTCCACTTGCTTATCTTTCTGTTACTCAACATGTTTAAAACAAGACTCAAGACTTTCTCTCCCAAACTAACACCCACTCTTGGCTTGCCTATTTCTTTTAATGATGGCACTATTCTTCAAAGCATACAGCCTCTAAATCTTGGACTAAATTTTGTATTTTTCTTCTATCTGACCAACCTCCACCAATCCCCAATAAAATCAGTCACTACTTCCTGATGATTTTTTTCTTAGTTCCTTTAGCATTTGTACTTTACTCTCAATTCTTGCTTTCCTGACCATATTTCAGGTCTTAGTCATCTCAAAGTCATATGCTGTTTATATATACATATATCTATTATATGTATGTATCTATGTGTGTGCATGTGTATAGTTATATGAGTCAGTCTTGACTCTCCTCTTTCCTTTACCTCCCATATCAGTTCTGTTTACGTTTCTGTTGGCTCATAACTTATCCTTCAACATTTTTACTGTTATCGCCCACCTGCATTACCATCTGTTATTTCAACTGCAGTAATAGTCATCTTAATGGTTTTATATGTTTCCATACTTGCACTTATAATCGAGTTTCCATATAATGGGCATAATGTTTATATCCTGCATCAAATTTCCTATAGGCTTTCAAAATAAAATACAATTTTTTGTCTTTATCTACAATTTGCTACATGATTTCCTCTTTCCTACATCTTGCTTGACCTCATGTCAAGTCTCCTCCTTGAGCGTTTTTATAGCCATACTGGCTTTCTTTTGCTTTTGTAAGCCCAGCAGACTCATTTTCATGTCAGAAACTGAAAGGTCCCCTCCAGAGATGTTTCCACGATTTGATTACTTCTTGTTATTCAGTTCTTGCATCAACTGATGTTTCTTCAAGACATTTTTAATGACCATCTTTTCTAAAGTGGTTAATCCTGCCCCTAGAGTCATTCTATATTCCAATTCCTGGTCTTATATTTTTGTAGCACTTATCAATGATGAAAATGTATCTTCATCATCATCGTCTGTCTCTCCAAACTTCAATGTTTAAGCTCCAAGGAAGAGGAACATCAGTATCTAGAATAACACTTGACATGCATCAGGCATTTGAAAGCAGGGGGTTTCACTAAGCATATAAAAAAAGGAGGATGGATACTGTGGGGTCTGAGTTAGAACTATAAGATCTCTGCCTTCTATAAAGTGTCTCCATATATTCTTAATCCTGGGTTTGATTTTATAAACAAATTTAGCAGGTTTCCTTATGTCTTCTAAATCCATGTTCGTTTGAGGTGTCTTTATACAAGGTGAATTTCTTTACTCATGTGACATAATGGAAACATTCTCCAACTTAAAAAAAAAAAATTTCTAAATACCCTATTTAAAAATTCTCCCTCATGAAAAGCTATTTCAGGAAATATAAACAAATATTAAATAAGAACAATTAAATATTTTTATTCAGAAACTGTGTACATAGTATCTATTATTAATAACACATTTATATAGTAATACTATGTGCCAGGTATTCTTCTAATAACTTTACATATATTAATTCATTTATCTCCAACTACTCTTGAGGAAATTACTATTACTCTTCTGTTTTACAGATGAGGAATTGATATACAGAGAAGTTCAATAACTTGCCTTAAGATATAACTGGTAAGTTCAGATGGCTTCAGAGTCTCTGTGCTTAACCACTATGCAATTACCTTTCTGTTCTTATACTACAGTAGAGCAAAATGAAAGAAAACCAGGGTTAGATTATATGAAAGAATAATGAAGCCAACAATGCAGAAACTAAAATTTGGTGCAGTAAATAGCAAACTAAGAATACACAAACTTGGGAAACACTTCTAAAATACATAGAAAATAGAGAAAAAATAGTGAAAAAGAGTAGAGTGAAGATAGTGGACAATGGAGAACAAGTCATGAAGATGTAATCATTAATATTAGCTATTACATAATAAGCAAAATGAGAATATGGAACAGGAATTATAATTAAAAATATTAGTAGGAAAAAACAGCAGCAATTAAACATATTTCAAATCTCACAAAGACCAGATAGATTCTGGTCAGGGTTCACTGTGTTACAAGATAATTAAAAGAAAAATAATACAACACTCATCTGCACACACACACACATACACACACACAACCAAAAGTAAAGACTAGTAAAAAATTCGGAATTAAGAATAAGGTTACTTAAAGGAAAATAAAGGCAGACAGAACTTTTTTAAACAGCAAATGACAGACAAAAATGAAATACTGTTTTTATAGCTTTGAGTAAAAGATGATTGTGATCCAAGAATTTTTTCCATCCAGCTCAGTTACCAGTAACATCCAGATGTTACATTAAAAAATGGCTCAGAAGACATTTACGATGTGATTACTGATTGACATATCAAAATAACTCAAGAATGAAGGTAGCAAAGGTATAAGAAAAATGATGATATACTTTGAAATTAATTAAAAATATAACTACTTAATAAATACCATTAAGCTCTACTTAAAAATATATGGGTGCTGATAAGTATAAGTAATACCTATAAGTTTGTAAAATATTTAATATGAATAAATTAGAATTATAAAAATACTTTGTTCAAATATGTTCAAGCATATTCCCATTTTTGGCTTGGAAATATTATGATTTAATAATCTGACCTAATATTTCCTCAGTTCTTATGAAATTTACAACAAAAACTGTTTTGCCTTATACTATTCTATAATTGTACTTTTTACCCTGTGTACTATAAAAATAATAGACTTTGTCTACAGGTGTTTTAATATATTTTAGCATGCTCCAAACAATAAGATATGACAATATGGCCTAGACAATAATTATTTTTCATGTCAAAAGACACCTGGAGATAGTGGTTCTAGAGTTGGGGTAGGGGTTAAATGCCATCAGGACTTAGGATCAATCATATGGTGTTTAAGAGTATAGGCCTTCGTATATTCAGAACTTGGCCCCAATTCTATCTAGGTGTGTGGCCCTGGGCAGATTACCTAACCTCTCTAAACTTCAGTTTCCTCATTTATATATTAATTAGGATAATAATAGTACTCCCTTAAGGTTTTTGTAAAAATTAATGATAAAATATTTGGCATACAGTAAGCAAGCAACAAATGATAGCTATTACTATTATTATTAATATTTTTGCTATTGTTGTTACTAGATAAATATATTGCTGAGCTAAAGATAGTTAATTAGTGAATAATGTAGTAAAGACCAAGCAAGGAAGCAAAATTTTTAAATCATTGATTAAAATTCTAGAAATATTGAAAGTTATAGCTTGGTTTCAAATATATATTATTAGAAATTAATAAATAAATGAATTGTGTTGGTATGGAATAATGAAAATCAAAGTGAACTATATTATCTAACTCTGTAATTAAATTATAAATGGAGGGAGAAACATTTTTTATTAATTATCAGATAAGGTTAATTAAATGAAAGTTAATGAAGTTTTCCTGTCAATTTCATTAAAGATGCTTAAATGGTAGAGAATAATAAATCACAGTAATGGAAAGAAGTCCCAACCAATGACGTATAGTACCTGACTTGGCTAATTGGGGTGATAGCCCATATTCTTTCCCTTAATACTACTTAATGGAAGTTTCTTATGTCACTATTTCAAGCCCTGCAATATCTCAGGTTTCCAGTAAATAAACATTAGTCTTCAAAGACAGTCATCTTGCCTTTACAATAACAATTTTACAATTTTTCTTAGTAATAGGATTCTGATATATTCTGGGGAGCAATATGCTCAGTTAAATGACAATTTTCCAGCTTCTCTTGTAATTCAAAATGGACAGTAAAATATGAGTAGAAATTATTGGGTGATACTCTAATGAAAGCTTGTTACGATTGTTGCCACACAGTTGGCATATGTGCTATTCTGTCATCTTCCCCAAACCACCTGTGCTCAGAATTCAGACAGGATTTCTGGAACTCAGCAGCCATCTATGACTATAATACTGCATTAAAAAGAAGCTTCCTGGGCTAAGAGTGGTAAGATAGCTAGAGACTGTGTCTCTGATAACCCATGGAGCCACTATACCAACCCAGAATCATCTACTTTTTGTGTTAGAAGAAAAAGATTTAAACGTTTATTTGTTCAAGCCTTTGCTACTTATGATCTTAATTCCTAGAATTTATTTCACATATTTAAAAGTCCTAAAGTGTAGAACTAAATTACAAGATGGCAGATGTTCTATCTCTCTGAAAGCATACCATGTCTTTATGTAGTAGTATTTTATTTCCATTGCCTCTTTCTCATTCATTTCACTGCCAGTTTCTTTCTCTTATTAAATTTTTGAATTTTGATTTCTTCATCTCTGTAAATATATATTTCACAGTGCTGTGATATTGTAATGACATAATTATGTGAGAAAATTCTTGTAATTATTAATTTAACTTGAAAGCTATAAGATTATGAGAATTGGAGATGGGTGGTGGTTAAGATAAATGTGGGGAAGATAAAGTGTTCTCAGTCAAATATCTTGTTTTATTCCTCTTTCACCCGAAGACAATGTTACCTAAACCATTTAAAAACTAACTCATTGATGTATAATTAAAATTTGAAATAAAAGTTTAAAAGAGAACAAGGCCAGGAATGAGAGGAAAGGGAAGGAATATCTTTGGATGACTTCCACAGGATATTTACGATGACAGATGCATTTACATATACTTTCTTATCTAATCTTTACAAACCCCCTGAAAGATAGGTATCATTATGCTTACACAAAAAATATTAGGATGGTAAGTTTCAAATATGTCAGTTAATTTGCCTAAGGTTATGCAGACAGGATTTGAAAACAAAGTTCTTCTCTCCACTATATGACTTTAAATATTAGATCAGTTTGGATATAATTATAAATAATATCATGTCCTAGTAGATAGATATTCTAGCTAATTGTATTTTATTTGGTTATAATAAATTCTTCACAGTAAAAATTTTTATAAAATATAAATTGTATATCTCATTTCTAGTCTAATCAATATACTCTGTAAATTAGTGGCTAATATCTGTTTTTCACACAATACTTCTAACTAGCTAATTCTTTATGAAAGTTTTACTCTAGTCAGAAAAGAGAAATGGATAAATCTGAGTTAGACTATTGTGCAATATCAAAAAATGTGGCTACCATTCAGTTTTCTAAACCATCACTTTTATTTACTGTCTGATATTCTATGTAGTTACAGGACTGCACTCAGGACTTCCTGAATAAGTCAAGTTTTGGTTAACTGATCATCATCATGTTATTATGACAATCCAAGAGCAAGATCTTTCTGTCCAAAAAGGTATGCCAAGATACTGAGAATATTTCATGAAAGGGAACTAAGTAAATTCTATGGCTTATAAAACTATTAAAAGGAAATATCTTAAAAATATTGAGTTATAAAACACATGGTATTTTATAATCTACAAGTGCTATTACATACAATTATTTAATTCTCACAATCCTATGAAATATACATTCTAATTATAGAGATGGAGAAATGACTTTTTGAAGATCACATAGTCAGTAACAGATACACAACTTGAATCCAAGTCTTTTGACCAGACTAGATCTTGAACATTAAGGTAATATGACAACCTCCAGAAGCAATGATACTTTGTCAAACATATTCAGCTCTAAAGTATTTTATTTCTGTTAATTCATCTTAGAAAGTCATTCCAAGACTGTTCATTTATGCATCAATTTATTAATTCTTTCATTGAATATTTATTGAGCACCTACTTTGTGTCAAGCACTGATATAGGTATTGAGGATACAGCAGTGGATAAATGAGACAAAAATTCCTGCCCTCATGGAACATACATTTAGTGCAGAGAAGACAGAAAAATGAATAAGAAAGTGAGTGTTATATTTGTATGTATAGCCATTCAGAGCTCAGGCTCACTAGTCACACTGCCTGGTTTCAAGTCCCAATGGCTCTAACATTGCAAGGCATATAGTTTGCTGCGTATTTTCTAATCTATAAAATGGAGATAAAGTAGTAATCATCTTGTTTTCAAGAGAAATTAAACTCAGGTGTCTTCGAACATTGAGTGAAATAATGGAAGTTAAGTTCTAGAAGAATGGTTTGCTCAAAATAAGTCCTTGATAAATGCTAGTTATTATTCAACAGGCTTATTAAAGACTTTTCTTTCCCTTTTCTTTTTTCCTTTGATGTTTCAGTCATTCATTCAACACATAAAAGAAGGTCTAAAATATTGCCTAGAATATTCCTTCTACTATAATATAATCTGGTGGGGAGTAATATTAGACAGCCAAACAGTGATGAACTAAGTGTTATAATAGAGGTAATCCACAAGGCCCTATAAAGACATGACCTAATAAACTCCTAATTGCTTGCACTGGTATTAGTTTCTTAAGCTGTCATAACAAAGTACCACAAACTGGGTGGCTTAAGACAACAGAAATTTATTTTCTCAATAGTTTTGGAGGCTAGAAGTCCAAAATCAAAATGTTGGTAGGGTCATGCTTCCTCTCTAACCTATAGATGAATCCTTTCTTGCCTCTTCTTTGTTTCTAGTGGTTTGCTGGCAAACTTTGGTGTTCCTTGGCTTGTAGATGTATCACTCCAACCTCTGCATTTGTCGTCACATAGCATTTTCTCTGTGTGTGTCTTTCTTCACGGGGAGATCTTATAAGGACACCAAATATATTTGATTAGAGGCCCACTCTATTGCACTATGACCTCGTTTTAACTAATTACAACTTCAATCACACTATTTTGAAATAAGGTCATATTCTGAGGTATGGAGGGTTAGGATTTCAATGTATCCTTTTTCCGGGGGGTAAGGGAGAGACACAATTCAACCTATAAGAGAGTTCAAGAGTCTTTCTGGGGATGGTGATATTTAAACTGATAAATAGATAAACATGAAATAATGCTGAGCTTTTACTTTCATATTAAATAAATTAGTATATCTGTATTGTTTCCCAATAGTAATTTTTTTCTTTGTCTCTTATGATAATTGGCACATTGGGATGATAAAGTGTTTAAAGAATAATTGCATGTGTTTTTTTTTTTAAATAAATAAACTTTATTTTTCAGAGTAGTTTTAAGTTCACAGCAAAATTGATCGGAAAGCACAGAGAGTTCCCATATATCTCTTGTCCCCACACATGCAAACCTCCCCTGCTGTCAACATCCTACACCAGGATGGTACATTTGTTACAACTGATGAACCTACACTGACACAAAGTCCATATTTTACATTAGAGTTCACTTTTGGTGTTGTCCAGTCTATGAGACTTGACAAATATACAATGATGCATCTACCTTGGTAGTCTCATACAAAATAGTTAGCTACCTTAAGAACCCTCTCTGCTCCATCTATCCATCCCTCCCTCCCCTATAACCCCTGACAACCACTGATCTTTCTATTGTCTCCATAGTTTTGACTTTTCCAGAATGTCATATAGTTGGAATCATATAGTAAGTGGCCTTTTCAGACTGGCTTTTTTCACTTAGTAATATGCATTAAGCTTCCATGTCTTTTCCTAGCTTGATACCTCATTTATTTTTAATGTGGAATAGTATTCCATTGTCTCTATGCACCATAGTTTATCCATTCACCTACTGAAGGACATCTTAGTTGCTTCTAAATTTTGGCAATTATGATAAAGCTGCTAAAAATATCCATATATAGGTGTATGTATAGACATAAGTTTTCAATTCATCTGGATAAATACCAAGGAATGCAATAGCTGGACTATATGGTAAGAATATGTTTAGTTTTATAAAAAAGTACCAAGTTGTCTTTTAACATTTTTGCAATCCCATTTGCATTCCCACCAACAATGAATGAGAATTCCTATTGCTTCACATTCTCATCAACATTTGGTGTCATCAATATTCCAGATTTTGGCCATTCTGTTAAGTGGGTAGTGGTATATAATGGTTGTTTTAATTGTGTTTCCCTAGTAACATATGACTTGGGGTATCTTTTCATGTGCTTATTTGCCATCTGTATATCTTCTTTGTTGAAGTGTCTCTAATGTCTTTGGCTCAGTTTTTTAATTAGACTGTTTTCATATTGTTGAATTTTTAAATTTCCTTATATATTTTGTTCTTTATCATATGTGTCTTTTGCAAATATTATCTCCCAGTCTGTATCTTCTTATCTTCTCTTTCCCTTGATATTGTCTTTTGCAGAGCAGAAATTTTTAATTTTAATAAAGATCAGCTTATCAATTATTTTTTTGTGGTTTGTGCCTCTGGAATTGCGTCTAAAATGTCATCACCATACCCAAGGTCATTTAAGTTTTCTCCTAATTTATCTTTTAGAAGTTGTATAATTTTGCATCTTACATTTAAGTCTGTAATCTGTTTTGAGTTAATTTTTGTGAAGAGTGTAAGATCTGTGTCTACATTCATTGTTTTGCATGTGGATAGCCAGTTGTTCCAGCATCATTTGTTGAAAAGACTATCTTTGCTACATTGTATTGTGTTACTCCTTCCTTGGAGATAACTTGACTATATTTATGTGAGTGTATTTCTGAACTCTCTATCCTGTTCCATTGATCTATTTATCTATTCTTTCACCCATATCACTGTCTTGATTATTTTAATGCATAGTAAGTCTTGAAGTTGTATTGCATCAGTCCTCCTTCAGTATTCTGTTTGATCTTATGGGTCATTTGACTCTACATACAAACTTTAGAATCACTTTGTTGATACTTACAAAACTACTTGCTGGGAATCTGATTCAGATTGCATTGGATCTACCGATCAAATTGGAAAAACAGACATCTTGACAAAATTGAATCTTCTTATTCATGAACATAAACTATCTCTCCATTTATTTAATTCTCCTTTGATTTCTTTATCAGGATATTGTAGTTTTCCTTGTATAGACTATGTACATATTTTGTTAGATTTATACCTAAGTATTTCATTTTTCTTAGTATTGTGTTTTTAATTTCAGCTTCCACTTGTTCATTGCTGGTATATAGAAAAAGAATTGACTTTTGTTTATTACCTTGCATCCCATAAAGTTCTAGTTCTAGGAGTGCTTTTTTGTTGATTCTTCTGGATTTTCTACATAGATAATCATGTCATCTGTGAACAAAGACACATTATATTTTTTATTCCCAATATGTATACATTTTATTTCCTTTTATTAACCTATTGCATTAACTAGTACTTTTCAATAGTACAGTGTTGAAAAGCAGTGGTGAGAAGGGACATCCTACTTTGTTCCTGGTTTTAGTGGGAAAGCTTCTTGTTTCTCACCATTAACTGCGATGTTAAGCTAGGTTTTTCATAGGTGTTTCTTCACAAGTTGAGAAAGTTTCTCTCTATGTCTAGTTTACTGAGAATTTTTATCATGAGCAGGTATTGGATTTTGTCAAATGCTTTTTCTGCATCAACTGATATCATCATGTGGTTGTTCTTCAGCTCGTTAATATGAATTATATTAATGGATATTTTAATGTTGAACTAGCCTTGCATACCTAGGATAAATCCTACTTGGTTGTGGTATTATATTCCTTTTTATACGTTGTTGATTTCAATTTTCTAATATTTTGTTGAGGACTTTTTCATCTATGTTCATGAGAGATGTTGGTCTATAGTTTTGTTTTCTTGTTATGTCTTTGTCCCGAGTTTTGGTATTAGGGTAATGCTGGCCACATAGAATGATTGGGTAATATTCCCTCTACTTCTATATTCTGAAGCAGAGAATTGTATACGTAGTTGACCTTCTGTATCTGTGGGTTCTACATCCATGGATTCAACTAACTGCAGATAAAAATTATTTTTAAAATTCCAGAAATTTCCCCAAAGCAAAACTTGAACTTGCTGCACACTGACAACTATTTACATAGCATTTATACTGCATTTGCAACTATTTAAAAGCATACCTCAAAGATATTGTGGGTTTGGCTCCAGACCACTGCCACAAAGTAGAAAAAAGCAAGTCACATGAATTTTTTGGTTTCTCAGTGCCTATAAAAATTATACTGTAGTCTATTAAGTGTGCAATAGCATTATATCTAAAAAGTACATACCTTAATTAAGAAATACTTTATTGCTAAAAAACATTGACCATCATCTGATCCTTCAGCAAGTCATAATCTTTTTGCAGTAGTAACAAAGATAACTTATCACGGATCACCATAACGAATAGAATACTAATGAAAAAGTTTGAAATATTGTGAGAATTACCAAAAAGTGCCACAGAGATACAAAGTGAGCAAATTCTGTTGAAAAAATGCCACTAATAGTCTTGTTCATTGCATGGTTGCCACAAACCTTCAATTTGTAAAAAATACAATACCTGTAAAGTACAATAAAGTGAAGCACAATAAAATGAGGTATACCTGTACATAACATTTACATTGTATTAGGTATTATAAGTAACCTAGAGATGATTTAATGTATACCGGAGGATATGTGTTAGTTATATGAAAATACTACACCATTTTATATAAGGGACTTTAGCATCCCATTTTGGTATTCTTGGGAGTCCTGGAACCAATCCCCCAGATACTGAGGAACCACTGTAATTGTAGAGAATTGCTATAATTCTTTCTTAAAAGTTTGATAGAATTCACCAGTGAACCATTTTGGGCCTGATTTTTGTTTGTTTGTTTGTAAGATTACTAAGTTTTTTAATAGATAGAGGCCTGTTCAGATTGTCGGTTTCCTCACGTGTAAGTTTTGGCAGATTGCGTCATTCAAGGAATTGGTACATTTCATATGGGTTATCAAATTTGTGGGTGTAGAGTTATTCATAGCATTTGCTATTATCCTTTTAAGGTTTATGGAATCTGTAGTGGTGTCCCTTCTTTCATCACTAATATTAGTAATTTGTACTGTCTCTCCTTTTTTTTCCGTAGTTAACCTGATAGAGCCTTATTACTTTGCTTATCTTTTCAAGGGACCAGCTTTTGGTTTCATTGATTTTCTCTACTGATTTCTTGTTTTCAATTTCAATGACATCTGCTCTAATTTTTACTATTTATTTTCTTCTATTTACTTTGGATTTAATTTTCTCTTTTATTTTCTAGTTTTCTAAGGTAGAAGGTTATTAATTTTAGATCTTTCTTATTGTTTAATACATGCATTCAATGCTATAAATTTCCCACTAAGCACTGCTTTCACTGCATCCTGCAAAATCTGATGTTTTTTTCACTTGGTTTATGATATTTTTAAAAAATTTCTCTTGAGATTTCTGTTTTTGACCCATATGTTATTGGAAGTGTATTGTTTAATCTCCAAGTATTTGGAGATTTTCTAAGCTATCTTTCTGTTTTCAATTTCTAATTTAATCCTACTGTAGTCCGAGAGCAGACATTGTATGATTTCTATTATTTTAAATTAGTTAAGGAATGCTTATGGCCCAGGATGTCCCATGTGAGCCTGAGAAGAATGTGTATTCTGCTGTTGTTGGATGAAGTACTCTATATATGTCCATTATATCCAGTTGATTGATGGTATTGTTGAGCTCAGCTATGTCCTTATTGATTTTTTGCCTGCTGACTCTGTCCATTACTGATAGAAGGGTGTTGAAGTCTCCAGCTGTAATAGTGGATTCATTTGTGTCTCCTTGTAATTTTATCAGTTTTTGTCTTAGTATTTTGATGCTTTGTTTTTAGTTGTGTACACATTAAGTATCATTATGTCTTCTTGGAGAACTGACCCCTTTATCATTATGTAATGCCACTCTTTATCCCTGATAGCTTTCCTTGGTATGAAGCCTGCCCAATCTAAAATTAATATAACTGCTCAACTTTCTTTTGATTAATGTTAGCATGGTATATCTTTCTTCATCTATTTACTTTCAATCTATATGTGTCTTTATATTTAAAGTGGGTTTCTTGTAGACAACACATAGTTGGGTCTTGTTTTTTAATCCACTTGACAATCTCTTTTAATTGGTGCATTAAACCACTGACATTCAAAGGCTTACTTATATAGTACAATTACTATCTCCTATATTTATTACTGTTTTTTATCTATTGCCTCTCTTCTTTGTTTCTATTTTTGTCTTCTACTTTTTCCTGCCTTTGTGGTTGTAATTGAGCATTTTATATGATTCCATTTACTCTCCTTTCTTAAAGCATTAGTTGTACTACTCCCACCACCCTTTTTAGTGACCACCATAGGGTTTGTAATGTATATTTGCAACTAATGCAAGTTTACTTTCAAAAAAACTGTAGCACTTTATGAGTGAGTACCTTAAAATAACGAAATAATTCTAATACCTCCTTCCCAACACTTCTATCTCTTTATGCATTTCACTTATACATAAGCATATATATATATAGGCATATATATATTCAAATGTGTTATTGCTATTATTATATTTTGAAAAAACTGTTATCTGTTAGATCAATTAAGAATATGAAAAATAAAAGTTATATTTTATTTTCATTTATTCCATCTTTGATGCTCTTCTTTTCTTTATGTAGATGAAGTTTCTGACTCATATTTTTCTTCTCTCTAAAAACTTCTTTTTTGTTTCTTGCAATTTTCTTAATTTTTATCTTTCTGAGAACGCCTTTATTTTATGTTTCACTTATTACACTGTCTGGATATAGTGCAGTTTATTCATCCAGTCATCTATGGTAGGCTGTCTTGGTTGTTTTCAAGTTTTGACAATTATGAATAAAACTGCTATAAACATCTGTGTACAGGTTTTGGGGTAGAACTAACTTTTTAATTTATTTGGTAAATACCAAGGAGTGTAATTGCTGAATCATATAGTAAGAGGATGTTAAGTTTTGTAAGAAACTGCCAATCTTTCTTCCAGAGTGACTGTACCATTTTACATTCTCATCAGCAATGAATGAGAGTTCTTGTTACTCTTCATCACCACCAGCATGTGGTGCTGTCAGTGTTCTGCATTTTGGCTATTCTAATAGTTATGTAGTGGTATCTCGTTGTTTTAACTTATAATTCCTAATGACATGTAGTGTCAAACATCTTTTCATATGCTTACTTGCCATCTTTATATCTTCTGTGGTGAGGTATATGTTCAAGTCTTTTGCCCATTTAAAAAAATGGGGTTGTTCATTTTCTTATTGTTGAGTTTTTAGAATTCTTTGTATACTTTGGATAAAGTCCTTTATCAGATGCTGTATTTCCAACTATTTTGTCCCAGTCTATAGTTTGTCTTCTCATTTTCTTGATGCATGTGTTTTTCTTACAAGGCATATTATAAAACTTTTCCTAAAATTATGTAGTAAATATAATTTTCTATGATTTAATTTTGGATAAAGAATCGTTACAATCTATAAAGTGTTCTGGTAAAATTAGATTTTATTTATTTTATTTTCTTAATGTATTAAAGCATCAGTTATAATATGATAAATATAACATAAATTATATTTAAATTAAAATGTGTTCTTTAATCTTAAAAACTATTAAATATTTCAGGTTCAAGGAGTTAGAATTACTAAGTATCCAAGTTATAGTGGCTATTAAAATAATAATTTAAAAAGAAATAAAAATTGATTAAGTTTATTTACAATGATGAAAATAGATTATCAATGGAAGTGAGAGATAAAAAGGTTTTGGGTAATAAATAGAAGTATATTTGATATAAGCTAATACATATATATGACTCTAAAAAAAAAAAAAACGGTTCTGATGAACCTAGGGGCAAGACAGGAATAAAGACGCAGACGTAGAGAATGGACTTGAGGACACGGGAAGGGGGAAGGGTAAGCTGGGATGAAGTGAGAGAGTTGTATTGACATATATATGTATATACTACCAAATGTAAAATAGATAGCTAGTGGGAAGCAGCCGCATAGCACAGGGAGATCAGCTCACTTTGTGACCACCTAGAGGGGTGGGATAGGGAGGGTGGGAGGGAGACGCAAGAGGGAGGGGATATGGGGATATATGTATACGTATAACTGATTCATTTTGTTATACAGCAGAAACGAATACAACATTGTAAAGCAATTATACTCCAATAAAGATGTAAAAAAATAAAAAGATGAAAAGATAAATAAATAAATTTTAAAAGAAGAAGTATATTTGATAACTTTCAAACCTTCTTTTCCATAGGTAATTATTTCCACACTCACCAAAACTTATCAGAGTTTCCAATGAATTATATCAGATAAGCAGCAGTTTCAGTCATTATCTTTCTTACCTTCTAAAGGCACCAAATTTCAGAGAACAAAGGGAGAGACATTAAATGAATAAAGGAAGAATACATGTTAGATCATCATAACTCACTGAAGCTTGATTATGTTGACAAAACTGTATAACAGAATGTTAACCCAATTTGTATATCTAAAACAGCATTGTGAAATGAAAGGGAAACTTTTAATCAAGGGTTATACTCAGAATAACAATTAAAAATACAATACAATGTAATCTCCATGCAAGCTCTGGAGTAATAAAATAGTAGTTATTCCCATTAGAATTATCAACATCTCATAAAATGCACATATTGATATCCCTTGGAAAAGGTGAAAATCCCTTGATAATTCCTTAGCAGTGAATAAGTGTAGTCAACCCCTAAGAAATTAAGATAAGATGAGAAAAGTTTATAAGAATAGATCTCTTGAGCCTAACTGAGAAACTAAATTCATTTACTGAATGCAAGAAGCTTATAGGAATAAGCAAAGCAATCTGAAAAGCAGAATAAAGAATCTGGAGACATAAAAGTCAAGATGACACAGAAATTCTCTGAGCTATGAAATAAATTTTCCACACATTCTGTCATGGATGGGTACAAGGAATTCCATTTGAAGAAATGTACTCGCTTGTTTACATTGATGGTGTTAGTCAGTTTTCTGTAGGGAGTCTTATCACCAGTGATAGGAAAAACAGTGAATCTGCTTATTAAAAAAATAACTACACTGAGTTTGAACAAAGATATTCTCCTACACTTTGTGGCTATGTAACCATTTCCAAGTGAAATGTATACATGTTATGTAAACATACAATCACCACATACGTTAAGCCTATACCTTATGCATAAATAAACACATATACACAGTATTACTTCTCTACTATCAGGAAACTGGATTTCTGTTTTCTTCAGGAGTCTATCATATAAGGATATTCAGTGTTGGAATATAGGACTGACGCTACAGAGGCAAATAGCCCAGGAATGTAATGGAGAGCAGGTGAAAGAATATTCAAGCAAACTGTCCAATGAGTTATTCTCCACCACTGAGGAAAAAGAAGTAATCAAAGAGATTTGTATGTGATGAAATTTATAAGATTGATCCTACTGTAGAAAAATCACCCTATTCTCAGCAATTACTTAGTAATATTCAAAATAGTAATATTCTGAATTTGTCCGTCAGACAATACTTGGAAAAGCAATTACTGTCCAATAGTAACAGAACTGTACCCCAAGCTGGAATCCCTTTAATTGTGAAAACTATACAAGGCCAGAGATTTTCGTTGAAATTTAATTTATACATAAATATTTTAAAAGGCCAGATTTCTGTGTGACCTAAATGTAAAATCAAAAACATCTCACATTGTACAATTCACATATTCTTTAAAAGGTGGATTTAAATTGATGTTTTATAAAGTGAACCATTGAGTTGTGTTTTCAATAATAGAATATTTTTACAAAGTGAGTTGTCACACCTTGCTTTTCTTTGTGTCTAAATGATCATGAAAATTAAAAAATAGTTTAGTATGCCAAATATTCTGCTACATAATCTTCGTTATCTTTTTTTTCCAAACTCTATTGAGTTTTCTAATTATGTGTGACAAACTCATGCAACACTGTAGTGGCCACAGGACTTTTTCTTTTGAATATAGAAAAAGCTCAGTGATGGTTTCCTGACTGAAATGATAGGAAAAGCTTTATGAAGAGCACCTATGACTACAATTTTGTTCATAATAACGATGATGATGATCATTAATATTAGAGGCCATCTTGTCTTGTTTCCAGACTTTATAATATAATTCTAACACCTGAGGTCACTTCACTTTGCAGAATAGCTCCACCAAGTTTCTAGAACCATTAGCTTCAAGACATTTATGAAGAGTTTAGTAATGTGGGATTTGGCTTTAAATCCTCAGGTGTCCGTTTTGTATCATAGTTCTGGAGTCCTGTATTGTTCTATTTGTTTTCACTTCAACTGAAAGCCAATCTAGTGAACTAAGAATTGAGAACCCTGCCTTATCCTCTTCAGGTTATTTTGTAGGAATAGAGCCTGCTCTTGAACTTCAGTGTAACAGCTGGACCACTGTCACTTGCTGAGTCAATATTTTATGTCTACATTAATAGATACTTGAATCTCTAAATAAGATGTTTTCTTAAATTTTTCATGGCCCCATATAAGACTCTCCCATCAGGTTCTTTTTAAGATTCTCTCAGGCTGAATCTGTCGTAATAGCCCTAGAATACTATGTTCTTCTTGACTGGGCAGATGATCTTGAATTATGCCTGAACTTGTTAGCTCAGAGCATGACCTCCCCAGGGAGTGAATTTAATTTCAGATTTTTGTACCAGCTAATCTGTCCTTTTCAACTGTTAAGTAGAGAGTTATGACTGATTCTATCCTGAGACAACTTCCTCAATCCCAAAATAATTTGGGCCTGGATTAAGTTTACTAGTCATCCATGTCTAGCCAGATTTCTCTCATAATTCCTGAGTCTCCTACCTAGAACTTAAAGCTGTCTAGCTAGTTCCTGAGTATAACTTTGAAGAAGCTGACCATTTGCTAACCAGTATTGCACATCACAGTCTGAAACATCTGCCCTTGAAATAGCTGCCATTTTGCATCAACAGCGCTATTATTAGTAGGTTTTCACAGTCTTAGCTACCTGGATCTTATGTGAATCTCTCCTTTATTCTTCTCAAGTCATCTCTGGAGTTCTCTCTAGGAGCCATTATCTACCCTGAGGTTCTAACTCCTCCACTTTGAAAAGTAGGCATTACTTAAGTACTACCTAAATCCAGTAACTCATTGACTACACTGTCTTACTGTCAGCTTCTGCAATGTCTCATAAATATTCTATCCATTGTCTAGAAATATCCATATAGCAAAAGAGCTGGAAGCCTCTTGCAAATCTCCCAGTTCATAGCTATGAAGCTATCAGTGTAAACACAAATCTCTACATAAATCCCGAATATTCATGCCCTGTTGTCTTGTGTGTGGGAGTGAGTGAGGGGTGTGCAGCAGAGGTGTAGTAGCTGTAAGGAAGAGGAAAGGGGGTTCTACATTTTCTACTTTTCCTCCTTCCCACTTCCTCACTTTCCTCATTAATACTTGATATTAAGTATTAATAATTAATACTTAGCCATCTTAATGCTGCCACTTAGCCACTGGGATGAGGAGCCTGGAAAAAGATTGTGTCTAACACTGGAATAGTTGGTCCTCAGTATGAGGAAGAGAGGTGAATTTTCCATAAAGAGCTTCATTGTATCTAACAGGTACAGCAGTATAATTACTGAAGCAATGAGAGGATGGCACAGACTGCAACTCTGGGCAGCTGCTAATTTTGAAATGTGTGAGTATCATTTTTAGCTTTGTACTATCACTCACCAAATCATTTGCCAGTTGATGGGAAGAAAAAAATTGCCGTGGGCTCATATAGCCTTCAAGACCAAAATAAAACAGAGAGAGTCAAGATCATTGAGTATAGCTATGAAAGGATTTTATAACATTATGGTAACCCCAAAACATTAAGACTGAACTTATTTGTAGTTACTAGTTCAATCCAGGAAACCATTTCTTAAAGGATGATGTATTTTTTCATTTCCTTAAATATTAAAAATGATAATGGGTCAAGGACAATAGAGTTACTCTGCTGTCATTGGGGCAAAGGGTCAGAGATTTGGTTGGGGCCTACACACGGGGCGGGAGGGGTTAATAGATTTCCAACCTCATTTATCTTCCCAGTAGTCATAACTATAGAATTTGGAGTTGGGCACATATAGGTGGCTATAGCTGGAGACTGTAGCTTAATTTGATGGATTTGGTGAACTGGTGGGCTCAAACACCACTGAATAATTTGAACATATTTGAGAAACACTCTAGGAGATATGTGCATTCAGCTATGTCAGGCTTTTATTGTGCTTAATTCCAAAAATAATAGTTTTTGAGAACTGAAAGCAATCAGTCATATTAATGAAAGTAGAATAGTATATTAATGATAGCCACTAAGTAACTATTAAGTTGTATTCTGTGTTATCTTAGAAAGCCTTAGGTAAAGAAGTCCTAAATAAGTCGTAAATAAGACTACTTATCTTCGTCTCAACATGCAGACAGAAAAGATTCTTTCTGATAATCTAGAAAGCCATTCAAGTATTGGTTATTTTAGTAGTTGTTACAAACTTCCATCTGGTGAAACAGCAGCCCCAAATAAACAGATGTTTTGAATTTTTCATCAGGGAATAATGGCCTTAATATACACTTCACGGATGCTGGGCAAGGTGAAAGTGCATCCTAGGCTAGATTCTCTCATGTCCATCTGCTGGGCTGGCTCGTTGCCTGCTCAGGAGTTGCTCAAATCTTTGCCATGTGGCATAGTTTTCAACTTTGGATCATTTACATGGATAGCCTGAATTTGAATCAAAGTGTACATCATCCAAATATGGGGCCATTTTCCATCATGTGATTATTTTTCATCCTTTATTCTAACTTAGATTCTATGGCTATGTTTTTCTTTATGTATGCTTCTCTTCCCATTCAAAAACATGATCAAGCAAACTTTTGAATTTAGTATCTCTAAACATATTGTTAATAAATTAAGAATAGATAACCTATTTAATTGGAGGTTATTACTTTCAATTAGAAAGACATTCTCAGAAACTGTCTATGAAATTGACCAGCCTACCAACAAGCAGCCCATAGAGTAATAACTTCTGTTCCAGATATCATTAATTTAACATTACCAAAAATTTTTAACATGTTAATTTAATAGGAAATAGTATTTCTGAAGTGCCAAGAAAGACAATTGTTGAAAAGCTCATGAATTTGTCTCAGAGCTTATAAGTTTGGGAAATACCCTGACTTTCATTATGAATCTAATTATTTAAGACACAGTTTGAAGAGGCTTGCTTATCTGGTTTTCATTCCAAAATAGATTATAACCAACAAATTAGAAACACAGAATGGAGGTAGAGCAGGTGAAAGGCTATTTGCTCTTTAGTGTTAAGCACAGAAACTGTGGCAAGGATGTCAAGGGAGACCGGAGGCAGATGGACCAGCCAAGTGAGTGAGTCTTCCTAGACCTGTCCAATATCACTGCTGTTAGCTGGTGGTCTAAACAGCTCTATTTTGCTTCTGACCATCTAATGAACATATTTGGTAGCCTTTCTTCTCAGGTTAATATGGGGGTAGCTAAAATTTTGAAAATAATTACAAAGCATAAATGGGAAGGAAAAAACTCAAGAACCAAGGCTTTATTCTTATAATGGAAGTACAAATTATAGTTGTGATGGTTTTAAACTAAACTTTAATACAGCCTTAGTTATTCGGAATTCTTATTGGATAAAATATTTTTTTACATTTCATCTTCAGGTGAGTTGAGGTCTTTCTAGTCAGAAACTCTCATGTTTTAAATGTTACAAAATTTTATTAGCCTACTTTTAACCTTAATAAGAGTAACAAGGTGAAGATAAGAAAAACATTGTTTAATTTTGGAGGAGATTATTGTGCCTTTAGGCTCTCAGTTTAAATATCAATTCTCATTATGGTGTTCTGTAGATAGACAAGGTCTGTGTGGTTCATTTTCGCCTGGACTAAACCTTGTATGGTTCATATTATTGCTAGATTTTAAATGTGCTTTGTAGAAATATTTTTCTTTCTTTGAAAACTTTTGATGACACGATATGATGTTCTATTTACCTGAATTCTGATTAACTTAGGTGTCACTGAATTTTTCTTAAAAATGTTTTTAAAGGTCTTAAATTTAAAGAGAAAAATAACTTTTTTTAACCTTTCAAAAGATTTGTAAAATCTTATTGCCATTCTGCTTGAATGATCTTAAATAAGTGTTAATGTACAAAATAGAAAATTATCAAGTTTATAGGCTTTGAAGGGCCATATAAGATTTAGTCTAGTAAGAAAATAAGCAATTTTAATATAGTAATAATTGAGATTGTAGTGTTAAGGAAAACTATTTCATTAGAATTCTTGTAACAGTGCTTTCTTAGAATTTTATTTTAAGGCAAGATCATTAGATATTTTAATAATGATAGTATGTTATATGTTTAACAAGATATTTGACAATTCCTTGTAACATTTGCTGAGAAAATTGTGAGTTAGTAAAAAAGAATATTATATACATTTAAAAAAATTTTGCCTCTAAGTAACTTAGATACTTTTCTATATAGGAAACTAATTTACTACTGAAATAAAAGTACATGCTGTAATATATATAGAATGACTATTTAGTGCTGGATGGGCAATTAGATCTTAAAATATAATGGAAGAATTTTCAAGAGAATAAGCAACAGTGGGGCTCTTAAAGGTGAATAAATTATATAAGTTCATGGAACAAATTGCATAGAGAGAAAAAATTTGGATTTGAATTATTTTATATTCCACCTTCCCTTCTATTGGTAGAAGCACATCCACCTCAGAATAATGAATTTTCTCTTTTAAGCAATAAATTCCCAATCCCCACTGTGTCAATAATTCCAATTCCCATTATGAGTCCACCTGTTCTACAACTTATGAATCATGTCTCTGACCATTATTTGTTCCTCAGTAGATATATAAAAATCCATTTTCATTGTTCTTTCTAAAAATAGCTTAGTAGTTAAACTCCATTATTGTGTAACCCCTCAACATTTTCTTAACTCACCTAAAAATTCTAGCTCTAGTCTCTATTATTTTTCATGAATGTGATTATTATCCTCTCACTTGCTTTTCCATACTGTAATTTGCTTCTCCACATCTCACTTTGGTTGCTAAGTTAGAACTGGATGCAGGTTTCCATTGCTGATAAAAGATCATTTTATTATTTACTTGGACTCCCAGATATTATTTTTCTGTGTATGTAAGCAATAAGCTTGAAATTTATGTAGATAACTTTTCCTCAGACCAATGGTTGGGAATGAAGTAAGAGAGGGTCATTGTGTAAATATTAGTTTTTAGTAGAAACTCATAAGAGACAAAGAACATGATAAATGAATGGATGTAACTTCCTTAAGTTTGTATTCATTTTTAAAACTAACGTTTTCCAAGACATTCTTTGAATACAGTAACAAAGAAAAAACAAACCTCAAGAGAAACATTCAAGCTTTTACTGAGAACCTCAAGTGCTTGTTTGTTGTAGAGGGGAGTATGTGGATAAATTTCTTTCATTCACATCATGAACAGCTAATGATTATAAAAGATTAACTTTCTTTGCTTAAGACACATGCCAGCAATGATACATTTATGATGGAATAAAATTTATTTTGTTTTAATCCTTGATTTAGTTTGGTTTAGTTTGAGATTGGTAGGTGAATAAGCATTCATCTGTAAGCATATATAGTCCTGTAACATTCATTAAATAACGAGAAGAATGAGGCATTGAAAGTCTATATATGTAACAATACTCTCTAAAATTATGTATTTTACATTAAGTATTTTACTCAAGTAACTACAAATGTTCACTCATAAGATGCTATTTAAGTGGTAGTGTGAGTTCTGATGCTCAGTTTTTTTTTTTAATTTCAGTCACACTGCTCGACAACATTGATATATGACAGGTCTGCCATACTTAATAAAACCATAGCTGGACAATTTTTTATTTCAACCAAGCAGTTGTATGAGTTTCAGATCTCTTGTCTTCCATCACGCCAGGGAACTGATTGCTTATAATCAATACAAATCACAAGAGGAATAAGAAGCACCTGTATTCTTTTTTTTTTTTTTTTACCTGTATTCTTATGACATGTTCACCCTCAAAGAAGTCATACATAATATTTTTGTTTGTTTGTTCATACCAAATGCAAAGGTATAATCATGAGATTATATATGGAGTAGTAGCATTGACAGAGCTGTTAGTGCTGATGGGCCTGGAGTAGTGTTAGGTCTAGATTAGCAATATATGAATGTTTTACCAATAGAGGCTCAGAGTTATGATGCTCTTTAGAATAAGTATAGCTCCTTACATTATAAGGCATAAAACATTTCAAAAAATTTTAACTCTTTCATTAAAATTTTGCCTCATGATTGTGCATACACTGGCTTGTGCCTGAGGCAGGGTAGAGAAATTCTGCTCTAGCAGCTACTGGGTTTCCCATGACCATCTTGCCATGCACCCCAGCCCGAGCTAAGTGAACATTCCAGCCCTTCTCAGTCCACACCACAGCATGACACTGGATCTGGGGTGGTCAGGACTGGGGAAAAGACTCAACTATGGGCTGCATCTGAGTGGAGCCACAGGTGCCTACAAAGGAAGCACATCAGTCCTCTGTATGTGGACAAGCCCCATTTACTTCAGTACTCCCCTCTTCTGGGGCAAAGATCCTGGTGCAGGGAAAGGGAAAAACTCATGTAAAAAGGATAGAACCAGCTGGAGCCCAAACCTCAGGGCTTTTGCTCCAGCAACTTGGGATCAGAGCCCATCCCTGTCAAGGTGGTGACAGCCATTGAGCAGAGAGGAAGTTCTGCCTCACACCCAGGGCCAACTCTAACCTCTCCATCTCCAACCCCATGAACCCGAAGAATCTGCAGTATGCTGCCTACAAGAAACTCACTCCAGGGTGAAAGACACACACGGACTGAAAGTGAGGGGGTGGAAAAGGATATTTCATGCAAATGGAAATGACAAGAAAATGGGGGTAAGCAATACTCATATCAGACAAAATGGACTTTAAAACAGGGCCATGAAGATAGACAAAAAATGACATTATGTAATGATAAAGGTATCAATGCAAGAAGAGTATATTATACTCACTGACATATACCCACTCAGTACAGGAGCACCTAAATATATAAAGCAAATACTGACAGACTAAAAGGAGAAATTGACAATACTACAGTAATAGTAGGGGACTTTAACACCCCACTTACATCAATGGACAGATTATCCAGACAGAAAATTAATAAGGTAACAATGATCTTAAATGACACAATAGGCCATTTATACTTAATAGATATAGACTGGACAATACATTCAAAAACAGCAGAATACACATTCTTTTCAAGTGCATGTGGAATGTTCTCCAAGATAGATAACATACTAGGCCAAAAAACAGTCTCAACGAGTTTAAGAGGATACAAATTGTATCAAGCATTTTTTCCAGCCACAATGGCATAAAACTAAAACTCAACTACAGAAAGAAAAATGGGAAAAGAATGAAGATGTGGAGACCAAATGACATGCTACTAAATAACAATGAGTCAAAGAAGAAATCAAAGAGAAAGTCAGAAAATATCTCAAGACAAAAGAAAACGGAAACACAACACTACAAAATCTATGGGTGCAATGCAGCAAAAGCAGTTCAAAGAGAGAAGTTTACAGCAATACAGGCCTTCCCCAAGAAATAAGAAAAACGTCAAATAGCTTAACCTCCCACCTAAAAGAATTAGAAAAAGAAGAACAAATAAAGCCTAAAGTCAGCAAAAGAAAGGAAATAATAAAGATCAGAGAGGAAATAAATAAAATAGAAATAAAAAACAGTAGAAAAGATCAATGAAATCAAGAACTAGTTTTTTAAAAAGATAAACAAAATTGATAAGCCTTTAGCCAGGCTCATCAAGAAGAAAAAAGAGAGGACCCAAATAAACAAAATAAGGAAAGAGGCGAAATAACAACTGATATCCACAGAGATACAAAAAAAATCCTAAAATAATACTACAGTTATATGTGAACAAATTGGACAACCTAGAAGAAATGGATAAGTTTCTAGAAACATACAGCCTGAATCAAGAAGAAATAGGCAATTTGAACAGACCTATCACTAGTAGTGAAATTGAATTTATAATTTAAAAAAATCCCATCAGACAAAAGCCTGGACCAGATGGCTTCATGGGGGAATTCTACCAAGCATATAAAGAAGAACTAATATCTATCCTTCTCAAAATATTCCAAAAAGTCGAAGAGGATGGAACACTCCCAAATTCATTTGGTGAGGCCACCATTACCCTGATGTCAAAACCAGACAAAGACAGAACAGAAAAAGAAAATTACAGGCCAACATCCTTGAAGAATATAGGTGCAAAAATCCTCAACAAAATATTAGTGAACTGAATCCAACAATACATAAAAAGCACCATATACCATGATCAAGTTGGATGTATTCTAGGGTCACAAGAATGTTTCATCAGTCACAAATCAATCAGTGTGATACACAACATTGAAAAAAGGAAGGATAAAAGTCACATCATCATCTCAATAGACACAGAAAAAGCATTTGACAAAGTCCAGCATCCATTCATGATAAAAACTCTCATCAAAGTGGGTGTAGCAGGAACATATCTCAAATAAAAAGGCCATTTATGACAAAACCACAGCCAAAATCATATTCAATGGTAAAAAGCTGAAAGCCTTTTCTTTTTTTTATTTTTTTAGCCCAGCAGCAGCATTGCTGTTATTTATTGAGTACTAGTCTGTGCCAAAGTTCTGACCGTAGTACGTGTATTAATTCATTTAATCTTTATGTCTGATGAGAAAGGTGCTATTAATTACAGTTACTTTTCAGGAAACCAAAACACAGAAAAGTTAAGTAACTTGCGCAAGGTCACACAGCTAGTAAGTAGCAGGCATCCAGAGTTTCTGGTCTTAACTATGACCATACTACCTTCATGTATATTTCATAAATAAAAGTAATGGTTTCTTTTTTTTTTTTTAACATCTTTATTGAAGTATAATTGCCTTACAATGGTGTGCCAGTTTCTGCTTTATAACAAAGTGAATCAGTTATACATATACATATGTTCCCATATCTCTTCCCTCTTGCATCTCCCTCCCTCCCACTCTCCCCATCCCACCCCTCTAGGTGGTCACAAAGCACCGAGCTGATCTCCCTGTGCTATGCGGCTGCTTCCCACTAGCTGTCT
The DNA here is from genome assembly GCF_028023285.1 of Balaenoptera ricei. Classification (NCBI taxonomy): domain Eukaryota; kingdom Metazoa; phylum Chordata; class Mammalia; order Artiodactyla; family Balaenopteridae; genus Balaenoptera; species Balaenoptera ricei. The sequence goes on along the minus strand of NC_082640.1, from coordinate 118,502,308 downwards.
ATTTTACATTTGGTAATGTATATATGTCCATGACACTCTCTCACCCTGTCACATCTCACCCCTCCCCCTCCCCATATCCTCAAGTCCATTCTCTAGTAGGTCTGTGTCTTTATTCCCATCTTGCCACTAGGTTCTTCATGGCCTTTTTTTTTTTCCCTTAGATTCCATATATATGTGTTAGCATACTGTATTTGTTTTTCTCGTTCTGACTTACTTCACTCTGTATGACAGACTCTAACTCCATCCACCTCATTACAAATACCTCCATTTCATTTCTTTTTATGGCTGAGTAATATTCCATTGTATATATGTGCCACATCTTCTTTATCCATTCATCTGTTGATGGACATTTAGGTTGCTTCCATGTCCTGGCTATTGTAAATAGAGCTGCAATGAACATTTTGGTACATGACTCTTTTTGAACTATGGTTTTCTCAGGGTATATGCCCAGTAGTGGGATTGCTGGGTCGTATGGTAGTTTTATTTTTAGTTTTCTAAGGAACCTCCATACTGTTCTCCATAGTGGCTGTATCAATTTACATTCCCACCAACAGTGCAAGAGAGTTCCCTTTCCTCCACACCCTCTCCAGCATTTATTGTTTCTAGATTTTTTGATGATGGCCATTCTGACTGGTGTGTGAAAGCCTTTTCTTTAAATTCAGGAACAAGAGAAGGATGTCCACTCTCCCATTTCTATCTATCATAGTGTTGGAAGTCCTAGCCACAGCAATCAGATAAGAAAAAGAAATAACAGGCATCCAAATTGGAAACGAAGAGGTAAAACTGTCACTATTTGTAGATGACATGATACATTATACAGAAAACCCTAAAGTCTCCACCCAAAAACTATTATAACCAATAAATTAATTCAGCAAAGTTGTAGGATACATGATTAATACAGAAATCCATTGCATTTCTATACACTAACAATGAAGTATCAGAAAGAGAAAGTAAGAAAAAAATCTCCTTTAAAAACTCATCAAAAAGAATAAAATACATAGTAATAAGCTTAAGCAAAGAGGTGAAAGAACTATACTCTGAAAACTTTAAAACACTGATGAAGGAAACTGAGCATAATACAAATAAATGGAAATGTATCTCCTGCTCTTGGATAGAAAGAATTAATACTGTTAAAATGGCCATACTGCCCAAAGCAATCTACAGATTTAATGCAACCCCTATCAAAATACCCATGACATTTTTCACACAATGAGGATAAATAATCCTAAAATTCATATGCAACCACAGAAGATCTCAAATTGCTTAAGCTGTCTTGAGTAAAAAGAACAATGCTGGAGGTATCACCCACCCTGGCATCAGACTATACTATAAAGCTACAGTAATCAAAACAACATGTTCTTGGCACAAAAACAGACACATAAATCCATGCACCTAAGGTCAATTAATCTATGACAAAGGAGACAATAATATACAATGGAAAAAAGACAGTCTCTTCAAAAATTGGTGCTGGGACTAGCAGATACAGACTATCATATGTAGAATATATAGACAACAAGGTCTTATTGTATAGCACAGGAGACTGTATTCAATATTCTGTAATAAACCATAATGGAAAAGAATATGAAAAAGAATATATATGATACATATATATATGTATATATATAACTGAATCACTTTGCTGTACACCAGAAACTATCACAACATTGTAAATCAGCTATACTTCAATAAAAACAAGTGCTGGGAAAATTGGACAGCTACATGTAAAACTATTAGAACAGTACATCACACCATATACTAAAATAAACTCAAAATGGATTAAAACCTATATGTAAGACCTGAAACCATAAAACTCCTAGATGAAAACATAGCAGAACACTCTTTGACATAAGTCATAGCAATATTTTTTTGGATCTGTCTCCTAAGGCAAAAGAAATAAAAGCAAAAATAAACAAATAGGACCTAAGTAAACCTAAAAGCTTTTCCACAGCAAAAGAAACCATCAACAAAACAAAAAGGCAATCTATGGAATGGGAGAAACTATTTGCAAATGATATGACTGACAAGATGTTAATATCCAACATATATGAAGAGCTCATACAATTCAATATCAAAATCAAAAAACAAACAACCTAATCAAAAAATGAGCAGAAGACCTAAATAGACATTTTTTCCAAAGAAGACATACAGATGGCTAACAGGCACATAAAAAGATGCTCAGTATAATTAATTATTAGAGAAATGCAAATCAAAACAGCAATGAGATAACACCTCACATCTAAAAGAACACAAATAACAGATGTTGGTGAGGATGTGGAGAAAAGGGAACCCTCATACAGGGTTGGTAGGAATGTAAATTTGTGCAGCCACTGTAGAAAATTCAAAATAGAACTACCATATGACTCAGTGATTCCACTCCTGGGTATATATCCAGAAGAAACAAAAACACTAATTCAAAAAGATACATGCACCTCAATGTTCATTAGTCACATTATTTACAATTGCCAAGATATGGAAGCAACCTAAGTGTCTATCAACAGATGAATAGATAAAGAAGATGTGGTATACATATGCAATGGAGTATTACTCAGCCATAAAAATAATAAAATTCCGTCATTTGCAGCTAGAGATGAAGTGGATGAAGCTAGAGAATATTATTTTTAGTGAAATAAGTCAGAGAAAGATAATACTGATATCACTTATGTGGAATCTAAAAAATTATACAGATGAGTGTATATGCAAAACAGAAACAGACTCACAGATATAGAAAACAAACTAGTGACTCCCAGGGACGAGAGGGAAGGGGGGAGGGACAAATTAGCGGTATAGGATTAAGAGATACAAATTACTATGTATAAAATTGATAAGCAACAAGGATATAGTCTATAGCACAAGGAATTATTCCATTATCTATTATCTTGTAATAATTTTAATCTGTAAAAATACTGAATCACTAGCTGTACATCTGAAACTAATATAATATTGTAAATCAACTATGCTTAAATTTAAGAAAATTCTGCCATATAAGAGCAGAATAATTGCCTATTAATTGTGCATAGAAAATAGAAGTTACTTGATAAATATTGGAAAAATAATTTTCATAATATTTATTAAGTCCATCAAAAATATTATTTTCATAATGTTTCCCTTTAATTTACTACTTTTACGAATGCAACCTCTCTTTTTTTTGCTGTGGCTCCAGGAAAATAGAGGCTCAGTACCCCTATATTCCAGCTGAAGTGCTAGATCATGTAAGTGGGGGGAGCAGGTCTCCCCAAATTATCACCTTTACCTGAATATTTACCTCCAGCATACAAGAGACTGAGAAGAGCTGAAAAACTGGGAACTTTTTGAGAGATTTGTGCTATAGATATTCCACACGTCCCCCCATATAGTATTGTGGAGCAATGAGAGATAGTTCTTGCTCAGTTCAAATCAAGAGGGAAGGAAGGACATCAGTGGCACCATTTGGACAGCTGATATAGCCTGTTATTTGGGAAACACCAGATTGACTAGTCAATGACATGTTGAATAAAATGTCTCTGTAGGTGAGCAGCTGGCTAATGTAGTCTGTGGCAATAAAGCAGAGGGCTGTGTTTTGGGAAGTTATTGCACTCCCATGGTCTACAGGTCAAATATGTTTGTTTGTGATGACTAAATATGGGCCAAGTAAGCAAGAAAGCCAACCTGGGGTCATTTACAATTACTCCCCGAAAGGGTAAGAAAGAGGGGCAATGAAACCATTAAAGGAAGAGGCTTGAAGCTCTGTGAGGACTAGTTGACAAGATGCATTTTGCCTGCATCAAGGAAGGTGCACTGAGAGATTTTTAGTTACACGCTCACTGAAAAATCCATAAAAACCCCATGAAAGCAAAAGTCAGCTTTAAACATTTACCATGGACAGAGGAAACAAAAATCAATTTGCTTTACATTACACATATCTTCTGCCCTAATGAATCTCTGCCTTCTACCTTACAGTACCCTGCCCCAACCCTAAAGGGGATAAGTATCATGGCTTACTAGGCAGGAGAGGTGATGTCTACTAGGGTGAATGCTAGGAAATAGCTATTAGATAGGCAACACCTTATGTTCTGGGCATTCTTTTAAGTGCTTTATATATATTAACATATTTGATCCAGACAACAATCTAATAAGAGTAACTATTTTACCAAGGTCATAGATTTAGTAAATGTCAGATCTGACCTTCCTTCCCAGGTGATCTGGCTCAAGTCAGTGCTCTTAAACAGCCTGCTAAATTATCTCTTACTATTGTAATGCGTACCTCACCTTCAATCCTAATGGAGGACAAGCCAATCTGTACTACTCTTCTTCTGCTAGCTTCCCACCTGGAGCATGTCAGATTGGTACAGAAAATTTTAAGTTTAAATGAGAATTTAGAATTTTGATTATTACATGGAATTGTGAATCTTAATTATTTATGTGAGGTTGTTTTTATCACTAGAAGTCACAGAAGGACTTTTTATTAACCAAGAGTGACCAGAAATGTTAATGGCATGTGTGCACAATTTGCACCCAAATGGCAGGCAACGGTTCACCTTACAAAATGGTTTTGAATGCATGTGTTGGGAGGCAAGAGTGGGGATTAAAGTAATTTTCTGATTGCTTCTAGTTACTTTCTGACATACGTGTTCAATGTGTCTATTACTATGTATAAATGAGGATTTCTTTATGAACGTGAACCATATGTTCAGATTTGAATAGCTAACTATTAAACAATAAATTGTGCTATTGTTGATAATACAGTTATGGGATGGCTCTAAAGATAATAGATAAGAGCCAAAGAAGCCTAAAGAAGAAAATCATTTAATGAAACCAAAAAATGCTCAGCCTCAATTGTACCAAAGAAATGCATTCATCATTTTAGCTATGAAGCTCGATGACTGAATAAAGTTAATATTCAATATTACAGATAATGTGGAGAGATGGAAAATATCAAACATTACCGTTGGGGCTGTAAATTAGTATAATCTTTTTGAAAACAAAATTGACAAGGGGGTGCTAACATTAGAGGTGACTCCCCATTTTTCTTTATATAACCTCTACTAAAAATGTAAATTGCTAAAAACATAAATGCTAATTTGGGTTATGCTATTGGTCTATATGTAACAAAAAATACTTTAAAACACTATAAATCATAAATTATAATAATGATGGATGAAAGAAGAACATGCCATGAAAACACTGAAAAACATGGGAATGATGGATTATGTTCCTTATATTACACAGGATATTTTACTGGGGTCTATAAGATAAAACATTTTTCAAGTCACATCTTCATTAATAGTTCCACTTGGCACATTTATAAATGCCATATATATATGGCACCTGTGCAAAATATATATAAAACACATAGATAAAAACATAATGTCAATATATATATGTTAATATAGCACTTATATACCATATATGTATATATACATAACATAATACATATTAATATATTATAATTGTTAATATATACCCACACATAACATTGCATCTTTACTCCATTTTCTTTTATTTGAATTCCAGAAGACTTAGAGAATATATTTCAGTTCACCTCTAGAAAACCCTATATGACTTTATAGTATGTGTGTTAATCTTATCTTTCCTACCTACATTTACAAAATACTCCCCCTTGTTTTTCTTTACCCTTTTCATTTATTAATTTAGTTATCACAAATGTAATTTATAAATACATTGAATGAAATGGGAAACCAATCAAGAAAGATTTATCTATAATGCGAATAAGCTATATATGCATATTTTCGCTAATATGAAGTAGGTTTCTATAATAGTGAGAACAGTATTAATCTGGGGGTCAGGAGTCCTGAATTTTTATCTATATATTGCATAATGTCTTTAGGGCTTTGTCTTCATTTGTAAAATTAGGCAGATAGCCAAGGCACCTCCAAGTTATTTTTTGTCCTTACAAATTCTCTGAAGTTAAGTGGTACATGATTCAATGGATGGAGGAAAAATGATATAACGTAGTTTCTTTAATTTATATTCTAAAATGTTCTTGAAAAAATGAGGAAAATGATATTAAGAATTAAAGTAGGAGATCAAGCTTTTTTTGTATTATGGTTAAGTACACATAACATAAAATTGACCACTTTAACCACTTAAAAGTGTACAAGTCAGTATTATTCAGTACATTCACTATGTTGTGTAACCATCATCATCAGTGTCTAGTTTCAGAATATTTCATCACCCCAAAAATAAACCCACACCTGTTAAGCACTCACTCCCTGTTCTCTCATTCCTACCAACCTGTGGCAACCACTAACCTGCTTTCTGTCTTTATGGATTTTCCTATTCTGGATATTTCATATAAATTAAATCACATAATATATAGACTTTTTTGTTTGGCTTCTTTCTATTAGCATAATGTTTTCAAGGTTTATTCATGTTGTAGTCTGTATCAGCATGTCATTTCTTTTTATTACTGAACATTATTACATTCTATGGATAAACATTTTGTTTATCCATTTATTAGCTGATTAACATTTGGGTTGGTTCAACTTTTGGCTATTATGAATACTGCTGCTGTGAACATCAGTGTACAGTTTTTGCTTGAAAACCTATTTTCAGTTTTGGGGGGGTATATGTAGGATTAGAATTGTTAGGTCATATGGTAATTCTATGCTGTTCTACACAAACAAATACAGAATAGCAGAAATTGTGAATATATGGATATGCATAAAAGAGTTTTTCTTAAATGTTAATCTTTTTAAAATTAATTAATCCTTCAAGCCAATAAATAATAGCAATGTAGTGTGTAACTTATAATAAAGTAGAAATAAAATGTCTGAAAACAATAGCACAAAATATGGGTTTGAGAAATGGGAGTATACAGTTGCATGGTTCTTTTACACATGGGATGAAAACTATTACTTGAAAGTAGATAGAGATAAGTGAAAAATAAATACTATAAAACCTAAAATAAACAGTAAAAACTACAAACAAAATAAAATGTAAGAGATTGTTAGTTTTATAAAAAAACAAGATAATATTCTGTTGATAAGAGACTCAATATAATATAAAGACAGAAATAAAATTAAAGTAAAATAGAAAAAAGATATTACATTGTAATATTAATCAGAAGAAAGAGTGGCTTTATTAATATCAAAAAAGTATATTTAGGAGAAAAAAATGTTGCCAGTGATAATAGAGTGGTCACATTCTTCAAGAAGACTAGGAATCCAAATGGATATGCATGTAACAGAGCATCAAATAAATAAAGCACAAATTGATAGAACTGCAAATGGAAACAAACAAAATTACAATTATTATCATGTAATTCACCATAAAAACAGGCTGAAAAAAAAAAAAGCAGAACATATGATCGTTCCAATATATGCAGAAAAAGCACTTGAGAAGAATTCAAAATCTATTCCTAATAATATCTCTCAGCAAATTCAGAATAGACTAGATTTTCCTCAATCTGAGCAAGGTCATCTCCAAAAACATTTTATAGTTAATATGCTGAAATACTGAATGTTTTTAAGCTAAAATTAGAAATAGGAGTAGAATAATTGTTCTATTCACTTCTGTTCAACATTGAACTAGAAGTTCTAGCCAGTGTAATAAGGTAATAAAAATCAGTGAAATTACTCCACATTTGAAAGCAAGAACTAAATCTCTAGTTGCAGGATAGTTGATCATGTATGCAGAAAATCCCACAAAGTCTACAAAGAAAAGCTACTAGAATAAATAACATTAGCAAGGTTTCAAGATATAAGATCAAGACAGAAAAATCAATTTTATCTCTATATACTGGGAACAAACACTCAAAAATAGAAATGGTAATTACCATTTACAGCAGCATCAGAAATATGACATCTTTGGGATGAGTTTAAGGAAAGATGTTCAAGATCTGTACAGAGAAGCCTGCAAAAATAATGTTAAAAGAAGTCGATCTAAATAATTGGGAAAAGAGATATGCAATGTGTTAAAAAAAAAAAACAAAATTCAATGGAGTAAGTTTTAAAGATCTTATTGGCTTCATTCAACAGTTTGTGAATCGAGGAGCATACAATCTAGCAGATAGAAAGGAGCTCCGAGGTGCTTTCCAAAATGAAAGACTTGTGGGCAGAAGGGAGTGGGAACAAAGAAATTATTACAGGGAAAAAAGGGATTGGTTATGACAAAGTCACTTTCTTTTAGAGGATGGCAGGGATTTCTCAGGCAGATTACCTAACTCGTGCTGACCAGATGATTCCCGATTGCCTAATTTAAGATTCCATTTCTGGGAGAGCTGAAACTGTAATTAAGTCTTGGTTTGGTGATGGGGGGCTTAGTATAAGTGACTCCATTTGGGGTATGTAGTCTTGTTTTTAACAAGTGTATCAGAAAACTCAATACTATTAAGATGTCATTTCTCCTTAACTCAGTCCCAATCAAAATCACAGGAGGCTTCTTTTTGGGAGGGCGGGGAGATTGACAAGTTGATAGTAAGATTTATGTGAAAATGCAAAGGACCTAGAATAGCCAAAAACAGTTTTGAAAAATAAGGTTAAAGTTGAAGGACTTATACTACCTGTTTTAAAGTCTTATTGTAAAGCTTCAGTAGTCAAGTCATTGCAGTATTGGCATAGATGGACAAATTTATCAATATAAAGGATCAGATTGTTCAAAAAAGATCCATACATATATGTTTAATAGGTTTTTGACAAAAGTCAAAGCCAATTCGGTAGAGAAAGAATAGTTTTGTTTTGTTTTTGTTTTCTTCCAGCAAATGATGCTGGGACAATTGGGCTTTCATATACAAAACAATAAGCCTTGACCTATAATTCAGAATTTATACTGAAAGATTAACTCAGAATACATCATAGAACTAAATGGTAAAGTACAAATCTCTAGTATACAATGTGTGAGAAAAATTTAGTAATCTCAAGTGTTTCTTATATTTCATTAAAGCTAAAAATGTTCACTCTCTGAAAAACAGTGTTAAGAGAATATACAAACAAATCACAAACTGAGCAAAAATATTTGCAGATAATGTGCCTAATAAAGGATTTATAACCAGAACATATAAAGAATATTCAAAATTTAGTAATAAGAAAGCAAACAACTCAAGAAAATAATTGAGCAAAAGATTTGAGTAGGTCCTTCCACAAATACGATATACACGAATGGTAGGGATGTAAAATGGTAAAACCACCTTGGACATAATTTTAGCCGTTTCTGAAAAAGTTAAACATATACCCACCATAGAATCCAGCCATTTTCTCTCCCAGGTATTCACTGAAGAAAATTAAATCATATGTCCATACAAATACTTCACATAGATATCAAAACAACTTTATTTATAATAGGCAAAACCTGGAAACAACCCAAATATTCATCAACAAGTGAATGGATATACAAATTGTGGTATAGAAAGAAAACAGAATAATATGCCACAAAAAATAATAAACTATTGATACATGCAATAATGTATATGGGTCTAAACATGATTATGGTAAGTGAAAAGAGCAAGAGATACCACCATCACAAATATTATATTCTGAATGATTGCTTTTATATAAAGTTATAGAATATTCAAAGCTTATCTGTCATGACAGAGAGAACACAGATCAATGGTTGTCTAAATATTCGGTAAAGAGTGGTTGGGCTGGGAAGACAAAAGGATTACAAAGAGGCATGAGGGAATTTGGAGGAGGGAATGAGGGACATGCTAATTATTGGCATTATGGTGATGATTTTATAGATATTTATATATTTCAAACATCAAATTGTACACCTTAAATATGTACAGGTCAATGTATATCAATTATACCTCAATAGAGCAGTTAAAAAACAATTAACAGGAAAGTCTAATATTCATTTTCAAATATTAAAACTCTTTTCTAAAACTTAAGATTTTTTAAACATTCTAATACATGCATGTGACAGTAAAATAAAACAGAACAGTTCAAACAAAACTGAAATACATTAACCATATTATAATGGTAACACTGTAAATCATAGATAATTGATTGATAATAGTTTACCCTTAAGAAATAAATGAGCACCTCATCTCATTTCATTAAAAAGCAATTTCAAATAGATTTAAAGGTTAAAGATAAATAAGTTGAGAAAACATTCTGAAAAAAATTGAGGTTAATATTTATGTCTCTGAAAAAAGGAGAATATTTATATAAGCTCAGTAGAGAGAAAAAAAAAAAAAATTTATGTAAGACACCAAAGGCAGAAATTGTGAAGAAAGTGATTACCAGCTGTGGATATATAAAAAATGGAAATTCATAAAATGTATTATGAACAAAAACATAAGCATTATTAAAATACTAACAATAAATGAAGGAAATAATTTGCAACTACATATCAGGAATACATTTAACATTCTCAGAATGTAAAGAGGTCTAACACTTGGACAAGCAATTAAAAAGCCAACTGTCTCATTAGAAAATGGGCAAAGAATAGATATAGGCAGTTTAGAGAAGATAAAAAAGAAGTAGAGATGACAAACATGTGAAAAGGGCATGTTCCACAATGTTGACAATCCCTATAGCCTAGGATTCAAGTAGAGCATTTGTCTTAGATCTTATGATTGAATCCTGAGGACTAGCCCAAATCCCTGAGCCAGAGGTAGATGTGGGAGTCATCCAGAGTCCTAAACAATTCCAACGGGGGTGGACACTTTGTTTCTTTTCTGGGTTTGGAAAAGTTTCTGTGCTAGTTGTCAAGTTAAATGGGACTAGTTTTCATTTTTGATGTGGACGCATCTTTGCCATCTTAGGAAGATTTCTGATACCCACCCTCTTCAGTGATACCTGTATCAGTCCAATTCCTTTCCCTGAGATGGACTTTTTTTTTCCTTTAACATTTTAAGTATTAACTAACAAAATATGATACACTTACCAGTGACCAAGTAAACTGTGTACTTAAGTGTTTCTTTTTCCTCCCCTGAGACATATTTGCTGTAGATGAAAGATATAGTTTTATCTTTCTTTAAAAAACAGCCATTGTAGACATGTGTTCATTATTCATTACTTGTCATCTCCCAAGAAAAATGTTCTCTCTCTGCTTTTGAAAGCTGAAATTGCATAGATCCTTCTGTTGTTTGTAGATTAGCTGTAATTTATTCAGTGCCCAAAGGGTAACATAAGAGGATTAGCCAGGATAGAGCAGGAACAGAGACAGTCCTTCAGGCTTTGTTATGTTACGGCCATGCAGATGAAAGCAAAATTAGGCCAAAGTGTCACCTCTTTTTGAGATTAACTACTTAACAATTTTCCAACTTATTCCTCCTCACTATCTTATTAAATATGGTTTCCTGAAACTCAAATCATTATAAAACATAACTGCCAGCTTAATTGAAAGCTGACTACCTTCTATCAGCATTATTTTTCTAAATGTTTTATCTAAACCTATTTTTGACATGGTAACTTCCAATAAAATGTTGGGCAGAGCTGTGCATTGTAAGATTAACAACAATAATGTCAATTTATTACTTTTTAAAAATACAAATATTCAAAAACTGTGCTTCAAGAGTTACTGTTTCCTATGTTCCCTCTGGCTATGCTTCTCCCTAATACAGAGCAGGCATTCTATAAAAATGTGTTCAATGATTAAATGAATGATAGACTGATTTCCACAGACTATACCATGAAAAATACTGTATTTCAGAATTTTTTCACAGTTTAACTTATCTAACATAAGAATTCCTTTTAATCACTGTTGTTCAGACAGCAACCATGATATAACTTTTGTTCCTGTGCATATTTGGTCAGAGCTGTTCATTTGTTCATCGCTTGAATAGAGTGAATACAATTACATATATTATACCAGTTAAAGGTAGGTGAAAGTATCAAATCCCTTGGAGTAAATGAAAGAAATTTCAAAGCCACTCGAAGTTGCTGTCTAATTCATGCATGGCATACATCAGTCGTTAGTGTGTCACACATAAATTTATAAAACTTTGTGAAAATTTTGAATGGAAGCTGCTTAACTTCCAGAGACTTATATTTCAATAGAAGAAAAAAAATCTCATGTGTTTAATAAGTAAGAAAGTGCCAGATCAAAACTTACAGGATGAATGAAAGAAAAAACCACAGAAACAGGAGTGGAATACTTATAAGAAATAACGCAACATCAGTGCTCGCCATTCTACAGGAAACATTATTGTGTGGAAGATACAACATTAATTTATCTGGATTTAAAAGTATTTACAATTTTCATTTGCATCAATGAAAGATTAGGAAATGTGTTTCAATCCTCTTGATAATGATAGCTAGAAATAGATTATAATGTGATGACATCTGGGTGCTCACAAGCCAACAAATTCCAAAGGAAAAAGAAAATACAGGGTGGTTAGTTTGACGTTTGGGGTAGTTTTTCCCTTGAAGAAATCTGCCAGATTACTGAATATGTGACCCTGAGAAGTAGAGCAGAGCTATCCTGAGCCTCAGTGAATCTATGGGATGAGACAAAACTATTGCAGTCCAGGGCACACCAAGAAAGGACAGCTTAGTTAAAGCAATAAACTTTCAGTCCCCACTTCTAAAAGGCAGAATCCTAGGAGTAAAGGCATATCATAAATCACTTGCTGTCACAATGAGGAAAGCCCTATTTAAAAACATCTTGGCTTCCCTGGTGGCGCAGTGGTTAAAAATCCGCCTGGCAAGGAAGGGGACACAGGTTCGAGCCCTGGTCCGGGAAGAACCCACATGCCATGGAGCAACTAAGCCCGGGCGCCACAACTACTGAGCCTGTGCTCTCGAGCCTGTGAGCCACAACTACTGAAGCCCACATGCCTAGAGCCCATGCTCCACAATAACAGAAGCCACCACAATGAGAAGCCTGCGCACTGCAAGGAAGAGAAGCCCCGGCTCGCCGCAACTAAAGAAAGCCCTCACACAGCAGTAAAGACCCAACGCAGCCAAAAATAAATAAAAATAAAATAAATAAATAAAAACATCTTAATCTAATCAGATTAAGTTATCCTGCATTGCTATTGTCTGATCTGTCTGTTAAAGGCAAATGTGATTCCTTTATGGACAAAGATGATATCCTACAGGGCCTTGTTTATTTCCACAATTTTTCAAATACAATGTCTATGACTTAATCAAAACTCATTAGATTAGCTAATTTAGGAAGTGACAGTCAGTGTGAGTATACTAAGAAAAACAATAGGTAATACAGACTCACAGAGTACCTAGAAAGACAGATTTAAAAATAACTATATTTAATATGTTTAATTAAATAAAAGATAAGGTTAAGAATATTTTCAGATAACTATAAAAAGAACAAAATGAAAATATTAGAACTGAAAAATACTATTATTGAAATAGAGAACTCAGTGAATGGATTTAATAGTAAATTAGGCATAGCTAAAGGGAAAATTAATAAACTTGAATGTAGATTAGGAGAAATTTTCCAGAATAAAACATGGAGAGAATAAAGGATAGAAAATAAATATAGAAAAGAGATGAAAAGATACAAAGGATCCTGTGGGAAAATTCTAACATACATGTAATCAGAGTCTCAGGAGAAAAGGAGAAAGAAAATGAAGCAGAAGCAAGATAACAGCTGAGAACCTTCCAAAACTAATGAAGAACAACAAGTGATAGATTCAGAGAGCCCTAATTACCTTAAACAGGATATCTTACAAGAAAACCACACCCAGAAAGAACAGAAAAACTGCCAAAGATAAAGACTTGTATTTAAAGCACCCAGAGGGGAAAAAAATGACAAATTATTTTCGGAGGAGCATGTAATATAATCAGCAATGTAATGGCTTATTTTGTAACTAAAACAATGGGGCCTAAAAGACAGTAACATGGTATCTTTAATTCCTAAATGGAAATGACCGGAAACCTAAATTCTTTGTCCAGGAATAATATCCTTCAAAGATTATTGCTTCAAGGCAAAATAAGTATATGTTTAAACATTAAAATCTGAGAGACTTAGTAACTAATAAAACTACATTCATAGAAATGTTAAGAGGTATTACTTTCAGGGAGAAGGAAAATGATTCCTATGAAAAGACATTTGTAGATGCAGAAAACAATGACGTTCATTAGAAAGGGTAAATACATGTGAAAATCTAAAGGCATATTGACTGTACAAAGATGATAATGTCCAGTACTGTATAAAACATATGGAAAATGAAAAATAATGTAACAGCATACAAGTTGAGTGGGATAACAGTTAAAGTGTCATAAGGTTTTGTGTTTTTATACCAAAATAAACACCAATTAGGATAAATAGAAAGTAAAGACTAAGATGCACACTTGCTTAATTGTAAATTGACTAACTACTTCAAGTAAAAGTTGAAGATTACCAAATTATATTTTTTAAAAATTGTATGCTGCTTACCAAAGACATCTTTAAAACATAAGAATACAGAATGATTGAAAGTAAAGGTAATGAAAAAATATACTATGCAAGTACAAATGAAAAGAAAGCTGAAACAGTTATAATAATAACAGACATAGAAACAAGGCAAAAACCATTACCAGAAATGAAAAGAAATTCTTGAAGATAAAAGGATAATTTCATAAGGAAAATGTAACAAATCTAAATGTATGTGGAAATGTAAAGAAAAAATATGTTGATTACAATGGGATATCTAAGACTCCTCTCTCTCAGAAACATATAACACTATAACACAGAAGACAGTAAAAATAAAAATGTTTGAACTAAATAACAAAATTAATTTATTATATATGTGGAATAATTTACCCAACAATATCAGATTACATATTTATTATTCAAATATACTTGAAACATTTTCACAGTGGACCATAGCTTGGGCCATGAAGTAAGTCCCAAAATTTCAATTTTAGAAAGTTTATTTTTCCAAGTATGCTTGGGGCATTTCAAAAACAGGTCAATAATACGAGTCTTAACATTTCAAGAAATTGAAATTTGAGAGCAAGTATTCTCATCACGATCGGATTGTTTGAAATTAGTAACCAAATTTTAATGAGCCTATCCTTTGAGGCTTGGTAATTTACCTAGTGTGTTTCTACCTAGGCAACCCCTGTCATAAAGAATAAATGAAAAATAAAAAGTAGCATATATTTTGAAGAAAATTATTTTTAAAATATCACATATAAAACTTGCATGCAAGTAAAAAGTTCTTAGATAAAAAATTCATAACTATAAATTCAGATATTAGGAAAGAAGGTAACCTGGAAATCAGTAATCTATAAATTTCTAGAAGTTAGAAGATGAACAGCATATTAAATCCCCATCATAAACAAAAGAATGAAGCTGTTTATAAAATCAAGAAATTTCTGAAAGACCTGATCCATCAAATAATTGAGATAAGGCAAAAAAACCAATGTCAGTATTGGAAAGAGTGATACAACTTCTGATTTTTAATATTAAAAAGTTAACTGGTTAAAGTTGATTTAACATTTGAAGAGAGATCAGTGTAACTCACCACATTAACAAAAACAGAAAAACCATATCATCATTTCAATGGATGCAGGGTATTTAAGTGAGATAAGTCAGACAGAGAAAGAAAATACTGTTTGATACCACTTTATATGTGGAATCTAAAAAAGCCAACTTGAAACAGAGAGTAAAATGGTGGTTACCAGGGACTGGGGGTGGGGATATTAAGAAGATGTTGGTCAAAGTGTACAAACTTGCATGTAGAAGATGAAAAAAAAAATGTTCAGGAAAGGCAAATCTATAGAGGTGGAAAATGGACTGATGCTTGACCAGGGTGGTGATGGTGGGGGCCTAATGGGGATTAATGGTAAATGGCAAGAAGGATCTTATTAGGGTGATGAAAATGTTCTAAAACTGACGCGTGATTTTTGCATGACTCAGGAAATTTATTAAAAACCATTGAACTGTAAAACAAAAAAGAAAGAAAAACTGTTCATTTTCAAATAAGTTTGAGAAAAATGGGTTACTAAAAGTAATGCAAGTTTCATTCATAAAGCCTTTTCCTCATTAGTATACATACATTAATGTAATCTATGAATCTCTAAAGAGGCATAAAGTATACAATTTTTAATCATTTGTGTGTGTGTGTGTTAGGCTGGGGCAGGGTATATGGGAAAGTATCAAGGAACATATCTTGGGAGACAAATTTATAGAGCTGTCTTTTAATGTCAATCATTCTTAAACAAATATTTTTGTCTTCATTAGCCAGGCACTGTTCTAAGATACAACAGTGGAAGAAGAGTCAAATATTTTTGCCCTCATTGAGTTTACATTCTCATATGGGAACTCAGACATATTCAAGATAAATAAGTAACATATGTATTATGTTAGATATTGGTGGGTGATAATGACAAAAATAAAATACAGAAGGGAATCTGTAATTGTTGGGGTGAATTGAGATTTTTGATAAGATTGCCTGAAAAATACTAACTGAGAAAGCATCCTTAGAGCAAAGTTCTAAAGTAAGAGACTGAGCTCTATAGATATGTGTGGAAGAACATTCCAGGTAGGGGGAACAGGACTTTCTCTGATATAGGAATATGACTGACACGTTTAGGAAATAAAGACTCTAGTATGAACAGAGTGAGTAAAGGGAAAATTAACAAACGAGAAAACAGAAGTCTGTTCACGTGGGCCATTGTAAAGATGCTGGCTTTGACTCTGTGATGGAGAGTCATCGGAGGGTTTTGAGAGGGGAAGGGCAAAATCTGATTTACATTTTAGTAACACTTGCTGTTGTGTTGAGAATATACTAAAGGAGGGCAAGTCTGGAAGTAGGGAGATAAATTTTGGGTGAGAGATAATGGTGAGTAGGACAAGAATGATAGCAATTAAGGTAGTAAGGCATAAGATGTAGATTCTTGGATATATTTTGAAGGCAGTCCCCGCAGAATGTCTTGTCAGATAGGATTGAGACTCTAAAGATTACACTAGTTCTGTAAGAAAGGTATTGCTATCAACTCCTATTAGATCTCGATATTATTTTAAACGCTTCTGATTTGAAACACAAAGTAGTTGGCTCAAAATGGAAGGACATACCACATTAGTTCTGCAATCATGTGTCAGGATAAAGAGAAATTGCTCTCTAGATTATCCCATCATTTACTGGAAAAATATTATTAGGTGCCAAGTGATGTATTCTATAAAAATTTCCTATATGCATAGAAATTGCTTTTTCCCTGCTCCATCTCCTTGACATGTATAATGACTTCTTCTGTATGTACTAAAACTTTGTACATACCTCTATTTTCAATAATATCATTGTATTGTAGCTATTTCTTGACATGTATTTCTCTTCCATCTGACTGTGAATATTATCTCACTCATTTTCATGATTTCTTGACCCTAATCCACTGACTTGCATTAGGTATTATTCAACAAATTTTCTACTGACTGAACCAGTTCTTGAAACATTCAACATTATGTAATTCAGTCCATATTCTATTTTAAAACGTAGAATAGAACTCAGAGAAGATCTAGTCTGATGATCTTCAATGCCATAGTAGTATTGCCTCAAATTTTAGTTTGTATCAGGATACTTAGCAAAGCTTTCTAAGAGACAGACTTCTGGACCCCATCCACAGAATTTATGATTCAGTTGATTCAGTGGGTATGGAGTTGGCCTTAAGAATTTGCTCTTCTAGTTGTGGTGTATATATACAATGGAATATTATTCAGCCATAAGAAATAAGGAAATCCTACCATTTGTGACAACATGGATGGACTTTGAAGACATTATGTGAAGTGAAATAAGTCAGACAGAGAAGGTAAAATACTGTATGATCTCATTTATATGTGGAGTCAAACAAAGCAAAATACAAGCAAACAAAACTTATAGAAAAAGAAATCAGATGTGTGGTTACCAGAGGCAGGTGGTGGGGGAAGAGGGGATTGGAGGAAGGTGGTCAAAAGGTACAAACTTCAGTTATAAGACAAATAAGTACTAGGGATGTGATGTACAACATGATGCCTGTAACTAACACTGCTATATGATATATAGGAAATTTGTTGAGAGTAAATCCTAAGAGTTCTTATCACAAGGGGAAAATTTTTTTTCCTTTTATCTTTTCTCCTTTTTTAATTGTATCTACATGAGAAGATGGATGTTAGCTGAAACTATTGTGGTAATCATTTCACAATATATAAAAATCAAATCATCATGCTGTATGCCTTAAACTTATACAATGATGCAAGTCCATTGTTTCTCAATAAAACTGGAAAAATTGCACTTCTAATATGTTTCCAGGTGACGCTGATATGGCTGTCCCAGAAACCATATGTTGAGAACCACTGCCCTAAGGGTTTCTATAGGACTGTTTATGGAAAAAGAATTGGAGTAGAGAGTGAGCAGGACTTTCCCAAATAAAGTGTCATTATCTTCAATTTCCTGATTTATAGGCACCACTAATACACTTCTGTGTTAAATGATTTTGATCATGAGAGAAAATAGAATCATACAGGTTATGTTAAGCAAAAAGGAGAATTTATTATAACAGTTTATTACTTGTATAAATCAGAACAGGAAAGAGATCAAGATTTCAGGGTAGCTCCAGGAACTGCTCTTTCCTCCTCTCTTTTGCTGTCTCTTAACCTGCCTGCACTTTTTCACAAACTATTCTGTCTTTTACTTCATTCTTTGTTCTCCATCTAATAAGTGGAATTGTCCACTTACTTTTGTATTCTTCAGTACAAATCAAGAGAGAGATTGTCTAATTAGCTCAGCTCATTGTCATCAATTGATTTAAAAGAACCTATCCATAGGCAACATCAAGGGTGAGTAGGTAGAGCCCTGCTGATCTATTTAGGGGTTACCCATGGATAAAGTTCAACCTAGCACCCTTTCCCTGAGCGGAGGTCCACAGGCAGGACCACAGCTGCTAAAGGAGGATGTTGGGCATTTTGGACCCTGTGACAGACATATCCAGCAGAATATTCCTAAAACCCAGATTTTAGGGAGAAAGAAAATCAGGCAGGAAAAGTCTTGTTTAATTAGTGAGAGACATGGATATGAAAAGAGATGTCACAGTTCTTAGAAAAAGGTTAAGAAAATAAAAGGTATTCAGCTTTATGGTATTTCCTTTTCTTGACAATCAAGTTTTTCTGTCTCTACTTACAGCATAAATGATGTTGGAGTGCAGAGACAGAATATAGATCTGCCTTTATTTCCTTTTACTTTTGAACTCACTTGAAAGTCACATGAGGAATCACTAGTAATGCGAAGAAAAAAGAAACTTATGTGGAGCCAAATGCTGTTGGAGGATGTATTTGTCCAGTGGGAGCCCAGAGTGTGGACCCCTAAAAAATTTGGCTCTAGAATGTTAGTATCTTTTTTCTTTTCAAGTGTAAATCATTCCTATGATTCCTGCTGAGAAAAACTGACTGTGATTAATTGATCTCTTTCTTGAAAAATAAGATTTAGGCACAGAAAATAAGTTTATGCTGTCTTGGTAGGTGGCCTATTGCAGATTCCATTGCATGTTAGGATGCTGGGAGAGACAACTGATTACATTATGGATTTTTTTTTTTTTCCATGGGAGCCAGCTGCAAGAGGACAGGTCTGCTAAGGGATCTCTAGCACATTTTTCTGTGTTTGGTTCTTTTCCTCAGGGAAGGTTTTTGATCACATTAGAACTTGGTATTGTCCACTGGAATAGAACAGGACTTTGATTTTCTTTCACCTGTCTGAAAGGCTTTGATTTAACGTTGAGAATAAAAGACAAATTGAAGGAATCTTCCTCCTTCCCTCTCTCGGAATCAATTACCTCTGCTCAAATAGCTTACTTTGGGAAGTTTTAGGGCATCCAATAAATTCATTTACATACTCTCAAGAAATGATTAGCATCCTGGTGGAGTAAGAGAGCACAAAGGACTGATTTACCTCACTGTTTCTTTCCTTGTGGCTATCTGACCGGTAAGAGTGCATATATGTTGAACTGGGTAGATTGGTCTCTTGCAGTTACGTGCAAAGAAAACTTGCTGAGTTAATGAACTGTGGCTGAGCAGCAAAGAAGATGAGGGTAACATAATGAAAGCAGCTAAGGATCTTGGTTCCTCTCTTTAAGTCACCTCTTCACCCGGAGACCACTCAGACTCATCTAGGCCAAGACCCAGAGAGAGCACACTGCTTGTGTTTAATTAGTATAGGTCAAGCTCATAGTATTTTCTTTTGAACCTGTGGCTCCTCAGGAAAAGATGAGCTGACCACAGTGTAGCCCTCTGGATATGAAATAGAGCATAATTATTTCAGATATTCCAAACATGTGCAACTTCTGCTTTGATTTTACACTTACTTTGTCCTTTTTTTCCACTTAATTTTCTAGTACACTGCACAGCTATGCTGATTTGGCACGGATGCTAAATATAAGGTCAGAGCATCTCACTTTGGTCTTTTCTTGATTGCTTATCACCTTTCCTGAATGCCATTTCTATTTACTCTATGCATCTGAGCTCATGTCGGCACTGCGTCCCCTTGGCAGGCTGCTGTTCTTGTTTTTCTCTCCTTCCAAGCAGCTGTTCAATAATTTCACATGACATAATGTAAATGTATTTTCTATTCACGAGGGAAGAAAGTGAGTCCCCATATAATCTCGGACCATCTTCCATCACAGATTTCTTTTATCCAATGATCAGAACAGGTACTGTGGTTTTTATATTTATAATCTCTGTTGTAAAAAAGCATTGCGAGGAGAATTATCCAAATATTTTTATTTCCTTTTTTTCATCACGTGGCACCCTCACAATACAATTTACAAGTCATTTCAATATTTATTATAAATCGATGGACCCATTCCCTGGTTTCTCATTCACTGACACCTGCAAATAATCAGTGAAGATAATTAGGCACAAGAATAGACATAGTGCTACATAAATTAGTTTGGAAGCATTCTTGTATGGGGTAGATTTGTAAAAATTATGTTTCTATGTGTAACGTTTATGTGAGGAAAAAACCCTCCAGGCTCTTAAAGTAACTCTTGATTTGTGCAGTTGATTTAAAAAAATAGAGTAAAAGTCAAATATTAAGATGCTTTGGCTTCAGTTTTTGGCACACAAAGATATCTCCCTGGTCCCCAAATGGAGAACAACATTAACCAGCATGCTCTGATTTTGTACAATTTCTAACACTACTTTGACTTGAGGTTTTAAATACCATATGGCAAATTCATAAGCACTCTGAGTGAACAGTTTTTTCTGAGAAATAATATGAGATTACCACTTACCTGAGACTTAGGGAAATCAAAAAAGACGTGCATTTTCTGGATGTGTGGCTTCTGTTAGGGATTTTTAGAAACTCTGCCAGAAGCTATTTAAGAATTCTCATGTTGATGCCTGGCAAACAAGAACCATACAGAATGTAGGCAATATATGTTTCCTAAAGAAGTAATACATAATTATAAGGGTGGATTTTTTTCTTTATTTATCCTTTTCTATTAAGTTAAAAATATATAAACCCATTGAAATAATATTGAGTTGATTGCACTATCTTTAGAGTTATATTTCTGGAAGACAAATATGATCTTCTGATATCCCTAATTAAAACCCAATTCCCTACAGGGAAAGTTCTAATCTGTTTGTTTTGCCATCCAATTCTTAAAATGTCCTGGCCCCAAACCATTTTTTGAGTTATGTTTCCTGTATGTTGTCTTTTTCCTTGTCATATGCCGTATATTACAAATTATTACCTAGTCCCTAAGGTGACCATTTTTATTGTGGTATCTTTTCTCTTTCCTCAATATGGATCTCATATTTATAATTAAAACCCAGTTAAAAAAGAAAACAACTACTGACACACCTATCTCTAATCCACCTCCTCAATGAGTTGTACCATTAAAGAGAGTTAACATATCATATCTTTAAATGCGTCTACCAGTGCTTTCAAAAGATTCGGGCACATAGTAGAATCTCAATACGTGATTGATTTAAAAAACAATACATGGATGAATTAATGGTGTCTATCCTAGACTTCACGTGTAAACATTTTATTTCCAAAGTATAGTTTGTAAAACACTGCATCTCTTCCAAATACAATGACTTCTGAGGTCAGGTTTTAAGTAATCCCCCAGGAACATCGAACATTATGAGATTGCCGTTGCACTAGCATTATCTTTTATGACCTAAAACAAACCCTTAGATTTTTAACCCAGGGCTAAATTTACGTTTATTTAATGTACATGAAATAAAAAATGGATATAGTTTTCATAGTCCAAAGTATATATAAAGCCAGAAAACTTGAAAGACAGAGAAGGGGACAAATAAAGAGGGATTAAAAAAATGACAGTTAGCTGAGAATGGTAAAACAAAGTATGCTTTATTATACATTTTAAAGCAGTAATTAAAGTTCACAATGGATGTTCTGAGTCATCAAGAAAAACCTTGTGCATAACCTCCATTTAAGGAGGAAGAAAATTAATACATTATAAAACTGTATCATAATAATGGTTAAAGTAAGCGAAGTCTGCCTGCCTGAATTTTAAATTTTAAATGCATTTGTAGATGATTTGTGTGAACTACTTCATCCTTCTAAGTTGTCAGAGATGTTGGGAGTTGCAGAAATTATTAATCGTGTACTGCTGGAATGTCCTGAAGCACAGATGCTTCTGAACTTTTATTGGACTCAGGAAGTCACAGGAACTCTGAACTTTTAATGGATCTGGGAAGCGGAATCAAGGCAGAAAATTTTCAGCTCAAGTCTGATTTTAACTAATAAAGGCTCAATATGGAAAAATCTGAGTTCTGGCCATGATATGACAGGAAACAAAGTGAATGCAGATGGCTCCATCAGTAGGCCTATAGCACAAAACCCTGTAACAGTGAGGCAATGGAAATGTCTGTATGAATAACTAATGAATAACTAAATAACTTGAAATGTGCATTTTTGGTGATTTTTCACTGACTCAGAAGCACCCTGAAGGCAGGATTTATGTATGATTTGTTCAGCATGATATATAACTGATGCCAAGCACAGGACCTTGCACATAGTAGGCTCTAAATAATATCTGTTGAGTGAATGAATGGATGTTACACATTGTTACATATGTAACACAATGTGGTTACACATTGTTTTTACCATAACCTTATCACTAATATTGTGAACCCAAAACATATTGTTCAAAGATAGGTATTTTTATTCTTTTTAGACTAACGAGGGACAAGTATACAAATGAGAAGAGATAATACAGTTTTTGAACTTAATTGGAGCTAACATTTGTTTATTTCTATAAGTGATCTTTTCTTTTTTCTTAATAAGGTATCTTAAAAAAAAAACCCAGCCATTTACATCTTTTTTCAGATTTGTAAAGTAAAACAAATAGCAAAAGGGTCTTAGAGATGTTTACAGGGTTATAGAAGCCAAAATGGCAAAAACTGGAGGCAGTAATTTACTCAATTACTGGAGGAGTAATTTACTCTTGGGTTACTAAGAGAACTATTACAGAGCTTTTGTTACATTAGTACTATGTTTCCCTGATAAAGAACACTTTTACAGAAGCTGACATTTTAAAGCATTCTGTTAGGCAAATCCAATTACTTCATTCAAAAGAGAAGTTCACTATACACTTAAAAAATTAGTCATCTGTGCTTCTCAGAAAAAATTTGGAAAGTGAGAAAAAATGGGAAATATCATCATAAGCCTGCTATTTAAACAATATTATTATCATATCGTGGTATATTTCCTTTTGTATCTTTATCTTTTTCTATCCATAGGTAATCATATGTTTCCTGATTTTTCTATTTGTAGTATATTAAAAGATTTTTTTCTGCTAGTATATAATCTGTTAATTAAAGAGTTGCCTAATAATGATTCTACTTCTGGGCAAAATGGAATAATAGAAACTAGATAGACCATCTCACCCAAAACAATAATTAAAAAATGAACAATGATTTTCAAGACACTGGACGTGGGCAATGAATGACAGATATTCCTGAGAGAATGGAAACAAATGAGATAATCTCTAACATTTCTTCACCTTATTGCCTTGAGAGAATTTCCAGGCTGTGGCACAAGGAGGGGAATACACACAGAGCCTGGCTGACTCACTGAGTTGAGGAGATGAACCACAAGGACTGGGAAGACAAAATGCAGCTAGAGTTCTCAGGGAAAGGTATTGGGTAGGAGGGGGCTGCAGAGACAGAGCTGCAGAGTATCCTTCTCAAGTATTTAACCGAGTACTCATCAGCACACGTGTGAGAAACTACTGAGCTTGGAGAGAGAACCACCTAAAAGAATTAGAGGAGACAAATCAGTCAGTAAATCAAAACTGACCTGGAACTGAAACAAATGTTAGAATTAGCAAACAGAGATATTAACACATTTATTATGACTATAATAACTAAAAGTTAAGTAGAATATGCATACACACACACACACACATACATACATACATACATACATAAATATTAGATGAGCCTCTAAAGATAAAGATGTCAGACTCTGAGATGAGAAATACACTAGATGGATAACAGATTAGACAGGACAGCAGGAAATACTAGTGAATTTAAAGATATAATGTAGAAACTAACCAAAATGAAACACTAAAGGAAAAAGATTTTTAAAAAAAGATTGGTGTGCTGAGGAACAACTCTAAGCAACCTAATATACATGGAGTTGGAGTCCCTAATAAAAAAAAAAAAAGAGAGAGAAAGTGATACAAAAATATGTAGAGAAAAAATGGCTGAAAAACTTACAAATTTGTTTAAAATACACTCCCAGTTATAAGAAGGCTAATAAACTCCCATCACAAAAAAATGAAGAAAAGTAGATCAAGTTACATTATTATAATCAATATCCTATAATGAGTACTAACAAAATTTCTTAACAGGAGACAGAGAAAAAACGATGGATGTTACATACAAAGGAACAAAGGCCTGTCAGTAGATATCTCATTTTAAAAAATAGAACAGTGAAGCAGTGTCTTTAAAGTACTAAAAGAAAAACTAATATCTTGGAGTTCCTTACTCAGCAAAATTGAAGACTAAATAAAGATGTTTTTAGACATACAAAATATGAGAAAATTTATTATTTAAAGACTACACTATAAGATATATTAAGGAAGTTCATCAGGAAAAGGAAAAATAATTCTAGATGGAAATATGAACCTTCGCAAAGGATAAAGAGTCTCAGAAATGGTAACTACATGAGTAAATATACAAGATATATTTCTTATTTTTTAAAGGTCTTCAAAAGATAATGGACTATTTAGAGTGACACCAAAAGCACACTCAAAAAAAAGAAAAAAAAATGGTAAATTGGGATATATGCATGATAGGGTTGATGTCCCTATTAGAAGAGAAAGAGATACCAGAGATCACTCTCTCCTCGTAAGCACAGAGGACAGGCCATGGGAGGACATAGTGAGAAAGTGGATGTCTACGAGCTGGGAAGAGAGCCCTCACTATATACTTAATTTGCTAGCACCTTGATTGTGGACTTATAGCCTCCAGAACTGTGAGGAAATAAATATCTATTGTTTAACCCACCCAATCTCTAGTATTTTGCCATGGCAGCCTGAGCAGACTAACGTGCCCCCTAAAATCAGAAACAATACCAGAATGTCTGCTCTTGTCACTGCTTGTCAAAATTGTATTGGAAGTTCTAGTCAGCAAAAGTAGGCAATCAAAGATGTAAAAGGAATCTGGATTGGAAAGGAAGAAGCAAAACTACTTCTATTCACAGACAACATGATCTTATGGATTGAAAATCCTAAAGCATGCCAAAAAACCTATTAGAGCTAATAAACAAGTTCAGTTGGATTGCAGGATACAAGATGAATATAGAAGAATCAACTGAGTTTCCATACGTTTGCAATGAACAAACCAAAAATGAAATTAAGAGAACCATTACAATTAACATAGCATTTCTAACAGCATCAAAAAGAATAAAATAAATAACAATTAATTTAACCAAGCAAGCGCAAGACTTGAACACTGCAAAATATTGTTGCATGAAATTAAAGAAGATCTAAATGCATGGAAAGACAGGCTGTTTTCGTGGGTGGGAAAACAATATTGTTAAGATGGCAATCTCTATCAAAATTCCAATTGTGCTTTTTTTGAGAACTGAACCAGAAGAGTCTAAAATTCATTTAAAAAATTATGAGGGAGCATGAATAGTTAAAACAATCTTGAAAAAGAAGAACAAAGTTGGAATAGTCAAACTTCCCAAATTTATTTATTTATTTATAAATTTATATTTTGTATTGGAGCATAGTTGATTAATGATGTTGTGTTAGTTTCAGGTGTACAGCAAAGTGATTCAGTTATACATATATATGTATCTATTCTTTTCAAATTCTTTTCCCATTTAGGTCATTACAGAGTATTGAGCAAGAGTTCCCTGTGCTATACAGTAGGTCCTTGTTGGTTTTCTATTTTAAATATAGTAGTGTGTACATGTCAATTCCAAACTCCCAATCTATCCTTCCCCCTCCCCCCTCTCCCTCCTGGTAACCATAAATTTATTCTCTAAGTCTGTGTGTCTGTTTCTGTTTTGTAAATAAGTTCATTTGTATCATTTTTTTAAGATTCTGCATGTAAGCTATATCATATGATATTTGTCTTTCTCTGTCTGACTTATTTCACTTAGTATGATAATCTCCAGGTCCATCCATGTTGCTGCAAATGGCATTATTTCATTCTTTTTGATGGCTGAGTAATATTCCATTGTAAATATGTACCACATCGTTTTTATCCGTTACTCCATCAATGGACATTTAGGTTGTTTCCATGTCTTGGCTATTGTAAACAGCGCTTCAATGAACATTGGGGTGCATGTATCCTTTTGAACCATGTTTTCCTCTGGATATATGTCCAGGAGTGGGATTGCTGGGTCATATGGTAGCTCTATTTTTAGTGTTTTTAAGGAACCTCCATTCTGTTCTCCATAGTGGCTGTACCAATTTACATTCCCACCAACAGTGTAGGAGGGTTCCCTTTTCTCCACACCCTCTCCAGCATTTATTGTTGTAGATTTTTTGATGATGGCTGTTCTGACTGGTGTGAGGTGATATCTCATTGTAGTTTTGATTTGCATTTCTCTAATAATTAGGAATGTTGAGCATCTTTTCATGTGCCTCTTGGCCATCTGTACGTCTTCTTTGGAGAAATGTCTAATTAGGTCTTCTGCCCACTTTTTGGTTGAGTTGTTTGTTTTTTTGATATTGAGCCACATGAGCTATTTATAAATTTTGGAGACTAATCCCTTGTCGGTTGCATCATTTGCACATATTTTCTCCCATTCTGTAGGTTGTCTTTTTGTCTTGTTTATGGTTTCCTTTGCTGTTCAAAAGCTTTTGAGTTTCATTAGGTCCCATTTGTTTATTTTTGTTTTTATTTCCATTACTCTAGGAGGTGGCTCAAAAAAGATATTGCTGCGATTTATGTCAAAGAGTGTTCTGCCTATATTTTCCTCTAAGAATTTTATGGTATATCGGTCTTACATTTAGGTCTTTAATCCATTTTGAGTTTCTTTTTGTGTATGGTGTTAAAGAACATTCTAATTTCATTTTTTTACATGGAATAGTCAAACTTCCCAATTTTAAACTGATTACAGAACTACAGTAATCAACACATTGTGGTACTGGTATGGATAGACATAGAAATTAACGGAATAGAATTAGAGGACAGAGTAAATCCATATATATGATTTATATTTCTATATCAGTATCTATATCTAGTTATATACAGATATCCATATAGATATAGATATCTCCTCCGTTTTCAGTTTAGAAACCACAAGAAGAAGATGATACATAAAAAGTAATTAACTCATGTCTGAAAACACTGTGAAAGTGGAAGGGCTGACAGTCAAAACTAAAGAAGTAGAGAAGCTTAGAGATTTAGTACCATTCTTGTAAATTCCAGAGTACTTAACTACGTAGCATTTCTAAAGGACCTGTTCTGTTTTATGACTAGAATATTTTGTGGTAACAGAATGTACCAACCCAACATCTGTCCTTAGAAAGTGGCATGCCTGCTGGCTGGTGGGGAAATGGCAACTCATTAAAAAAAAAAAAGTGAAGTAAAAGAAAACAGTTTATGGTGAAAATGCTCCTATTGAATTAGGAGATTTCATGAAGATATTCGTCTGGTGATGGAAGATAGGACCTGAGATGTTCTCCCTAATGTGCCAAACTTTTGTCTGCTTTGTCAGTGCCTATGGATTGCCTGTATTTTTGAAATTATTAGTAAAGTTTGATACTGGGTCAGAACTCTGATTCATGTGAGTCTGATATGCCAATTCAATTCTGTGTTAGGTCAGGAGAGACAACAACAAAAATGTATGATCTGATTTTTTTTTTAATCTTTATTGGAGTATAGTTGCCTTACCATGTTGTGTTAGTTTCTGCTGTACAGCAAAGTGAACCAGTTATATGTATACATATATCCCCTCTTTTTTAGATTTCCTTCCCATTTAGGTCACCACAGAGCATTGAGTAGAGTTCCTTGTGCTATACAGTAGGTTCTCATTAGTTATCTATTTTATACATAGTAGTGTATATATCAATCCCAATCTCCCTATTCATCCCTCCCCCCTCCCCCCTTAGTATCCATAAATTTGTTCTTTACATCTGCTTTGCAAATAAGTTCATCTGTACCATTTTTCTAGTTCCACATATAAATGATATATTATGATATTTGTTATTCTCTTTCTGACTTACCTCACTCTGTATGACAGTCTCTAGGTCTATCCATGTCTGCAAATGAAGCAACTGACAAGGGATTAATCTCCAAAATATACAAACAGCTCATGGAGCTCAATATCAAAAAGACAAACAACCCAACGAAAAATGGACGGAAGACCTAAATAGACATTTCTCCAAAGAATACATACAAATGACCAATAAAACATGAAAAGATGTTCAACATCACTAACTATTAGAGAAATGCAAATCAAAACTATAATGAGGTATCACCTCACACCAGTCAGAATGGCCATCATCAGAAAATCTACAAACAGTAAATGCTGGAGAAGGTGTGGAGAAAAGGGAACCCTCCTACACTGTTGGTGGGAGTGTAAATTGGTACAGCTACTATGGAGAACAGTATGGAGCTTCCTTAAAAAACTAAAAATAGAATTGTCATATGACCCAGCAATCCCACTACTGGGCATAAACCTGGAGAAAACCATAATTCAGAAAGATACATGTACCCCATTGTTCATTGCAGCACTATTTACAATAGCCAGGAAATGGAAGCAACCTAAATGTCCATCAACAGAGGAATGGTTAAGAAGATGTGGTACATATATACAATGGAATATTACTCACCCATAAAAAGGAATAAAAGAATGTATAATCTGACTTTTAATTCTATATATTGTGAGTTTATTTTCAAGTTAATTTTCTTGTAGTAAACTCACAATAGATCATTTGAACTTCAGAAACATTTTTTATAACTTTTTCTAACTTTCTTCCTCTTATTTATTTATTTATTCTTACTTTCTTTCAAAAAAATAACAATCGGCAAGTGACACTAGTTTCTCCTTCAAGGATCTCATAATCAGTGTAGAAAATAGATTAATAAATACATTTATATTTTGATAAGTTCCTGATTATGATGTATGTATTATACAAATTGTTATTTACATTTAGTTATCAACTTTTTAGAGGAGTAATTATCAAAAAGAATTACCTAACCAGTTCTATTTCCAATAGGCAATCTTAATTCTTGGAGAAATTAACAACTAGTTCAGAAAAGTGAAAACCAAGATTGCTTTTGCAAAATGTTTGTGGATCCCATGATTATAACTGCTCTAATCTGTGAAATATGCTCTTTAAAAAGCATGGAGGGAAAATAGCACTCATTTATTTTATCTCTTCAACAAATATTTATTAGGAAGCTACTATGTTCAGTGATTCACTAAATAAATGCAGTGGTTCACCAAAGGAGAAATGATAAATATACCCTCAAAGTATTGATATAACTATTATCCTGAGAAGTAAATTTAGAAGTTGAAGCAGACTTTGAGTGGTTCTTAAACTAAGGTTTAAGTGTTAAAAATAATATTTGTTTGCTATTTTACTTTTACTTTAAGTGTATGGTATGCTATTCAGTTGTGTACAACTGAATCATGAAACTAAAGATATTAATAGGACCTGATTCATATTTGTGGTATTCTTAAATTGCTCTCATTATTATAAAATATTAATATCCCTGAGCTTGAATTTATAACTTGGAAAATATTTTGTGAGATTATAATTGAGATTTTTCTAATACCATCTTAGTATGGTATCATAACCTTACCAAGTCATGGATTAATCATGAATTTTTATATTTCTCTATTAATTTATCAATATTTTAATTTTTTACATACACCATTTTTCTTAATGTCTTTGTATTTTTGTTGAGGCTGTCTCTCCCATCTTCATAGTTTCTCAGTGAATCTGGAGATCATCTATTCTTTAAGGTTGAGGGCATAGATTTCACATGGTTCATGAATACTGATTTAAAGATTCCAGCCCATACTGATCAATTCATATTTTGATCTCCCATTTTTAAAGTGAAAATCATGGCCCCAAATTAATAATTCTCTTATAATTTTATATTAAAGAGTTATTGATTCAACAGATTGTAAATTTTGAGTTATATACAGAGCAGTTAAAAAATCAATGTATTAAGTTGTTTTCATACCAATTTATACTTCATTTTTAATTGCTATTAATGATGATCTACTGGGTTTTTTAATATTCTAAGAAGGAGCACAATTATTTTAAAATTATTTTAATTTCTTAAGTTTTACTTTGAAGAGTAATTAATCTCAGCTTTATTCCTTTAGCAGTAAACAATAAATGTCTACAATGTATGATTATTATGATAGGTTTTGGATTATAGCTTGGGTTAATCCAGCAACATGACTAATAAACCTGTCAAATTTTAACGTGAAAAGTTTGTGAGCTAGTTGAACTAGTGGTGGTTGAATTGAAAGATGATTTAATTTAAAAAATTGTGTCATAGGAAAAAGGGAATATAAATGCAAATTCAGAATATAAATTTCACATGCATGTACATTTACATAGCAGGTGTAAATACAAACACACACACACACACTTCTAACCAATCATCAACACACTCAACTTATCCAGTGACACACCGTGTATAGATAATTGGAAAGAGATTAGTAAGTGTATTTATCTTTTAATATAAATTGATTATATATTTATACTTATACTCTAATAAGTTCAAAATTGCATGGGGATTTATTCCACAGTTAGGTACCACTTATAACAGCATAATCACTTATGGACCTTTCTAAGAAATATTTCTCAGAAAGACTTGTATTATTCCTACTATTATATTACTTATAGCAATTTTTAGCTTGCATCTGTTAGATATGGATAAAGATTCCATATTTATTTTTATAGTATATCGATAATATTTCATTGTTAACAATCATGTCCATAATCTGCATTGAAAATCCTTGTTTTTCATTAATCATTGTTCACACAACAATTTAAAATATATTTATTTAGCACATAATTTGTACAAGCAACTCTGGGGTGTAATAGAAATAGAAGAAAATTATAAGTTTTGAACAAAGATAAAATTTTTGAAATCTAAATAGCACTACAGAATGAATTAAAATTTAAATTCTTCCTAGCTCTATTTGTAGCATAAAGTCTCCAGACTCAGATTAAACAGTTGTGCTGCTTCTACAATATAAATATAAGATTTCCCACCATAATAGAAAGTGGGAGATTTTACTATTACAGACATATTCTGAACAATTTAATACAAATACCTTAATTTATGTCAAACACTGTCTGAATTCCATCTGATAAACATGATACACTTTAAAAAATTATCCAAAAATTCCATACCATTTGCAGCTATATCGATGAACCTAGAGATGATCATACTAAGCAAAGTAAGTCAGAACAAAAAGACAAATACCATATGATATCACTTATATGTGGAATCTAAAATATGACACAAATGTACTTATCTATGAAACAGAAACAGACTCACAGACATAGAGAACAGATTTGTGGTTGCCAAGGAAGCGGGGGAGGGGTGAAGGTTGGAGTGGGAATTTGGGGTTAGCAGATGCAAACTAGTGTATATAAGATGGATAAACAACAAGGTCCCACTGTATACAACAGGGAACTATATTCAATAACCTGTGATAAACCATAATGGAAAAGAATATATATACATACATCTGAATCACTTCACTGTATACCAGAAACTAACACAAAATTGTAAATCAACTATGCTTCAATTTTTAAAATTCCACATTCAAAGCATTAAAAACCCACTAATAAAATCAGTAGCTATTAAACCATAGTGCACACTGGGTCTGTATATTCCTAAATTTTTAGTACTGACTTAGTTATGTTTAGCATCAAGTAATCAGTTTTGAGTTGTGCTAAATATTTAGACTTCATCACCACCAAATCATTTTTGAAAGTGAATGCAGAACTCATTTGCAAATCATGGAGTCCTGTAGGACTTCAAAGGTATTTGAAAGTGAAAAAGACATTGAGAACAGCAGTTCAGCAATGAGTACATGATATGCTGTTCCCTGTGGCTCAATCAAATATTGGAGAAAACCTTAAAGGCTGAGGCAAGATGTTTACTGCCTGGAGTAGGACACTCTGATATTAAGCCCAATTATCAGCCTTGTTCTGTATTTTCTACCTTCTTGCAAAACTTGTGCAGTGCCAGTCAACATCAATCCTTGTGGAAACTCTGTGGAATCTGCTGAAAAATCCCAAGGAATATAAATTTCTTTGAAAAGATTGACAAGGCCATATCACATTATTATTTAGAGCCAAATGATTTAAGCCTTTGCATTTCCATGAACTTCTAGTGGTTGACAATAACACACTAAAATGATTGAAGTGCTGTGAGGGAAATAAAAATCTTGCAGTGCTAGGGGAGGAGTGATGTATATATTAACTATTTCTTGGTTCTTACCACTATCCTAAAAATTTTGATCAGCTTTAAAAAATAAATGAACGCTACTGTTTTTTGGGGGTTTTTTCTTTTTTCTTTTTTTTGAGCAGTAGCTCTCTTAACACTGCTGCTACTCTAGAAGTTGAAGAAACAGTTTTGCTGGGCTCTGAAAAATTATGACTATTGGCTAGGGTAGAAACATACCTTTTACATTTTTCATATAAATATTTAAGCAATAAATGATGAAAACCTACATAATTTCATCAATTCATTTCCTGAGGTAGGTAGAGTTTTTATGTTTGCTCTTCTGTGGTTCAGTATCAAAAAGGGTGACTGGATGTCTTGCTCAGGATGAAAAGGTAGAATTTGTACCTTGTCACCCTGTGGCTATCAGATGACTAAGTATAAAGTAAAATTCGTAGGCATCAAGATGGTGGAGTAGGAAGATTCTGAGCTCACTTCCTCCCCACAGGTACCCCCAAGTTAAAACTACTTACTGAGCAGCTCTCTGAGAACAACCCAAAGACTAGCAGAAGATTTTCTACAATTAAAGATATAAAGGAGCCACAACAATATGGGTAGAAGGGGCAGAAATGCAGTTTAGTCAGAACCCACATTCCCAGGGTGGGGACCCACATAGCCAATGTTGGGACTCACAAGTGGGAGGGATGTCACGATTGCAGAGGTCCTCCCCAAGGAGTGAGGGGTCCTAGCCTCACATCGGACTCCCCAGCCTGAGGGTCCTGCATGAGGAAGAGTAGCCCCCGAAACATTTGGCTTTGAAAGTCATCAGGGGTTACACTTGGGAGAGCCAGAGGGATATAGAAAACTGAGATCCTCCCTTTGTTGTTAGGTTGTTCATCTGAATGTCCAGTTCCACCTCAACCAATTTTCTAATAATTTTAACTCCAATTAATAAAACGTGCCTGAGTGAATTATATTGTTAGAGTTGTATATTGATCATTTTCTAATTTCATCATTTCTTGCACATTTATTTGCTAGCTATTTTTCTGTATAAATCTATTTTTCCTTTAACAGCTTGGAGTATTTGGTTACCATGAAACACAATTCCTGCTAGAAATGTAGACTATGTTCAATTTTTTCCTTTTTTTGTTTCTCAAAGTAAAACTTTGGTTATAAGTCATCTTAGATGAGGAGAAAGGTACTTTTTTTGGGAGTCTCTTTTTGAAGATCATTTTAAACTTCCAAATATTCATAGATTTGTAGTGTTTCAATCAACTACAATTCTTGTTCTTTTGATTCTCAAATTGTCAGTTTTTCCATTCTGGGTCCCTTGAAGTTGGCTCATGGGTTCGTTTATTATGGCCCAATTAATCTTGAAAAGCTTCCTTGTTTTCTGTCACAATAAGCTATCCCAAGCTCTTGTTCTTTTCCTTACCAAAACCTACTTATTTTTAGCTGTAAATGGTTTTGCAGTCCACAATGTGACTTTAGAGGTATTAATTAATTGCAAGGAAATATAGTGTCTAAGCCATTTAAATGTTCAGAGCAAGAAATGCGTATGTTTAGAATTCATGTTTTTAATATTTCCTGTTCAGTTTTAGCATACAACATAACTACTTCGATTTTATAATTTTATTTTTTCTTTTACTGAAACTATTGATTGACAGTATCAACTTATTTATTCTCTCCTACAATGTACAAAATATATCAATTCCTACAAACCTAAACACTAGAAATTAAAAATGCAAAATGACATTAAAAATTATTGGGTTTTTTTGTCCTTAGAATACAACCTACTAAACATGTAAAATTATAGTACTGTCTCATATGCAAAGAATACTTTCCCTGGTTTAGTTTCTAATTTGATACATAGTTAGCTTCATTCATTTTGGGGAATTCTTTTCTATTTAAAGGATTTCTTTATGTTTGGAATTTTACCAATTGAATAGTTGAGAAATGTTATCTTTTTTTTTTAAACATCTTTATTGGAATATAATTGCTTTACAATGGTGTGTTAGTTTCTGCTTTATAACAAAGTGAATCAGTTATACATATACATATGTTACCATATCTCTTCCCTCTTGCATCTCCCTCCCTCCCTATCCCACCCCTCTAGGTGGTCACAAAGCAAGGAGCTGATCTCCCTGTGCTATGCGGCCGCTTCCCACTAGCTATCTATTTTACATTTGGTAGTGTATATATGTCCATGCCACTCTCTCACTTTGTCACAGTTTACCCTTCCCCCTCCCCATATCCTCAAGTCCATTCTCTAGTAGGTCTGTGTCTTTATTCCCATCTTGCCCCTAGGTTCTTCATGACCTTTTTTTTTTTTCTTTCTTAGATTCCATATGTATGTGTTAGCATACTGTATTTGTTTTTCTCTTTCTGACTTACTTCACTCTGTATGGCAGACTCTAGGTCCATCCACCTCACTACAGATAACTCAATTTCGTTTCTTTTTATGGCTGAGTAATATTCCATTGTATATATGTGCCACATCTTCTTTATCCATTCATCTGTTGATGGACACTTAGGTTGCTTCCATGTCCTGGCTATTGTAAATAGAGCTGCAATGAACATTTTGGTACATGACTCTTTCTGATTTATGGTTTTCTCAGGGTATATGCACAGTAGTGGGATTGCTGGGTCGTATGATAGTTCTGTTTTTAGTTTTTTAAGGAACCTCCATAGTGTTCTCCATAGTGGCTGTATCAATTTACATTCCCACCAACAGTGCAAGAGGGTTCCCTTTTCTCCACACCCTCTCCAGCATTTATTGTTTGTAGATTTTTTGATGATGGCCATTCTGACCTGTGTGAGATGATATCTCATTGTAGTTTTGATTTGCATTTCTCTAATGATTAATGATGTTGAGCATTCTTTCATGTGTTTGTTAGCATTCTGTATGTCTTCTTTGGAGAAATGTCTATTTAGGTCTTCTGCCCATTTTTGGATTGGGTTGTTTGTTTTATTGATATTGAGCTGCATGAGCTGCTTGTAAAGTTTGGAGATTAATCCTTTGTCAGTTGCTTCATTTGCAAATATTTTCTCCCATTCTGAGGGTTGTCTTTTCGTCTTGTTTATGGTTTCCTTTGCTGTGCAAAAGCTTTTAAGTTTTATTTGGTCCCATTTGTTTATTTTTGTTTTTATTTCCATTTCTCTAGGAGGTGGGTCAAAAAGGATCTTGCTTTTAATTTGTAGTTCTCATACTACAGCTGAGTTTGAGCACCTTTTCATATGTTTAATATTATTTGTATTTCTTTCAATGAATTTCTATAAATATCGAATATCTTTTTTTGTATTGGGCTATTATCTTCTGCGTCTCTAGCTCTTTTTATTTGGGAATGATTAGCTTTTTGTCTGTGATATAAATGGTAAATATTGTTTCCAAAATAGTCATATAACTTTTGATATATCAATATTTCATGCTTTTGGCAATGTAGAAATTTTGACTCAGCTAATCAAATTAATTTTTTTTTCCTAATGGCTTCTGGACTTTGAGACCTAGTTACAGAGACCATATCCACTCCAGGTTTTAAAGGATTTGATCCATGTTTTGTTTTACTAGTTGCATGACTTTATTTATTTTACATTGTGTTGGATCTGGGTGGAATTTATCTTGGTTTATAATATGTGGATCAAATTTATGTTTTCCCAAATGGCTATCCAGTAGTTGCAAAATTATTTATTAAGAAGTTCTTTAACCCAGTGATTTGAGATGTATTGACCATGACCTTGCTCAGTACTCCATACTGCCTATCCAAATGAGGATGATATAATAGCCACAAATTTTAATAGTTGAAATTAAAAATAACTAGCATTTTAAACTCAAATCCCAGAATTACACAAATGGACAAATTTCCAATCATAGTAGATTTTTGACCTATTTCTTTCAGTCCTTAGAAATTCTGGTACATATACACACACACACATTTAAAAGACATGAATATTTTAAAATGCAAAAATTCTTTTTTGCAGGTGAAGGGGTGGAATATGTTGGGGTTATTTTTCCTCCACTTAATACATTTGGGTACAATTTTATTCTTTTTTTAATAAATTTATTTATTTTTGGCTGTGCTGTGTCTTTGTTACTGTGCGTGGGCTTTCTCTAGTTGCAGTGAGCGGGGGCTACTCTTCGTTGTGGTGTGCGGGCTTCTCATTGCGGTGGCTTCTCTTGATGAGGAGCACGGGCTCTACGCACGTGGGCTTCAGTAGTTGTGACATGCGGGCTCGGTAGTTATGGCTCATGGGCTCTAGAGCGCAGGCTCAGTAGTTGTGGCACACAGGCTTAGTTGCTCCGCGGCACGTAGGATCTTCTTGGACCAGGGCTCGAACCCATGTCCCTGCATTGGCAGGTGGATTCTTAACCACTGTGCCACCAGGGAAGTCCCTGAAAATAGTTTAAGGAGTAAATATAGATTAAAAATAAAATGCATACTGGCCACACTTCAATAACTTCTAATTGCACTAAGTTAAACTAATATTCTTGAAGAACTTTCTATGAAAGTCATTTAATTCTTAGTTACCAGTTGCTAAAATTAGGTAATAGGGTAAATCATTTAAAAAGGGAACCTATATTTCTTCAAAATCTTATCAATGAAGGACTAGGTAGCCTTGATGTCAAGTTTTCTTGTTTTTATCGTCAATATTATATCTGGTTTTATGGGATAATTTTTAAATTGGTCTTTCAACTTTAATATTTATGGTCTTAGTGAAATAGATATCAATTGGAATATAATCAAGTGGGCATTTTATTATTAAGGAATTAGCTGAGGGGGAGTTATAATTTTTTTTTCTTGAGATTTAAGAGAACATGACCAATTTTCCAAAGGAATTAAGAGAAAACATCAGGCTGGCATGTTCCAAGAATGCTATGCTCTTTTGTGTACTGGGATTATAAGCATAAAGTAACATCTATTTGCAAAAAGATACACTGGAACAATGCCTCTCTGAATTTTGCACTCAAGTTCATAGGAAAGCTATTAGTACTAATTCTAAGTTGAGGAACTGATTAACG
This sequence comes from Balaenoptera ricei, assembly GCF_028023285.1. Taxonomy (NCBI): domain Eukaryota; kingdom Metazoa; phylum Chordata; class Mammalia; order Artiodactyla; family Balaenopteridae; genus Balaenoptera; species Balaenoptera ricei. Next base: position 118,464,570 of record NC_082640.1, on the reverse strand, counting down.
GAAAAATTAAAATCTATCTCTAGCATCTGAACAAGTATTCTGATAGAAAATCTAACATCCATACAAAACTGGGATTCATAGTGCATACTCATGAGTATAAGAAAAGACTTGATACTTTGTTTTCTCTTATTCTGTAACTTTAAAAAGTAAATGTGAAATCTTTATGTTTCCAAACATTACATAAATAAATAATTTGTATTTTCAGGTAAGGTACAGCCCTGTAGGTTCATGAGAGATACAGTTTATCATTTCAAGTTTTAGAAGGCAAAGTAAGGTCATAATGCTTCTTTAAAAAATCTTGTTTATTGTGGTGAATCAAAGACAAATATTATTGTAAATATTTGCTGAGATTTCTGACTTCAAGGCAATTTGAGGAAATGAGATAGATATGTATATAACTATTTGTGATCTATTGCAGAATAAGAGAAAAACAATGGAAATGTGACTACAAAAAAATGGAATATTTGATAATCACTGTTGAACATAAAGGAAGACTTTATAGACATGACTTTTTACTTGGTCTTTGATACATAAGTTGGATTTCAAAAGCTGAAAATGAGAGAGTGTGTGTTTGTGAAGAGGTGAAAGGGCTGGGTTCCTGCATCAGGCATAAACAGGATATGTTGGAAAAGGGAGAATATTTCAATCTGAAAAAACAGATCAAGCAAAGACATGGAGATAGGAAAGTTGAGGATGTAATTCCAGGGAAGTATGCTACATTTGTTATGACCACCAAACAGAGATATGAAGAAATATGGAGAATCTTTTAAGCCTATAAATGAGAATTCAGGGACTTCCCTGGCAGTCCAGTGGTTAAGACTCCACACTTCCAATGCAGGGGGCACGGGTTCGATCCCCGGTCGGGGAACTAAGATCCCGCATGCTGCGCAGCATGACCAAAAAAAAAAAAAAGAGAGAGAGAGAGAATTCAATGATCTTGAAAGTTGACTTTATTATTATTATTATTGTAAATATAGAGATCTCAGAGTATATTAGTTGGAGTTCTCCAGAGGAACAGAACTAATAGGATGTGTATATATTATACACACACACATACATATATAACTATATGTATATATAGAGAGACAGTTTTATTTTGATAAAACATACATAGCATAAAAGCTACAATTTTAACCATTTTAAGTGTACAATTCAGTGGCATTAAGTACATTCACAATGTCGCGTAGCCATTACAGTATCTATTAGTTGAATAATTAATAACACATTTTAGGTATTATCAATAATTTTTGAAAATGTTTTGGTTGTTTCCTAGTCTGTCTCTACTTATAAAATTTATTTAGTTTATGGAATGTCTTCACATATATTTTAAGAGAAAGTAACACCAAATATATTTTGAAGGTTGGAACCTAGGATATTCCATCTTCAAATCTTCTGTGATCATTGGCGAACCATTTAAACTTTCTGGGTTCATACTTCCTCATTTGTAAATTGAGAATAGTAAAATACACAATCCATAAAATTCTGTTTCTATACAAACAGGGCGTGTGACCTGTGCAGTCACAAAGGATTCCAAACTTAGAAGGACCCTGCAATTAGACTAATGCCATTTTGAATTTCTTAATAATTTAAATAAGGAGTCTTGTGTTTTAATTTTGCACTGGGCTATGCAAACTGTGTAGTTAATTCTTCATGAAAATAGCTATGTTCTTTAGGATTAAGTGATCTGGGTGAGATCCTTAAGCACATCTTTCTTATTTTCTTTACCATATAAAAAAGTAAATTTTCTAAGGGAAGAAGTGAAAAGAAAGAAAAATCAGGAAAAATTCAGCTCCCACACCTCTACTTCTATATACACAGCACTATACTCAGGACTGAAATTGTATCACTTTGATTGGCTACTGAGAAAAGTGAAGCATTTTGATTTACCAGCCCAACAGCTTTCCAAATGTTCTTTTCAGGCAATATCTTTAAACAGGAATACAGTTATGACAGGTTGGATCACAGCATTTAGCAGTTTTCCAGGAGTTCTTAGATTTTACATGCTTTCTGCCTTTCAGAAAGATCTATACCAGACATCTCAGATATGAAATAAATATATTTTTATTGTGTATTCTGGAGTATGTAATGCCACCCAAGCATTGACAGGAAGTATATTTTCTCCTAGCAGAAAGCTTGAATAGTCAAGTGATCTCAAACATTTAATACTCTCTAGACATAAAACTGAAAAATAATCTGTCTGGGAATATATATTTATTGGCAACATATAAGCAAATATTCTATATTTTGAAAGTTAGATTGAAAGAAAGCTTTTGATAATTTATATTTTAGAATTTGGTAATAAAAGGAACGATACTAAAATAATGTTCTAATGAGTAAATAATAGCTTTTGCATGCCTTAGTGTACAGAGAATTATCATGAGTTTCAGCTTGTGATATGAAAGCTGCAGATGGCTAATTACTATTAATACAGAAGGACTTGCTGTAATAAACCTATTATTATAAATTTCACAATAATAATAATACATAAATTACATAGTAATAATACAATAATATACAATACATAATAATGTATTGTATACAATAATAATACATAAATTACATAATACAATAATACATAAATTTCTCTCCACATTGCTGTAGTCACAATGTTTTGAAATAAATTAGATCTAAGAACGTTCCAAAACATGTTTCTGCCAACTTATTTTGTCTTCTGATATTTTCACCATTTTGAGCATCTTCTCCTCCTCTCTTTCAAGACCACCTGAAATACAGAATAATGATTATTATTTACCACAATTTCTCGAATTTCCTCCTCCTTAGAAGGCATGTCCTCTTTAATGTTTGCATTCCACCTTAACCATGATTTTCTCTGTGACAAGAATACTCTTTCATTATATTTATAAAAGTTTATTAGGCACTGACTGTATGCATTATTTAATACTAAGTATTAGAAAAATAATGTGCAATGTAATCATAGTCTCTCAGGGAGCTCAAGTCTGGTTTAAGCAAAGACAAAATATTTCAAATAATCTCCACAACAAGCAACTACCCTTTTGAAGACACTATGCAAAAGCCCATGGTAAAGTTCCATGTCTTCTTAAAACTTTGTATGAAATGTTAATATTCTTCCTAATTATTTTGTATATCAATAAGAATGTACATTCTCTGAATGTAAGGTCTGATCCAGTCAATAAATATACTTGTTGGTTCACTGCTTAAAAATAGAACAGGTTCATTATGGAAGAAAACAAGTACACTGTGGTATTATACTTTCATGTCAGTCTCATTTTAAATAGCTTTCCACTGTGATGATAAAGTCAAGGCATGACAACTACAGTATGACCTAGGCATGTTGTAACTTCTCCAGAAATGCTATGTCTTCCTTTCTAAAAGAGTTTAATAGTTGCTGCTGGTCATACGATCAAAGGAAAATTTCATTCTTTTCCCACAAATCAGATGATCTTACTGATAATACATTCTCTAAGGGTATTATTAAATAGGACCTTTTTTTTTTAACATCTTTATTGGAGTATAATTGCTTTACATTGGTGTGCTAGTTTCTGCTGTATAAAAAAGTAAATCAACTATACATATACATAAATCCCTATATCTCCTCCCTCTTGGGTCTCCCTCCCACCCTCCCTATCCCACCCCTCTAGGTGGACACAAAGCACCAAGCTGATCTCCCTGTGCTATGCAGCTGCTTCCCACTAGCTATCTATTTTACATTTGGTAGTGTATATATGTCCATGCCACTCTCTCACTTCGTCCCAGCTTACCCTTCCCCCACCCCGTGTCCTCAAGTCCATTCTCTATGTCTGCGTCTTTATTCCTGCTCTGCCACTAGGTTCATCAGTACCATTTTTTTTCTTTTTAAACTCCATATATATGTGTTAGCCATACGGTATTTGTTTTTCTCTTTGGCTGAATTCACTCTGTATGACAGAATCTAGGTCCATCCACCTCACTACAAATAACTCAATTTCGTTTCTTTTTATGGCTGAGTAATATTCCATTGTATATATGTGCCATATCTTCTTTATCCATTCATTTGTTGATGGACACTTAGGTTGCTTCCATGTCTTCACTATGGTACGTAGAGCTGCAATGAACATTGTGGTGCATGATTCTTTTTGAATTATGGTTTGCTCAGGGTATATGCCCAGTAGTGGGATTGCTGGGTCATATGGTAGTTCTCTTTTTAGTTTTTTGAGGAACCTCCATACTGTTCTCTATAGTGGCTGTATCAATTTACATTCCCACCAACAGTGCAAGAGGGTTCCCTTTTCTCCACACCCTCTCCAGCATTTATTGTTTGTAGATTTTTTGATGATGGCCATTCTGACTGGTGTGAAGTGATACCTCATTGTAGTTTTGATTTGCATTTCTCTAATGATTAGTGATGTTGACCATTCTTTCATGTGTTTGTTAGCAATTTGTATGTCTTCTTTGGAGAAATGTCTGTTTAGGTCTTCTGCCCATTTTTGGATTGGGTTGTTTGTTTTTTTGATATTGAGCTGCATGAGCTGCTTGTAAATTTTGGAGATTAATCCTTTGTCAGTTGCTTCGTTTGCAAATATTTTCTCCCATTCTGAGGATTGTCATTTCGTCTTGTTTATGGTTTCCTTTGCTGTGCAAAAGCTTTTAAGTTTCATTAGGTCCCATTTGTTTATTTTTGTTTTTAGTTTCATTTCTCTAGGAGGTGGGTCAATAGGGATATTGCTGTAATTTATGTCATAGAGTGTTCTGCCTATGTTTTCCTCTAAGAGTTTTATAGTGTCTGGCCTTACATTTAGGTCTTTAATCCATTTTGAGTTTATTTTTGTGTGTGGTGTATAGGGAGTGTTCTAATTTCATTCTTTTACATATAGCTGTCCAGTTTTCCCAGCACCACTTACTGAAGAGGCTGTCTTGTCTCCATTGTATATTCTTGCCTCCTTTATCAAATATAAGGTGACCATATGTGTGTGGGTTTATCTCTGGGCTTTCTATCCTGTTCCATTGATGTATATTTCTGTTCTTGTGCCAGTACCATAATGTCTTGATTACTGTAGCTTTGTAGTATAGTCTGAAGTCTGGGAGCCTGATTCCTCCAGCTCCATTTTTCTTTCTCAAGATTGCTGTGGCTATTTGGGGTATTTTGTGTTTCCATACAAATTGAAATTTTCTGTTCTAGTTCTGTGAAAAATGTCATTGGTAGTTTGATAGGGATTGCATTGAATCTGTGTATTGCTTTCGGTGGTATAGTCATTTTCACAATGTTGATTCTTCCAATCCAAGAACATGGTATATCTCTCCATCTGTTTGTATCATCTTTAATTTCTTTCATCAGTGTCTTATAGTTTTCTGCATACAGGTCTTTTTTCTCCCTAGGTAGGTTTATTCCTAGGTATTTTATTCTTTTTGTTGCAATGGTAAATGGGAGTGTTTCCTTAATTTCTCTTTCAGGTTTTTCATCATTAGCGTATAGGAATGCAAGAGATTTCTGTGCATTAATTTTGTATCCTGCTACTTTACCAAATTCATTGATTAGTTCTAGTATTTTCCTGGTAGCATCTCTAGGATTCTCTATGTATAGTATCATGTCATCTGCAAACAGTGACAGTTTAACTTCTTCTTTTCCGATTTGTATTCCTTTTATTTCTTTTTCTTCTCTGATTGCTGTGGCTAAAACTTCCAAAACTATGTTGAATAATAATGGTGAGAGTGGGCAACCTTGGCTTGTTCCTCATCTTAGTGGAAATGGTTTCAGTTTTTCACCATTGAGAACGATGTTTGCTGTGGGTTTGTCATATATGGCCTTTATTATGTTGAGATACGTTCCCTCTATGCCTACTTTCTGCAGGGCTTTTATCATAAATGGATGTTGAATTTTGGTGAAAGCTTTTTCTGCATCTATGGAGATGATCATATAGTTTTACTCCTTTAATTTGTTAATATGGTTTATCACGTTGATTGATTTGTGTATACTGAAGAATCCTTGCATTCGTGGGATAAACCCCACTTGATCATGGTGTATGATCCTTTTAATGTGCTGTTGGATTCTGTTTGCTAGTATTTTGCTGAGGATTTTTGCATCTATGTTCATCAGTGATATTAGCCTGTAGTTTTCTTTTTTTGTGACATCTTTGTCCGGTTTTGGTATCAGGGTGATGGTGGCCTCATGGAATGAGTTTGGGAGTGTTCCTCCCCCTGCTATATTTTGGAAGAGTTTGAGAAGGATAAGTATTAACTCTTCTCTAAATGTTTGATAGAATCACCTGTGAAGCCATCTGGTCCTGGACTTTTGTTTGTTGGAAGATTTTTAATAACCGTTTCAATTTCAGTGCTTGTGATTGCTCTGTTTATATTTTCTATTTCTTTCTGGTTCAGTCTCAGAAGGTTGTGCTTTTCTAAGAATTTGCCCATTTTTTCCAGGTTGTCCATTTTATTGGCAAATAGTTGCTTGTTGTAATCTCTCATGATCCTTTGTATTTCTTCAGTGTCAGTTGTTACTTCTCATTTTTCATTTCTAATTCTATTGATTTGTGTCTTCTTCCTTTTTTTCTTGATGAGTCTGGCTAATAGTTTATCAATTTTGTTTATCTTTTCAAAGAACCAGCTTTTAGTTTTATTGATCTTTGCTATCGTTTCCTTCATTTCTTTTTCATTTATTTCTGATCTGATTTTATGATTTCTTTCCTTCTGCTAACTTTGGGGGTTTTTTGTTCTTCTTATTTCTCTAATTGCTTTAGGTGTACATATAGGTTGTTTATTTGAGATTTTTCTTGTTTCTTGCCATAGGATTGTATTGCTATAAACTTCCCTCTTAGAACTGCTTTTGCTGCATCCCGTAGGTTTTGGGTCATCGTGGTTTCATTGTCACTTGTTTTTAGGTATTTTTTGATTTCCTCTTTGATTTCTTCAATGAGCTCTTGTTTATTTAGTAACGTATTGTTTAGCCTCCATGTGTTTGTGTTTTTTACATTTTTTCCCCTGTAATTGATTTCTAATCTCATAGTGTGTGGACAGAAAAGAAGCTTGATAGGATTTCAATTTTCTTAAATTTACTGAGGCTTGATTTGTGACCCAAGTTGTAATCTGTCCTGGAGAATGTTCCATGCGCACTTGAGCAGAAAGTGTAATCTGCTGTTTTTGGATGGAATGTCCTATAAGTATCAATTAAATCTATCTGGTCTATTGTGTCATTTAAAGCTTGTGTTTCCTTATTAATTTTCTGTTTGGAGGATCTGTCCATTGGTGTAAGTGAGGTGTTAAAGTCCCCCACTATTTTTGTGTTACTGTTGACTTCCTCTTTTATAGCTGTTAGCAGTTGCCTTATGTATTGAGGTGCTCCTATGTTGGGTGTATATATATTTATAATTGTTATATCTTCTTCTTGGATTGATCCCTTGATCATTATGTAGTGTCCTTTCTTGTCTCTTGTAACATTCTTTATTTTAACCTCTATTTTATCTGAAAAGAGTATTGCTACTCCAGCTTCCTTTTGATTTCCATTTGCATGGAATATCTTTTTCCATCCCCTCACTTTCAGTCTGTATGTGTCCCTAGGTCTGAAGTGGGTCTCTTGTAGACAGCATATATATGGGTCTTGTTTTTGTATCCATTTAGCCAGCCTGTGTCTTTTGGTTGGAGCATTTAATCCATTTACATTTAAGGTAATTATCAATATGTATGTTCCTATTACCATTTTCTTAATTGTTTTGGGTTTGTTATTGTAGGTGTTTTCCTTCTCTTGTGTTTTCTGCCTAGAGAAGTTCCTTTAGCATTTGTTGTACAGCTGGTTTGGTGGTGCTGAATTCTCTCAGCTTTTGCTTTTCTGTAAGGTTTTAATTTCTCCATTGAATCTGAATGAGATCCTTGCTGGGTAGAGTAATCTTGGTTGTAGGTTTTTCCCTTTCATCACTTTAAATATGTCCTGCCACTCCCTTCTGGGTTGCAGAGTTTCTGCTGAAAGATCAGCTGTTAACCTTATGGGGATTCCCCTGTATGTTAATTGTTGCTTTTCCCTTGCTGCTTTTAATATTTTTTCTTTGTATTTCATTTTTGATAGTTTGATTAATATGTGTCTTGGCATGTTTCTCCTTGGATTTATCCTGTATGGGACTCTCTGTGCTTCCTGGACTTGATTAACTATTTCCTTTCCCATTTAGGGAAGTTTTCAACTATAATCTCTTCAAATATTTTCTCAATCCCTTTTTTTTTTTCTCTTCTTCTTCTCGGACCCCTATAATTCAAATGTTGGTGCATTTAATGTTGTCCCAGAGGTCTCTGAGATTGTCCTCAGTTCTTTTCATTCTTTTTTCTTTATTCTACTCTGTGGTAGTTATTTCCACTGTTTTATCTTCCAGGTCACGTATCCATTCTTCTGCCTCAGTTATTCTGCTATTGATTCCTTCTAGAGAATTTTTAATTTGAATTATTGTGTTGTTCATCATTGTTTGTTTGCTCTTTACTTCTTCTAGGTCCTTGTTAAACGTTTCTTGTATTTTCTCCATTCTATTTCCAAGATTTTGGATCATCTTTACTATCATTACTCTGAATTTATTTCAGGTAGACTGCCTATTTCCTCTCATTTGTTTGCTCTGGTGGGTTTTTACCTTGCTTCTTCATCTGCTCTGTATTTGTCTGTCTTCTTATTTTGCTTAACTTACTGTGTTTGGGGTCTCCTTTTTGCAGGCTGCGTGTTTGTAGTTCCCGTTGTTTTTGGTGTCTGCTCCCAGTGGGTAAGGTTGGTTCATTGCGTTGTGTAGGCTTCCAGATGGAGGGTACTGGTGCCTGTGTTCTGGTGGATGAGGCTGGCTCTTGTCTTTTTGGTGGGCAGGACCACATCCGGTGGTGTGTTTTGGTGTGTTTGTGAACTTAATATGATTTTAGGCAGCCTCTCTACTAACGGGTGAGGTTGTGCTCTCTTGCTCGTTGTTTGGCATAAGGTGTGCAGCACTGTAGCTTGCTGGTCATTGAGTGGAGCTGGGTCTTAGCCTTGAGATGGAGATCTCTGGGAGAGCTTTCACCATTTGATATTACATTGGGCCGGGAGGTCTCTTGTGGACCAATGTCCTGTACTCGGCTCTTCCACCTCAAAGCCTCAGGCCTGACACCAGCCAGAGCACCAAGACCCTGTCAGCCACACAGCTCAGAAGAAAAGGGAGAAAAGAAAGAAAGAAAGAAAGAAAAAAATAAATAAAATAAAATAAAGTTATTAAAATAGAAAAAAATTATTAAAAATTAAATAATAAAAAGTAATAAAAGAAAAGAAAGAGAGAAAGAAAGAAGAGAGCAACCAAACCAAAAAACAAATCCAGCAATGATAACAAGCACTAAAAACTATATTTAAAAAAAAAAAAGAAAAAAAAAAAAAACAGTCAGTACCCTAGGACAAATGGCAAAAGCAAAGCTATACAGACAAAATCACACAAAGAAGCATGCACATACACACTCACAAAAAGAAAAAAAGGAAAAAAATATATATATATATGTTAGAAAAAAAAGAAAAAGGAAGAGAGAAATGAAATCCATAAACAAATCTGCCAATGATAATAAGCTCTAAATACTAAACTAAGATAAACATAAAATCAGAAACAAATTAGAGGCAGAAAGCAAACCCCAAGTCTCTAGTTGCTCCCAAAGTCCACCACCTCAATTTTGGGATGATTCGTTGTCTATTCAGGTATTCCAGAGATGCAGGGTACATCACGTTGATTGTGGAGATTTAATCTGCTGCTCCTGAGGCTGCTAGGAGAGATTTCCCTTTCTCTTCTTTGTTTGCACAGCTCCTGGGGTTCAGCTTTTCATTTGGCCCCGCCTCTGCATGTTGGTCACCTGAGGGCGTCTGTTCCCCACCCAGACATGATGCGGTTAAAGGAGCAGCTGATTGGGGGCCTCTGGCTCACTCAGGCCAGGGGGAGGGAGGGGTATGGAAAGTGGAGCAAGCCTGCAGGGGCAGAGGCCAGCCTGATGTTGCACCTGCCTGAGGCATGCCGTGTGTTCTCCTGGGGAAGTTGTCCCTGGATCATGGGACTCTAGCAGTGGCAGGCTGCACAGGCTCCCGGGATGGGAGGTGTGGATAGTGACCTGTGCTTGCACACAGGCTTCTTGGTGGCTGCAGCTGCAGCCTTAGCATCTCATGCCCGTCTCTGGTGTCTGCGCTGATAGCCATGGCTCGTTCCCATCTCTGGAGCTCGTTTAGGCGGGGCTCTGAATCCCCTCTCTTCGCACACCCCAAAACAATGGTCTCTTTCCTCTTAGGCAGTTCCAGACTTTTTCCCGAACTCCCTCCTGGCTAGCTGTGGTGCACTAGCCCCCTTTAGGCTGTGTTCACGCAGCCAACCCCAGTCCTCTCCCTAGGAGCTGACCTCCGAAGCTGGAGCTTCAGCTCCCAGCCCCCACCTGCCCTGGTGGGTGAGCAGACAAGCCTCTCAGGCTGGTGAGAGCTGGTCAGCACCAATCCTCTGTGCGGGAATCTCTTTGCTTTGCCCTCTGCACCCCTATTGCTGTGCTGTCCCCCATGGCTCCGAAGCTTTCCCCCCACCCACCCCCCGTCCCCACCAGTGAAGGGGCTTCATAGTGTGTGGAAACTTTTCCTCCTTCATAGCTCCCTCCCCGAGGTTCAGGTCCTGTCCCTATTCTTTTGTTTCTGTTTTTCCTTTTTTCTTTTTCCCTACCCAGGTGTGTGGGGAGTTTCTTGCCTTTTGGGAAGTCTGAGGTCTTCTGCCAATGTTCAGTGGGTGTTCTGTAGGAGTCGTTCCACATGTTGGTGTAGTTTTGATGTATTTGTGCAGAGGAAGGTGATCTCCACATCTTACTCCTCTGCCATTTTGAAGGTGCCCTCAATAGGATCATTCTTATATTAACCCTGGAAATAATTCTAATATATTTCTTGCTCATTAGATTCTCCTGGACTTCTTTTTATCATGTTACTATTTTAAGGGGACAAACCCTTTTTATTTCATTTGTTCAGATATGTTAGAATATTTTGTTAATCATATATAATATATATTGTCTAGTATTGTCACTATAGATTATAATTATTATACACAAAAATGTATTCCATATAGTTAACTCAATATATTACACTTAAGGTTATTTATACATATAAGCATAATATATACATATATGTACAAAATTATATGTATGTGTATATCATAGTATTTTGTCAGTCTAAATCATTCTAATAAGCTACCTCCTAAAAAGGGAGGATCACACATATTTGAAGTTTCAGAAGCCTCACTCAAATCATAGAAAAGAAATAAAAATATTATCAACCATGTAAAAGAGTTAGAGTAGAGAACAAGGGTGGATAGAAGAATTCAACATTTTACCACAGGGAAAGAATGTAGGTGAGTGGTAATTGGCAGAGCAGAGCAAAGTGCAAAGTAAGTGACTGCCAAGAGAATTCACAGGAAAAACCAGGTAACTCACCTTGAAAACTTCCTTAGAAACTCTACTGAATATGCCAGGAGTATGGAAGGGCATGATGGTGCAAAGGGCTGAAAACAGAAGAATAGGTGAAATCTCACTATACAAAATAGATTCCTATATTTAAACCTTCTACCTCACAGGAGGGTAAAGGATAATTTGTTTATTGTTTATTCATGAAAATTTTACCTTATTCAGATACACCAGACATACTGTAATGAAAGAGTGAGTATGTAGACCAAGAAAAAGGGTATTAAATGAAAGTTTATATATTGAATTATGTGAAACCTCAGCTCTACTTTTTCTCCCTGATCCCATAACACTAGTTGCCAAGCATATATCCCATTTTCCTCCCCCCTTCAGTTGAGGTATTGGATGATTCTCTTCTGGAGAAGTAGAATTGCCTCAAAGAATAGTCATCCCATTATCTACAAGGGATTCATTGAAAAAGTACGTGGTTATCCTATAATAAATCCCAGTAGTTGTCAAGCCCTACCATGTATCCAGAGCTCCCAATCATCTTTTTAGTTCCCAACTACATTGATGAAATTACCTCAAAATTTGATAGATGGACAAAGCTATTGTGAAATATTCACAATTCAATTATATATATATATATATATATATATATATATATATATATGAGCCAAAGAGTATAAAAGAATACATCCAGTTAAATAGAAAATTAAGTTACATATTTTAGGATATCATAGCATTCATTTTTTTGGCATCATTTGAAAAAGATTTGATGTAGCTGAAGAGCTGAAGAAATGTAAAAATCTAATAATCAGCTGGGTGAGCAACTTCAGATTTCTGAAGTAGAGAGAAAAATTAGTTGTATATGAATGTAAAATTGCCTAATAAATGCAAGGACACTGATTTTACTCAAGACCAATCCCTGTTAAAATTTTGAAGCCCCAAATGAAGCAACTATAAAATAGTAAGTAATTTCAATTAACTGAGAAGAACTGTCTTTCTTAGTATATAAACCATAGTAAAGATACATTTGTGTTCATAAGGAAACTGTGTATTGACGTTATTGCTCAAGTTGATAAGGTTTACTGGAGTAGCTTACAAGCAGAGAACTCTGTAGCAATGTGCATACAATTCTTTGATGTCTTATTATCTCAGAAAAGCTTGCTTAGGCCTATCAGTGAAAGACAACATGGAAGACAGTCAATAGAGGGGCCCATTTATACATCCCTGCACACAATCATAAGGGAGCTGGAAATGGGCTGGGAACATCTAATTGACTATATAACAATAGGAACTTCCTTATGGAGGAAAATCCTTGCTGGGAAGGTGGAGCATCTGGGGAAACTTGTGCTTTTCTACTGTGCTGCTTTAATCCTACTGAGTTTTATATCTGCCAAGATGTAGAAAGGGAGAAAGGAATGAGGCTACTTGGATTACCTCACTTACGGTATTTGATGCACCTGTGATCTTTAAGAGACTTTGGTCTATTAGAGTGACAGCCTTGTAATTACTGTTAAATAACTGCTTTAGTTTTTTGATTTAAAGATGTAATCTTATTAAGTGTACACTCAGTATCAAACTCTGAGAGAATTTTAATCATATTCTTAAGTTTACTTTATTAGATTTATGAATCATTTAAATACACAGGAATGTTTTGTTTGAATCAGACAATTGAAGTAATTTAGAAGGAAATTGAAAATATTACATATATAAAAGCAATTTAAAGTTCACAATTAACATCATTTGAAACTGAACACGTTATTCAAAAACTTCTAAATTTACAAATGACTTGTAAAATGTATTTAAAAACAAAGAAATTAAAATGATAATATTAATAAGCTAAATATTAATTATTAAAAAATAAAATAGAGTTTTATGAATGCAAGATAACCCTTGAAGCCACAAAATTCTCACAACCAGAAACGTGGATACCCAGGTATGAAATATGAGGGAAGCCTCCAATATGAAAATAGCCTCCAACAAACAAACAGGAAAACAGAAAAGAAAGAGAAACTACAAGTAGTAGAATGACACCTTAAAGAAACCATAAACAAAATCATCATAAAGAAGAACAAGTTATGATGGGAAAGGAAAAAAATGAATAGAACAAAAAAGATCTTTTGTGAATTTAAATATGATAGTCAATTTTTTCAACAAAGAGTTGAAATATAAAGCAAGCCAATTAGACAAAGAGATGAAAAAGTGGAAAAGAAGAAGAAAATCAAGAGAGCAATTATGAAAATACAAAAATTACATTCTTAAGACTTCTACTTCTGGCAGATCTATAGTTTCAGCACAAGCAGAAAGTGAAGGATAAGGTAGACTTTTAAATGTCCAGATTAAGCATTGAAGAATGCTCCAACACAGAATCGATCTGCAAAAGCTACAAGAGAATTTTTGTTACTGTTTTTTGTGGGTTTTTTTTTTTAACATCTTTACTGGAGTATAGTTGCTTTACAATGTTGTGTGGGTTTTTTTGACCCCAGGCATTCAGGGAAATCTCCCCCAAAACACTAGCTGACGACAAGTTCAAAGAACAGAAACTTCAATGACAACACATAACAGTGAATATACACTTTACAAAATAGTTTAGAGAAGTCAGTAAAAAAAACCACTACAATCACAGCAAGCAACAAAATCCCTAAGGAAAGGGAAGAATCTGATTTCCAGAATTAGCATATTGTATTATTCAAAAATATTCCATTTCAACAAAACAATTATGAAACATGCAAAGAACAAAGAAAGTATGGCCAGTTTACAGGGGATATTAACAGAAACTGTTCCTGAAGAAGCACAGACAATAGACTTACTAGAAAGGTAAGTATGTAATCTTACCTTTACATCAAGTATGTAAAATATGCTCTAAAACTAAAACAAATTATGAATAAAAAGCTGAAGGAACCAGGGGAATGATGTCTCAAGAAACAGAATAATACCAAGAGACAGAAATTATTAAAAGAGATAAAACAGAAATTCTGGAGTTAAAAAGTAAAATAACTGAAATAAGTTCATGATGCAGTTTTCAATAGCAGATTTGAGTATACAGAAGAAAAAAACAGCAAAGTTGATTATAGGTTCATTTAAATTATCCAGCCTGAAGAACAGAAAGGCAAAAGAATGAAGAAAAATGAACAGAGCCAAAGAGACTGTGGGATACCATTAAGCATAACAACATATGAATAATTGAATTCCCAGAGGAGAGGAGACAGGGAACAGAGCAGCAAAAAAATATTTAAGAAAATAATGACCCCAAACTGCCCATATTTGATAATACAGGAATCTGGAGCTCTAAGAAGTTCAACAAACTCGTAGAAGGATGAACACAAAGAGAATCACACCAAGACATATTATAATCCTAATTATATAAGTGGAAGTATATATCTTACTGTAGGTATTCCATGTTTTATTTGATTTTACATGCTTTTAAGACTCAACCCTCCCTCTTTTCCTTCAGTCACACAATGAGCAGGCAAATAAGAAAGGCTGGGGCTCCTTTCTTCAGTGGCAGATGGAGATTCAAACCATTGAAGCACCACCCAATTGCAGGAACCTTCAACCTGGTCCCAAAGACTAACCACAATAAAAATCCCAAGCAAGTCTTATTTCCTTATTCTCTGAAGTCATTTTTGGACCTCCTCCGAAAGTCTGCCCTATTCTCCCCCAAAAGCCTCATTTTGTATGTAGTAAATATTTTCACACACTCTTCATGTGAATGTGGCATCATCAGTCTTGACATCAGAATCAAATCGTGAGTCTATATTGATTATGGGTAGACACAACCCATTGGTACTATGAGCAAAATGCCTGCTACCACCAGGAGTCTGGTTCTTTTGCTTCGGTTTGCTTACTGGCTTTGCTGCCTGATGGTACACATACATTTTGATCTGCTCTCTGCTGGCTAGCTTGGTGCTTTAAGCTTTGCTGCTTTGTACAATATTTGCTGTATTCTATTAGGGTTCTATGCTATAGATTTCAAGTTTGTATCCCCACAAAAATTTATATGTTGAAACTCTAACTTCCAATATAATGGTATTTGGAGGTGTGACCTTTGGGAGTTAATTAGTGTTAGATTAGGTCATGAGGGTAGGGCTTTTCTGATTGGATTAATGCCCTTATAAAAAGAGGAAGAGACAGAAGATCTCTCTCTTCATACATGCACTGCATGCATGCATGAAGGAAGGCCATGTGAGAACATAACCAAAAAGAAAACTCTCACCAAGAACCCAACCATGCAGGCCCCCTGATCTCAGACTTCCAGACTCCAGAACTGTGAGAAATGTTTGTTTTTAAAGCTACCCAGTCTACGATATTCTGTTATAGAAACTTGAGCTAAGACACTCTATCACAGATGTAACCAAACTGAGTTCAATAGTTAGTTGGCATTTAAAGACAAAGGTATAGGATTGGGACACACCTAAAAGTAGTGCCTCAGGCTCTCTCTCTCTCTCCCTATTATATATGTGTGTGTGTGTGTCTTAGATTGAATCATGTGTCTCAATTCCATTGTAAGCTATGGCTGACACTAGGCTCAGGGGAAAAACTTTTAATCTGTGACTGACTGCTTATGTTAAAGAAGGCATTGTCCCTATTCTGTAGAGCACTACACCCTGTGCTACATATAGGCCCATTGGATGGTTATTCATGTGGAAGAAGAACAGACCCTATTTGAGCATAGGTTACTATTTGAAGATTTGAATTGTTGACGTTCATGATCCTAAAGTAGATGACTTATTAGGATCTTACGGATTTCCTTTGCTACTGCTGCCACTGCCTATGTCTCTATCTCCACAAAAGATCCTGATGCCCAAGGTTATAAGGGAAAAAAAAAAAAACAGGTACCCCTGTGGCTCAGAAAGGGGGTTAGTTCAAACCCTATTTTGTCCCAGCATCCTTAAAGAAATCACTGATACGGAGGAGGCTCCTAACCCTGACAATACTGATTTGAAGTCTCTGGAAAAGCAACTTATAACGGAGTGGAAAGGACCACCTCCACCACAAAATATATCTAGTATAGAGAAAAAAGGAAGGGTGGGAGGAAAAACAAAGAAACCTGGATACTGGAGGAGAAAACAAACAACTGAAACTGAGGTCCCAATTGAAATCCAAAATTTACTAACGTAATTTATATGACAAAAATATAAAAGGATGCTTATTGGTTTTTTCCACCTCTACAATTTGACAACAGGTTATGAATTAACTTTAACATCTGCTAAAATGCACCAACTGGCAAATATCTTGGTCTTAATTAAAATTGTGACTAAATTAATTTTACCCGGGGGGGGGTCTCACTAAATTTAAATGGAGTACCCCCTATACTCTTAGGGCAATTACCAAATATAAAATAGAGAACAAATAGATATGCCTTATGTTAACCATAAGAACTACTACTTTGCCTAAATTCTCTATGGTCATAGCATCTATTGTGCTAAAATATCACATAGTGCACATGAATACTCTGACCCAATAAATAATAAATTAAAATTAAATAGAGTCTTTACCACTTAAAAATTGTTTTGGTAAAAGGAGACCCAGTGAATACACCCCTTCTGCCTCAGTTAAAATAACTAATATGACACAATGTAAATTAAACCAAGGTATACAAGGATTGAACTCATACAGAACTTTTAGAGAAAGTGTGATTATCCTCACCGCATCTCCATATGATAGCCCAATTTGGCCTATTCTTTAACCTACAATGAAAGAGTACCATCCCACAGTGGATTACCACAACCTTAATGCTGTGGGCCCTGTTAAGGCCTCCTTACCCAATGTTTTTGAAATTTGAAATTACTGATTCTATCCAGTCAGCAATTGGTAAACATTTTGCTATTATAGATTTGGCTAATATGCTCTGTTCAGTGCTTGTTTCCACAATCTTTCAGTCACAATTTGCCTTAACTTTTTTGCCAGCTTTACTGAGATATAATTGACATGATTTGATACAGGTTTCTATTGCAAAATGCCTTCACTTCTGGAGGGACCTAAATATACCTTTGCAGGCAACATGTTAACTGCATGCAAATTTCTCCAAGAGCACAGGTATGACACTGCATTGATAAGGTCCTCCTCTGAGGAATTTCATTTCACACACTCATTCAGAACATACAAATACTCACAAAGGAGCTCACTCACAAAAAAAGTTGTACCATTGACTCACACATAGTGTGAACACCTGCCATCTTGGTTAAGTTCCTGAAAATCATTTGGTCAGCTGAGGGCCTCTTCACCTCTGACACTGTCAAGAAATAGCTATGACCCTCATAGCACCCACAACGTCTTTTAGGTTTTTCTGGGTTCTGGAGGCAACATGTGCCATAATTACATTTTACACAAGCCATCTATGCTGTTACTTGTAAATGAACCCACCTTGAATGGGACCCTCCAACAAAAGGTTCTAGAATCTGTCCAAATTGAAATACAACAGGTACTCCTGATAGTGCTTGAAGGAGTCCCAGATATCCCTTCATTTTAGAGGCAACAACCTCTCATGCCTCCTATAGTCTGTGGACTTTCCATTATGGCCATGATTAGCCCATGGTCTTTGATGCAAGTAAGTGTCCACTTTGTTCCGTGCTCCATGCCATTAGAGAGGCAATCACTATCCGTGTGCTGGGGTCTCTTGGAAACAGAACTTCTCATAGACCCTAAGCCTGTGACTGTCCACACCTAGCTGTCTATTATGCCTTGGGTCATGGAAACAGCACACTGTAATCTCAGCATGGCTACCAAAACCTCCTTGCTACGTAATGGAGCCAAGTCTGCAGGAGGGGATGACCTCCTCTGTATTCAGTCCTTTGCCAAATACTGTAGTGCTGGAGGAATCTTTGGCTAACTCAATGACTCCTTGGGATTTACTGAGTGAGTAGCAAGGGGAATTTATGCACTTATGGATGGTATAGCATCATCACATGTGATGGAGCTCAGCGGAGAGTTGCCGCTTTTCATCCCTAGGATATTCCTGATAAAGGATGGGACTCAGGGCTCAGCACAAATGGCCAAATTTCAGGCATTCATCTTAGCGCTGAATGGCCTCGACAACAATAGGCCCCGTATGCACGTTTTTACATCTATGGGGCATTACAAATAGTCTGGCTGTTGGGTCTAGCCAAACGCAGCAAAATAAATCCTTATCTAGTGTTCCCTACTTTAGGGTAAAGACTCTGGGAACCTCTTGCCTCACAGATACTCCAGATATAAATCAAGGTCACACATGTCTCTACATATCCTAAAGCCATAATACAGGGGCTCAAAAAGACACTCCTTATCCTCTTTGGAGTTTCAGACATTATTGATCATAACCAATCCACTTATTTCACAGCTCAGAATACACAATGCAGGGCTCTTGAACACAGCATTCAATGGCACTTTCACCTACTTTACAGGCTTCAGGCTACAGGCCTCATAGAGCATCACAATGGCTTAAACAAGTTCAAATTTAATTAAATGAAACTAGGCATATCTAGTCATCAGTTAACACCAGGAGTAAATTGTAATAGAGAATCTGACTTCATAATTTAATGTTTGACTGCTGACAGCTTTACTCTTTCCTCCTCCCATCCTTCCCCATATCTGGGCAAAATGATAAGAAAAGCTAGTGTGCTTACTCTTTTGGCATCAGCTGGAGATTCAAGCCATCAATCCTCTGCCCATGTGTGGTAACATACCCTGGCTTCACCCCTTACCGCAATAAAAACCCCAAGCAAGTCTCTTTTCCTCACTCTTTCAAGGTATTATGGACCTGCTTGGGAAGCCTGCTCTGATCGACTCAGAAAGCATCATTATTCAAGTAATAAACTTTTTCATATACTCTTGGTCTGTGTGTGGCATCATATATGTCTCATGAAAACCAAATTTTGGGTGTAGGTCCATTCTGCTTTTGCAGAGTGGCCCAAACATCTACCAACTATAAAGTTATTAAGTCTACAGCATTGATACATAGATAAAAAAAGTTAGAACAAATGAAATAATAGGAGACCTAGAAACAGACCCATGCATACATGAATACCTAATACCTCTGAGATATAGTGGCGCAGATCAAGATAGGACAAATTTTCAATAAATGGGGTAAATGTATAGAAAAAAGAATAAAACTTGCCCCAAACCTCATATCGTAAATGAAAATCAATTCCAAGTAGATTAAAAACCTTAATAGTAAATGGAAAAACTAGAAAACATTTAGAATATAATATGGTTGAATAAACATATGAGAAGATGCTTAACTCAGTTGTAATTAGCTGAATGCAAATTAAAACACAATGAGATGGCATTACAAACCTACCAGATTGGCAAAGATTTAAAAATCTAAGAAAATTAAGCATTGGCAAGATTGTGGAACATTGGGTACTCTCATAAACTATTGATTTTACTACAATTTGGCAATAGCTGGAAAAATTGAAGATTCACATATGACCCAGCAATTTCACTCCAGAGAAAGTCCTCATATATACAAAGGGATATAAAAAGATTATATATAAAACCTTGTATATATAAATATATATATGTTATATATAAAAATTGTAAGTATATATAAGAATGGTCCTTCTATCACTATTTTTATATGGAAAAATTTGGAAAAACTGAAATTCTGTCAACAGTTGAATGTATAAAGAAATTGTGATATATTAAAATATATAGATAGCAATTAAAATGAGCAAATTACAAGTATACCCTTCAGCATGAATAAATCTCTAAAAAATAATTTTGAGCAAAAGAATAAAATATTCAAGTCACAGAAGACTAAGATACTGTATGATTCCTTTTTCAAAATCTGATAAAATCAAACTATACCTATAATTATTAACAATACATACATGGATCATAAAACTCAAGAAAATCAAGAAACTGATTATCACAAAATTTGATAAAATGGTTACCTCTGGGGAGGGAGTTTATTATAATCAGGGAAGGGGACATCAAGGTTTCTGAGGTACCTGATATTGAAAAGAGTATATAGGACATGGCTCAGAGGAGGAATTCAATGAGCTTTAAGTGAATAAAACAGACTAGAAAGTTAAAGTGAGGGATGAGTTAAAAAGTGAGAAAAAAAGCTATATTTAAAGTAATATATTTAAGTCAGGAAAACAAAACGTGAAAAGATGTTCCAAACCTTGATTTACATTTACAAAAAGATCGATGTCCTACATCATAGGAATTCTATCGATTATTTCTGCCTATTAACTACAATAACCTAAAACAAAGCTAAATCATGTTGCATGTACTCTTGTTAACTCTAGATAAGAGGTAGTATGATGAAAAACGATATCCTGAATAACACCAAATTACAGTTAAAGTTAACTGAGATCGTATGAGTTTATTAACCATGGCTAGGGCAAAGATGGCTCAAGAATACAGTCATATCTTAGCAGAGTACACTAATTATATAAAAGATAACTACTACTTAATTCTTGTCATATTTCCTAGAGGAGAGAAGTAATCTTTGAGTAGGGCAATAAGCATATTGTCAGGCAAATATTTGTCAATCTATTTCCATTATATCTTGTTTCCTATCAAAACCAGAAAACTTATTTTTTACTACTTGTTTCTTTTGATTGACTAATCAAGACACAAGACACGTGTGTAAATTCAATTTAGTAATTTGAAAATAAAATGTGTATAGAGAAATACAAATTGGGCTTCAAGCCTGATTGCAAACCTTGCTCAAATTATACAGATTGTGGCATGCCTTGGCCTTGACAACTGTTTTCAGGTACTCTAACATGTTTGTCCTTAATATTTTTATTCTCTAATAGGATATTCTTACTGTGATTTTGTTGACAGGATAAATCAACATTTTTTTCCTTTTCAGTGGTTGGGAAATGTACAACTTATTATGCGTGATTGGTTCATTTATGGTTTTCAGGAGCCCTGATTAAAGGAAACACCTTGCATTTGATTGAAAATATAATAAATACATGTAGGAAGTATGTCCTTTGCAGAAAAGGTAGAAAGGCATTTTATGGTGGGGTTGATGTGAAATGCTGACAAGCCCTGCTGTGGCATGCTTTACCTATACTTGGTTCTTATTCAAACGCCCTTTATCCAGTAGATATTTATCACACATGGTGAATCTAAGATTAAATTATAAAACCTGAACATGTGACCTAGACTATTCCCTTTCATAAGCAGATATATTTAGTTTTTTCTTCTTCCTTTATTTTAATGTCAATATTTCAAAGTGGCAAATTTCAATACAAGTTATATAACTTTTAAGTATATTTAAGAAAATAAGTGACATAGACCTGAATTTTCATGCAGAAGTTGAAGGAGTCTATATTTTAAATAAAACTCAGCCAAATCAATGGTACAAGTTTGCAATATAAATCATCCATTATCTTGTCTTTTTCTTCTCCTGTACGTCTCCCTATCAACTCTAATTCTTTACTGAAGCCCGTACTTGAAAACTAAATACCACCCTGGGCACTAAAAGCCATTAAGTGGAAAAACTATCTTGTAAGAGTGACAAGGTGATTGGCTACCTTAGGTCCAAATATTTGTCCATTAGAACCCTATTTCACCCTGCCTAGACCCTGCAATCTTGTTTCTAAAATAAACCTAAATACAGTCCCTATATTTACATAATCCTGAAATTTGTATTATAAGATCTACTCTCTGTGGCAGCTTGCAATTTACCCAGTGACAAAAAATGTTGGAAATCTATTTCCTAAGGTATTACTGTAATGAAATATAAAAAGTAACCCATCAGTATGTAACAAGTTGAACACGTTCTAGCTATTCCACAACAAACAGTTATTAGCAATTATAGAAAACTACATGAATAAACCTTCCTAATGCTGCAAATCAGAAATATATCTGTTGTACATTGGGTTTGCCTTTTCCTTTTATAAACTCTTGGGTTACATATAAAATTTGATGGGTTTTAACCTATTCTGCATTCATACAACTGATTTGATATAATTCACATTTAATCAAAACTATAATATTTAACTTGAGGAACATCCATACTGTTCTCCATGGTGGCTATATCAATTTACATTCCCACCAACAGTGCAAGAGGGTTCCCTTTTCTCCACACCGTCTCCAGCATTTATTGTTTGTAGATTTTTTGATGATGGCCATTCTGACCGGTGTGTGGTGATACCTCATTTTGGTTTTGATTTGCATTTCTCTAATGATTAGTGATGTTGAGCATCTTCTCATGTATTTGTTGGCCATCTGTGTTTCTTCTTTGGAGAAATGTCTATTTAGGTCTTCTGCCCATTTTTGGATTGGGTTGTTTGTTTTTTTGATATTGAGCTGCATGAGCTGCTTGTATATTTTGGAGATTAATCCTTTGTCAGTTGCTTCATTTGCAAATATTTTCTCCCATTCTGAGGGTTGTCTTTTCGTCTTGTTTATGGTTTCCTTTGCTGTGCAAGGAAACAACCTAAATGTCCATCAACAGATGAATGGATAAAGAAGATGTGGCACATATACACAATGAAATATTACTCAGCCATCAAAAGGAATGAAATTGAGTTATTTGTAGTGAGGTGGGTGGACCTAGAATCTGTCATACAGAGTGAAGTAAGTCAGAAAGAGTAAAACAAATACCGTATGCTAACACATATATATGGAATTAAAAAAAGCGATACTGATGAACCTAGTGGCAGGGCAAGAATAAAGATGCAGTTGTAGAGAATGGACTTGAGGGCACGGGGTGGGGGTAAAGGGGAAGCTGGGATGAAGTGAGAGAGTAGCACTGACATATATCCACCACCAAATGTAAAGTGGATGGCTAGTGGGAAGCTGCTGCATAGCACAGGGAGATGAGCTCAGTGCTTTGTGACCACCTAGAGGGGTGGGATAGGGAGGGTGGGAGGGAGGCTCAAGAGGGAGGGGATATGAGCATATATGTATACATATAGCTGATTCACTTTGTTGTACAGTAGAAACTAACACAACATTGTAAAGCAATTATACTCCAATAAAGATGTGAAAAAAATTTTAACTTGAATTTCTTATTGAGAAAGACTTGTTTCATGTTTTGATTAATTTTATGTGCCCCTCCCATATTCTTTTAATTATCTATTGCCTTGTTTTGCTTTTTGCTCTGACTTTTAAAAATTTCATTATTTTGGCTTGCTCTTCTAGCAGCTGACATCTGGTGCTGTCAGTATATCTGGAAATGGCCCAGAAAACGTAGCTGCTAGAAAAAAAATATAGGAGCATTCTCTTTCTTTCTAAAGGTTAGGTTCTGATCCTTTCCAAAGCTAACGAACATTTCCACAAGTCCTCTTTTAATAAAGTTACTTCATTGGTGAAAATTTAATGAGTCTTTAGGTTCCTTTAACACTTAAAAAACACTGTTAGAACATACATTTATTAACACTTATTTAAAACACTTATTTAAAATAGTATATATTGTTATATAAATCTACCCATATCTGCTAATTTTATATTTAATGTTGTTAAATTATGCACAACTAGTATATCCATCAATAATATCTGACTTCAAATTCTGTGACACCTGTGATGATAGAAATAGAAAAATATAAGGTAATTTCTTGCTATAATGACCCATCCATGACATTTCACTTTCAGATCTAAAGTACTGAATGAAGAATAGTTCTTTCAGGCCTTTTAGAATAGTGCTAAAATATATAAAAAATAAAAGTACTTTAGAAAATAAGTCTTTAGTTCTGCAAAATCAGCACAGACTCAAGAATTAAACTTGAGAAGCTCTGTAGCTGTCAGGAATTATTTTAGGAATCAGAAAGCATTGCTACCATTTTAAATGGAAAGTCATTTAATATAAAGAATGATTATAAAATAACTGGAGGAGTGGAACGAGGCTCTAGGTTGGTCCTCCAAGAACGCTCAGAAATGCATGCTACATCTACCATAGGAAAGTAGAATCTGAGACCAGTATTGGAACTGATCAGTTTGGGAACACCCCACTACAGTTACAACCCAGGTATTAGAAAACTACCACCACCACTGCTGCAACCTCCTCTTGATACCCATATAGCCACTGGCTGTTCAGTAGAAGGCCAAATCCTGCCATCACCATGCCTATGTGCTTTTCTTACCCATGAAGCTGAAGACTGGAACACTACAAACAAAGAACATGTCCATGAACCATTTTAGTAGCAGCAATAGACAAAGTTTCAGGAAGTTAACTCCCATTTTTGCCTTCCAAATATTGTGTTCAGCCATCTAATTAGTGGGAACTAATTAGATTGCAGAAGCCTGTTTGAAGAGGGCCCCAGAATTGTAGTTCTAAGCTTTCTAATGTCGGAATTACAGAAATTCAAACTGAAAGAAACCTGAGATGAGACTTGCAAAAGGACTAAAATGTGTATCTGAGGTTCAAAGACAAGTAGTAGCTTCTCAGAGGACCTTGCTGTTGAGCTAATTAATACAGATTGCTTGCAGCCGTACCTTACAATTAACATACAAAAAAACCCAATTCGTACAAAAAGTAACGCCTGGTTATAAAGCATGACAATAGTTTAGAAAAGCTTTCTGTGTTAGATAAGCTTTGTGAGGACAAAGCAAAGGTGTGACGTTCAAGCAAACGTGATTAGCCAGCTATTTTAAACAGAACTTTTTTTTCTGTACTAAAAACTATGTGCTTTATACCTGGAGTGGAAAAAAGTAAATTAGATTCATTAAACACCAACTGTGTATCAGGGACTGTAGCAGCTGCTTTAACCTAAGATATTTCTTAGTCCAGCAATAAACAAACCAAATTTCTAAGTAACCAAAAGAAAGACTCAATTACATTTATTATATGGCAGCTATTAAAGTAGAAATATAAGCATTTAAAATAGATATCTTAAGCCACAAGTTTGGAAACAAAAAGTATTCTAGTTAGATGTGGATTTTTTGGGAAATGGTTAGAGATTTAATACTTAATCTCCCTTTTCAATCATCTAGATTTTAGAACCAACTGACAGAAATAGGAGTTAGGCAAATAGAAATCAAATGTTACTTTATTACCAAAACAGTTTTAGGTATGAATTTTTTGTTTTGTTTTGAACACCACGGGGGACAGCCCTTGGCCCAGTAGAGGCCTGGTTGTATTGGTGGAGTGCGGTGTTTTCTAGGCAAGGCAACAGGGCACAGGTGGAGCCCGCAGGGTGTGCTAAGTGATTTCAAGTGTGCGTGGGGTAGGACGTGTGGGTCCTGATGGAGGGGCAGGAAGAGGATGGGCTGGGATTTCCTGAGGGCCCGCGGCAGCTCAGAGATTGGTGCAATCAGGCCTGAGGTCTTGCAGCTGAGACCTCTCTTCCCAGAGGAAGCCTGATCTCGCAGGATCTCGTGAGATTTACCGGGGCTGGCAGGGGAATCCTGGGATGGAAGCGCTTGAGTCCGGGGGTGTCTGAGGTCGGCGCTCCAGACTTATCCCTAAAAAGTCGTGAGGGGGAACGGGCTCTGGTCCAGAAGCTCTGCAGAGGAGGGACCGACTGAGGTCAGGAATCATGTTCACCAACGGGTTTGCTCGTCCTTCCTGTTCCACAGCTTTAGACCTTAAGGCAGCCATTGAAGTGGAAAGATTGAGCATGAAAGCTAGTTGGTACAGTGGAAGAAATGTGACTCAGCAAATAAAGAACTCAGAGAGGTCTCACCAACCAATCAGAAGACAACAGAGAAATGAAGGTAAGTTCAACTGAAAGTTGCTAAATTGAGTGGGATATGTACTATATAAGTTACCGTTTTCATCCATAAATGTGTTAATTAACTATGTAGGAAAAGAAGGCTGTAGTGTGTAGGAAACAATTAGCCAGTAGGACAAGACAGGATACGAGTGAATTTTAAATTGTATAGGTTAAACCATCAAATATATGAAATTTCAAGGATGGGAGAAATCAATGAAAAATAGAATAATACTGGATTATAATGGAGATAATTTAGTGACTGTCTACTATGTTAGATGATATCTGTACCTTATTTCTGTCATTAAAACTACATTATCATTTTTAATTCTCATGGTAGCAGGGAAGGAGTTTTTCTATCCCCATTTTTTAGATGAAGAAGCAATACCAGAAATTGTAAATGAATTGGGAGAAAATATAAAGTGGCAATTAAGATCTTGTGTGTAGATTCAGACTGCCTGGATTCACATCCCAGCTTTGTTATATACTGAGTCACACTGGGAAAATGAGTTCACCTCTTTAGGCTGCAGTTTCCTCATTTGTACAAGGGGAATCATAACCACAATATCTATCTCATTAGTTATTGAGGATTAAATGATATAACCCTTAGCACAGTGTCTGACAATTAGTAACCCCTCAACAAAATTATTATTATTATTATTAAGCAGAGTTCATTCAGTGAATGTGTTGAGGCATGGATAGAAGCCAAAATTTGTATCTGCACAACTACTTATGCCCATATTGCTGTTATACAAAGCTGCTTTAGTGTATACTACATGATAAATGATCAATAAATGTTTCTTGAACTGGTTTAAACACAGGAGTCACTGGGAACATAAATTGAATGTTCCATTGCAACACCTTTCCATATGTTGTGAACATAACTGAGGACACTCCCCTCCTTAGGGTACCTTGCTCTGCTGAGCATTAGCTCTTTCTGAGTTGTATTGTCTGTTGAAAAATATATAACCTCACATATGAGGGCAAAGAAGGCAGAGGAATGATGTCTGATTCACAGCAAACTTATGGACCATTTTCTTCCATTATAAACTCTATGTCAGTTTCCATGGAAAAGTGTCTTTTAGAAAACTTAGTTTTATCCAGTTGTGCATTTTGTGCACTTTTGGGGACTCTTAAATATAAAGCTTTGTTAAGCATGCTTCCCTTTTATCCCTAAGTTTTGCCCCAAGGCAGGTTTAAATTGCATCTGTCACATTTACTTCCTTAAGTGCTGCAGCTCTATTAATGTGTCTAGCAGTCTCATTGCCATACTGCCACAGGCTCAGAGAATTTTGAAGAAAAATGCCAAAGAGATGCCTTCTGCTTAGACAGTGGCCCTTAGACACTGTCACTCTCTGACTTCAACCGTATGTTCTGCCTCCAGCTGTTGGTCCCTCTTCAAACTCTGATGTCTCAGTAGCTCAAGGTCAATATCTCAGTTGCATTGAATAAAACCACTGATTTATATTTAGTCAAATTATTAATTACTCTGATTATTTTACATTAATATCTAGTGAAATTATTTTCCATTCCTCTTTTAATCTCCAAATATTTTTTGAATACCCATCATATAAAAAACACTGAGTTAGGCTTGGAGAAAGGTGTAGATTAATTGAAGACCCTATTCTTGGTCCAGCAAAATCCCAGTATACCAGTAAAGCCTAAGAGAAATGATTTGATACCTTCTTTTGCATCATAAATAGAATGCATGAAATTTTCTCAACAAGTATTTATTTAGTGCTAGCTTTACTGTAAAAAAAAGGCCTTTACTACAAGAAAAGTATTGAATATTTTCAGCAAATGCCAAGAAGTATTTTAAAAATGTTGCAAAGGATAGCACTAGAAAGATAAGTTGGTGCCAAGTTATAGAAGACTATTCTAAAGAGATTGCTATAGAAAAGAGAGTCGCCAAGAGTTGTCTCAGAAAATTCAAGAAAAGATTTTTTTAAATTTCAACAGCAGCAACATTTATCTATCTCTTCATGTATTTACTATTCCATAAATATAGGATGAGCACCTACTAGGTGATGGATATATAACAGTGGATATAATAGACTTGGCTCTGCACTTGTGGAATTTAAAATCGGGTGGCAGAGAAGGAAAAAAAAGCAAGAAGAAGCAGAAAAATTGTATCTTATCTGCAAGTTAAGTATCATTTTGTACCCCTTCTCCATCTAATCATCAAAAATTTAGGGGTAATGTTTTAACTTTGAGATCTTGAAATATGATGAGAGTATTTCTTAGTGAAATTCTTCCTGATAGAGGCTGAGAGGTAAGCTTTAGGGGAGTCTGAAGGTTATTATAAGAAACTTAGTTCTGGTCGTGGTGCCTGCTGGTTGGTGTCAGATAGGGCAGGAGAATATTGACATTTTAGAGTGCTCTGGGCAACTGTGATAGCCCTCTGTTTACCTAGGCTTGGTCAGTTGTAGGTATTAATGACATACGTCATGAAATTTCAGCCCACACACCCAGTGCCTGAGTTAAAGTAAAACAAATTTATACTATATTTGGAATTTCATACACTATTCGTATGTATCATATGTAAATATTTTGGAATTTGGTATCTCAGCCACACCAGTGTGTCCTACTCAGGATCTTTGTTTGCTTGTTCTGGATTTGCATCTAGTTCCCTGCTAAGATGGAAGCTGTACCATGAACTTCAGCCACATCCCTAAGATACCACAACAAGCCAATTCCTTACCAGCTAACCTGTGGGATTTCATTTTTTTCCTAAATGACTAGTTTGAGTGTGCATTTACTTCAGCTTGGAAGAATTCCTTAAAATGGAAACAGTCTCAGCTACCTGAGTCCTCAACTCTACAGAGATTCTCCATGTCCCCATCCCACAGATTAGATCCTTTGTATATGAATTCTACCCTTGGTTATATAGGCACATTTGGATTTTGTAACGTGAATTCCTGACCTCGCCCTTGAGGATACACTATTTCTGATTAGTGATCCTTGAACCACTTTCTCCAATTTCCCCTTGATTTCCATTTGAGTTGTGAAGGAATCTGAACACTAATGAAGCTAAGGATTTGCACTAAGAAAACCAGTAGGTCAGGCAATTTGTAGATTTTTATATCAATCTTTGAGCCTTCTCAAAAATCTGGAGAAAATAATTTAACATTTATGGAGTAGCATAAGTGTGCCATTTACCATATGATTGGCTTGCATCTTTTAGTATACCTTAGATTTTTTTTTTAATTTATGAATTATGTGTGGGTTTTTTTTTTAAATTTTTATTTATTTACTTATGGCTGTGTTGGGTCTTCGTTTCTGTGCGAGGGCTTTCTCCAGTTGTGGCAAGCGGGGGCCACTCTTCATCGCGGTGCACGGGCCTCTCACTATCGCGGCCTCTCTTGTTGCGGAGCACAGGCTCCAGACGCGCAGACGCGCAGGCTCAGCAGTTGTGGCTCACGGGCCCAGTTGCTCCGTGGCATGTGGGATCTTCCCAGACCAGGGCTCGAACCCGTGTCCCCTGCACTGGCAGGCAGATTCTCAACCACTGCGCCACCAGGGAAGCCCTAGATTTTTTTGAAAGGCAGATAAACAAACGTAAAATAATAAAATCATAATAGGCATTTGAAGCAACTTCTGAAGGTCATGTATTTCTTTTACTTGACCTTTAAATAGTGTATTATTAAAGCCATTTAAAAAATGTGTTTCTTTGAACCACTGCAAGGTCTGATGTTTAAACATCAAATTTAGTAAGCTATTTTAAATCAGTGAACATGTGATGGTTTGATCACGATTCTTCTTTGAAATAACTGCACTGGGTTCATTACCAATGGATTTCAATTGACACTGTTTAAAAATTCAGTTTTATATAAGAATATATATAATTCATGGAGATTTAATTTTGAAGCTGTAATTTTCTCTGCTCAAGTCTCAAGGTTAAAGCTGCTGTTCCCAAGCCGTATGATTCAATGAATACTGCTGTGTATAGTGTATGGTACGCAGTAGACCAATAAAAACAATCTGATTGATCTATCTCGTTATGGACTTGATGGCTTCCAAAGCACTAGCTATAAAATAAGCTAACTGGAAAATCAAAGCTTTAGTGACCTCAGAGGACTCTTCATCACATAGTGCAGCTTAAATCATGTTATTTTAAATTTAGATATCACATGCACAACACATTTTATATAACAAACCAGAGAAAACTTGTAAACAGCATTTTATTTTCCACCTTTCCAGGCTACAACACTTGCACTGGTGAATAGCTTTCCAAGCACCAGTCTTCTCTAAATGTTTAAACTTTAGTTTTGGCTGGATTTTCAGACTCTTGAGCTCTCTTTTCCAGCACCTCTACTCTTCTTTAAATGCTTCACTCCAAAGAGAACAACTAGTCCTCTATATATAACTATCTCCCTAGTCAATTTATGTGAATGTAAAAATCACTAGTTTAATTCCAAGATTCTAATTTGGCAAAAATGATTAACAGAATTTTTTTCCTACATGTAACTAAATATCTATAGGCTGGTGGAACAAAGAAAACAGTTTAGTGTGGTGAGATGACTGTACCTAATTGGTTTCATTTCCCAAGAAAGGAATTATTATTGCAACAACAAAAGATAGTTATTAAGTTTTTAGAGAGTTAAATCCATTTAATCCTACCAAACAAAATTGTTAAATTTGCATCTGCATCATTTCTTAGCATCCCATTTTTAATGTATCCTTTTTCTTCTTCATAACATTCTAACCTTCATTCCCCTCCTCTTATATTCACTGTCCTAATGGTTGCCTCTAAATATCTAAGAATTGCCTTTGCCTATGTATCGGCAACTAGATAGATCCCCCTAGGCTTAGTGACTTTCTCACCTTTCTCTTTTTCAATATCCTCTATTATGTACCCCATTTTAGGGGCCACCTTCTCTACTAGATAACCATGAAACTGAGTTGTAATGAGATAGCAATGAATAGGGGTGGTATTTATTTATTAATTTCTTTTAAAATGATGTACAATGCATCCATATTTACATGAGGCACTAGGATATAGAAACGAAAGATTTCCGCCTCTTAAGGAATTCTTAATGTTAAAGGGAATATAAACAAGGAAACTTGTAAACACGTGATGATATGGAAGGGGTTGGTTACTATAATAAAGGGAGGTACAGACTGATAAGGCACTGATAGACACCAACATCAATGGGAGATTACCTGGAGGTAGACAGAATGGGCTTTGACAGTCTTAAAGGATCAGTAAGCTCTAAGTGGGTGACAAAGGGGAAGAGAGATATTACAGTCAGAGGGACCTCATAAAAATGGCATGGCAGATGAGAGCATGATATTGGCAAAGGACCTGCAATGTGTTTAACATGACCTGAGAGTGTGGTGTAAGAGAGATGTTTGAGAAACAAGGGCTGGGAAGTCTTCAAAGAGCAAGCCATGCAGAGACTTGTATGTTGTGATGATAAGTTTGAATTTAGCACCGACTCTGAAGTCAGATTAAGTTTAAATCCTAGCTCTGCCGCTTACTGGCTATATACCTTGGGACAAGTTACTCAAGTTCTCTGTTCATCAGTTATCGCATTTGTAAAGTGGAAGTAGTAAAAGAACCTACCTCACAATCAATACGAGAAATGGGTTAATACATATATAGCTCTTATATCAACAAGTGTCCTATAGCAATCACTCAATAAATCATCATCACAATTCTTATTACTATTATTAACCGTCTTGGCAAAGGAGACACATTGAAGGAACTCTCCCTCCAGTGTGTCTAAACATGAATCAGTTTTGATCAAATGTGTCTTCAAAAGTTTATCCTGGCAGCCCTAAACGAAATGGATTGTATTTGGCAGAGCCAAAACTAGAAATAGGAAAATCAGTGGTGTTTGCAGTGTATCAGTTGAGAGATGATGCAAAGAGAGCCTAAACTAATGGTATTACAGTGCAGGGAGAGGAACGAGACGAATACAAGGGATTTTAATGAGAAAATTTTATATGATATGGTTATTAATTAAGTATATAGAGTAACCAAGGTTATCTACAAGGTTTCTGACTGGGATGGTGTGATGGTTTATCGTTCACTACATCAGGGAATATAGGATGGAAAGCTGGTCTGAAGGAGAAGATGACGAGCTGAGTCTCTACAGATGTATAGTGACTGCTAGCAATGGGTCTGGAGCTGAGAAGAGATCCTGGAGAGTCACCAGTAAATACAAGTTTTAGATGAAATCATGGGAGTATATTATCAAAGGAATATGTGTAGGGCAAGAAGAGTAGAGGGTCTGTGATGGAGTCCATAGAAAGTACCAAAGATTAAGAGAAGGGCATAAATAGGAAAAAAATATATAGTGTTAGGCGTTTTCTAAAGAGACATGGAGAAAAGGAAGTGCCAGTTTCACATTAAAATTTAAATCAGAAAACCCAACTGGGCTTGATCATGACAATATCTTTTTTTTGTAAGTGGCATACAATCCAAACTCCTTATGTGATATTGTTTCCACCATGCTACTCCTTGCATCATTCTGCTTCAGCCACACCGTTCTTCTTTCTCTACTTAAAGCACATCAAGTTTGTTCAAAGCAGGGGGCATTTGAACTTGTTGCTTCTTTTGTCAGTTCTTTCTGCTAGACTTTTTAACATTTCTAAGCTCAAATAGAACCTTCTCAGAGAGGCCTTCTCTGAACTACCTATCTAAAATAATCCCTACTTCACAGTCCCCTTTCCCAGTCCTTCTCTGTCAAGCTACCGTGTTGTGTTACTGTATTATTCAACACTTCTTGATATTATCTTGTTTATCTGTCACTTCTTTGTCATCTGTTTTCCCACCCCTGAATGCAGCCTTCATGGGAACAAGGACCTGCTGTATCTTGTTCACCACTGGGTCTCCTGCCCCTAGAAAGTATCTGATGCACAAAATAAGTTAATTGAATATTTGATAATAAATGGATGTATGAAGTATTGAGAAGTGTAGGCAGTAGGTAGAGGAAAACCCAGGAAAAAGTTATATTACAGCATTTAGAAGGAAGACTAATGGTGTCTAAAAACAATCATTTTTATTGAATTTAGCAAAAGGGTCACAGATGGCAGTGGTAAGAGTAGTTTCAGTAGAATATTAGAAGCAGAATTCAAACACCTAGGCCTGAGGAATAAAAGAAAACAAAAGAGTGAAGAAAACAAATTTTTTCTATCCTTTCAAGAAGTTGGACTGTACAGAAAGGAAGAAAATAAAGAAATATTTAGAAGAGCAGCTTTTTCAAAGTAAATACAAACAAGCAACAATCTAGAAACAACTGTTAGAGTGTTAGAGGCACATTCTGAAAGCTATAAGGTCAGTGTTTTTGTTTTGTTTTCTTTTTAGTCTGAAACATTTTTGAACTTAAAAAGTCGCAAGAATATTTCAAAGAACTCCCACGTAATTTTTTCATGTGTAGGCCTCATTCAAGTTTCAGCAATTATCCCATAGAGTCTTTACAGCAAAAAGATCCAGTCCAGGATCACGTGTTGTACACAGTTGTCTTGTAATACTAAACTTTTCATTATGTAAGATTTCCTCAATTTTTCATTGACTTTTATCACTTTGATATTTCTAAAGACTGCAGGGCAGTCATTTTGTAGAATGTCTCTCAAATTGGTTTATCTGTTTCTTTATGAGTAGACCCAGGCAATACTATTTGCCTGGAGTATCACTGAAGTGATGCTGTTCTTTCCTCATTGCCTCCTACCGAGTAATATTTGATATTGATCCATCTCATTATTGGTGATTTTAACTTTCATCATTTGATTTTTTAACTGTAAAATCACATTTTACCCAATTTTATCTCATATTTGATTAGTAAATATTTTGTGGGGAGGAACTTTGAAATTATACAAAGTTCTGTTTTTTATCCAACTTTCACCCACTATTTTTAGTATCTATTGGAATGTATTTCTTGAATTATCATTATTGCAATGGTTGCCAAATGGTGATTTTTCTTATTCCAGCTTTCTTTCTTCATTTGTTAGCTATCATTCTATTGTAAGGAAGAACTAACTCTTCCTTCCATTTCTTTCTTTCTTTATATCATTGTAAACTCATGAATTGCTACTTTATTCATTTGGTTGTAAATGTTGCTGTTATTTATTTTTATGCTTAAATTGTCACAGATTTGGACATTTCGGTGTTTTTTTTTATATATAGGAATAATTTTGAATGCTCTGTATTTTCAGAAAATGAGCCAGTAGAACAGTTACTTTGAATCTTGGCTGTGATCAAAGTCACCTGAAGAGCTTTTAAATATCCTAATGCCCAGGCCACACCTCACACCAATTACACAAGAATTTTTGGAATTGAAACCCAGGTACAAATATTTTTTAAGGTCTCCGGTGATTCTAATCTGAAACCAAGTTTAAGAAGCACTGAAGAGAAAGGGGCATGCTAGGAACTTAGCAGAGATAGGAGATAACTGTTAAATGGCATGTACATGAAGACTAGAAAAAAATTAAATTCATATAAAAAGAGGAGAAATTTGCCCTGGACAGTAGGTTATAAGGACATAAGTATAAGATCAGGTTCCAATTTATTTTCTGTAGGTGACGGGTTAAGAATTTGAAGAATTTCCCACGTAGTAATTCTTTTTTCCTGTGAAGAAGCAGGTGAACTTGTAAGTTGAGATTTAGAGTAAATGGTGATGGAGACCAGTGAGGCTTAAAATAGCTGTTGTGAGGAGTTAGAAAATAATATAACCATACAACAGCGAGATCCTATTGAGGTATTGAAGACCCTTTCTTGGGGGCTCACACAAAATTAGTGACAATTTTCCTTGAATTTGCATTCAGTCAAGTAGATGCAAAATGATAAGAGGTTCAGAAATCAAAGGGCTGGGTTTAATTCCAGGGGGTAGAATTCACAGAGAAGTCGAATATAGGAAGGGTCAAGTGTGGGAATATGAGTAGTGTCAAAGACATGAACATCTTCTAAACATCTTTAACAGCAGTGGTTGAATTTTCAGGCTCTGTAGCAGGAATTATATTTGGGGCCGCGAGTTATTTTCAGCAGCTGTAAGTTATCTTTCTCTTCAGTAGATCAAAAGTGGAAAAATGGTGTGTGTTATCCTATTTTGCATGTGTTGTGCTCAGGGGCTTGCCATGTTTAGGACATCTGAAGTATGCCCTGGGATTTTACCTGAGCTTCTGCCTGTATAACTTGTGATTTCATGTTTTTGACATGTAAGGTTTCTTAGCTTTATCCTTTTATAGTTGCAGCTGGCCCTGATTCTGATTCTTCAGCTTTTTTACTTCAGTGCATCTTTGTTTTTGTTTCTATCATGATTAGGTATATACCACCTAGACCCTTCCTGGGAGGTTAAACCTCATGCATAGGCTATTTTAGGGAAAGTCGTATGCAACTATCTCTAATTACAATCCATTTGAAAAAAATATTCTCTTCAATTTACTCTTTTTAAAATAAGCTTTTCACAAGAAGACTGATTTTTATTTTCTTTGGTAGAAAATAGGTATTTCCGTAAAGGTCTGGGTCACAGTCTTATACTTATAATGGGTATAAGATCTCAAGTGTGGGTACAGCCATCACACTAGAGTTTGAAAATATTTCTTCATTATTTTTTATTATTTGTGATTGTCTTATAAAATAACAGTTTCATTGTGGTAAAATAGAAAGAATTGTTTTATGGCAAAAATAAGACCACTTTTAAGCTGCTTTTAACATTTTTTAAAAAATTGGTAAGTGGCATAGACAATGAATAATTACATATGTAAATAAAGGAAAACCAACTTATTAAGATAAATATTGGAGAAAACTACTTAAACTCAGTATCGAAGCATGTGATGAAAAATTAATGTGGCAGTGAAGCCACAGTATTACTACTGTAGGCAGAACTAAAGCAGCCGGTTGCCCCAAGTCAAGAGTCTAGAAAACATAGCAAGCTTAGGCATAATTCAAGCAGGAAGTCCAATGTGATAACCAATGTGTGGTACATCAGGGAAGAGTTACAGTCAGGGAAACAATTCAGAATCAGCAGGAAAATGGTGAGCCAAGGGAACACTGCCAATGTTACCATGATTATCTGTCAGTTCCCCCATCAGTGGACAGGCAACAGTAGCTTTGGAGAAAAAAAGGGCTAGATGCTTGCAGGGTTACCAGGGCCCTAGACTTATTTTTTCCTTCAGTGCCTTGAGTACTTATCAGTTCCAGTTGAAAACCATGAACCGTAGTTAAGATGTGAACATCAAAGATCTCAAGTTATTCTCAGGAAACTTGAGACTGTGAGAGAATGACTAGGGTAGCTGTGTCTCCTGTGTTAATGCTGTCAGGAGTGATAGTGGCCTTAGTGTCCTACGGAGGCAAAATGAAATCAAGCTGGCAACTGTTGAGCTGAATTCAGAATTTTAAACGAAGATTGCAGAAAACAATGAACCTTTTAAAAGAATAACACTAATATCATTTATTATGTGGTAGGTGGTGTTCTAAGTGTTTGATGAATGTTTATTCACTTAATTCTCACTAGGTCCCAATGAAGTATATGTTACTATTATCTTCTCTTTTCAAATGAAGAAACTGAAGAATAGAGAGGTTAAGCAACTTTCCCATGGTCAC
This sequence comes from Balaenoptera ricei, assembly GCF_028023285.1. NCBI lineage: Eukaryota > Metazoa > Chordata > Mammalia > Artiodactyla > Balaenopteridae > Balaenoptera > Balaenoptera ricei. The sequence continues at coordinate 118,428,072 of NC_082640.1, read as the reverse complement.
AGAACCCAGGCTATTTTACATGAAATTCTATCCATGGGCTACAAATTGAATAAGATTAACCAATAATGAAAAAGCCTCAGATCATATATCGATTCTATGATGTAAGAGATGCACTTGATTTTGATTAATTGGCATTAATTGATACATAACTTGAACACAGAACTTTAAATTGGTGCTTAAATTATTAACTGACATATCATATTCATACTCATAGTTGTGCAGTATGCACAACTTTCCTCAAAGCCTTTTTCTTCTCCTTCTCCCCCCTTCAATCCAGCTATTGCTATAAACTGTACCTCCCCACTCCCATCCTAACTAGGACAGATAATAGTTGATTTGAACTCAGCATATGGAGAACAAGGCCTTTATCAAGTATCCAAGATTGGTTCCCACAAAGAATAAAATGAGCTAACCAGCTTCGCAATGCTAGAAGAATTTTGAATAAAGGCAGCAGCATGTACAGCTGTAGCTAATTACAAATTTGGGCTTCACTTTTGTTAACAGCAGACTAATGTTTGCATACAAAGCATTTGTTGTAAATAAATAGCTTTAATAAGTGGGAAAAAAGACAGTAAGCAATACAATGCCAGGGGTAATTACAGCTGTTTGCAAAAGCCACAAATGCAGTATATAATTATCTTAATATGAAAAATGGAGATTATCTCATATTCTAAGCTCTTTATTAGGAGTAATTCTAACATTTGAATATTCTAGTATTTGAACAGTTGTCTGATTCTGACTTAATTTTCTTGATATGCTACTTTTGTAACATATAGGAATACAAAATAATACAACCTCAATGAATAAATCCTTATTTATGAATAAGATATTGAAGCACACTTGATCATAGATTTATAGCTTTTAGTTTGGTATGATTTACTGACTCAATTAAGCATAGTATAGAAAGGGTATTAAGAGCTCATATAGCTCATCTAAAGTAAGACTACTCACAAACCATCCCCTTCACTACTCTCCCCTTCCAAATAAAGATACCAACACTTTTTATTCTGTCATGATAACAGCAGTGTAGAGCTGCTGCATCACATTACAAGACTGATAGAAAAGCCCAAACAGCACAATATCTGTGGACTCACAGGTAGAAATTCTATATCATCTGAATTAGACTTTGTCCTGAGAGGCAAACAAGATTAATACAGAAGATAATTATACATTGACTATCATGTAATAGTAATGATAACTTAACTGAATTTGACATTCTGGTAAAAGATGTAAAAACAAATCCAAAATCATTCATAAAAAGCTAATGTTTATCCACACAAAAACCTACACACAAATGTTTTTCGAAGCTTTATTCATAATTGCCAAAATTTGGAAGCAATCAAGATATCTCTCAAGAGGTGAATGAATAAAGAAATGTTGGTGCATCCCTACATTGGAATGTTATTCAACAATAAAAAGAAATGAGCTATCTGGTCAGCAAAAGACCTAGAGTTACCTTAAATGCATATTGGTAAGTCAAAGAAGGCAATACAAAAAGACTGTACATACCGTATGACTCCAACTTACATAAAACATTTTGGAAAAGGCAAAGCTACAGCGACCAAGAAAGATCAGTGGTTGCCAGAGGTTCAAGAAGGTGGGGAGAGGGATGAATAGGTGAAGCACAGGGGATTTTTAGTGCAGTGAAACTATTCTGTATGATATTGTAATGTTGGATGCGTGTCATTTTATATTTGTCAAAACCTTGTAGTATGTTCAACACAAAGAGTGAACCCTGATATAGACTACAGACTTTAGTTAATAATAGTGTATTAATACTGGTTCATCAATTATAACAAGTGTACCCTGCCAATAATGTAAGATGTTAGTAATGGAATCTTGCGTGTGTGCAGGGGTGGAGAGGGTAGAGTACTCTGTATTTCCACTCAGTTTTTCTGTAAACCTAAAACTGCTCTAAAGAAATTGACTATCAATTAAAAAAAAAACTATGATTAATATTAACAAAAAATGGAAAAGGAGATTATTTAAAATTCAATAACAGGAAATCTGAAATTACCTTACTAAAAGTAAGGTAAAATCAATTAAAAATAATTTCTGGTGAGCAGTGCCTAAAATTTTCTCCTAAACTCACATTAGACACATTAGAATGTCTTTTTTTTAATTACAGACAAAATATTAATGTTTAAAACACTGAAAATGAGTATTGATTTCAGTTAATACTCTATGATTCTGTTAACAGTCTTCTATTACCAAAAGATTTTATTACTTTTTGTTAGGTAAAAGCTCAGTGAAACTAAAATGAGAAAAAAATCATACACGTATATTTGCCTGGAAGTAGGGAGGCAAAGGAGAGGAAGCACCTACTGATAAAAGTAACAGGTATATTTTAAATTAGACACCAAAATCAAATAATATCTTAAAAGTGCCTTTAAACTACAACAATTATGTAAAAAACTGGATAATAAAGAGAAAATTTATACTCAGGGAAATAAAAATGCCATTAAACAAAACTAAAGGTTTGCCTCAATTCTTAAGAGAAATATGGTAAAGAAAAATTTCAATTCAAAATAGCCTTTGAAACAAATAGGGTTGCAGTATTAGATTATAAATTAGTATATGGACAGGCTGTTCTAGACCTAATTAGTAAACTAAGTGAAGACAGATTACCCAGGCTATATGATACTTTCTTAAAGTTTTAAAGGAAATCTTTTTGCTTGATAGTATGAAATTCTTTAAAATAGGAGGAAGCATACTGAGCTACAGAATATCCATTTGTAGGGCTGTCAGGTAAAATTCAGGATGCTGAGTGAGATCTAATTTCAGATAAACACCATGTTTTTCTTTTTAATATAAATATGTTCCATGAAATATTTGGTGCGTGTTTATGCTAAAATGTATTTTTTAATTAAAATTTATCTGGATTTATTTTTGTTTTTTAAATCTGGCAACCTGACACTTTGCCAATCTTGCATATTTATAAGCCTTGAAGAACGTAGAATTTAACCATTTAGACTCATTTTTACCCATATTCATTTCTGGAATTATCAAAATGACAATTCCAAAATGATAATGGAATACTTAAATAAGCAGTAGTGTTTTGAATGCTTACTTGTAAGATTCTGTGTTTAAGCTATGTTGGTAAATATTCTGCCTTCATAGAGGATATACTGATGAAGCATTTGCAGATGATTATAACAGACCTAATGGACTATTATTTTAATTTGATGTAAAATTGCATATAAAGAGGCAACTATTGCATGTGATTGATACAGACGTTCAAGAAATCTTTGATGAATGTCCACAGCAAAAGCTATTTAAATAAAAATAGCTGTCAGAAGCTAGGGGGGATATCTTACAAAGAGCAATCAAAGAGAAAGGATAAATAGACACTTCTCTGGCAGGAGCAGTGTAAGTATCAACAGAAAAATTCACCAGAGATAAGAATTTGGCCAGATTTATTTAGTATTTATATGCACTATCTGTTAGAGGGAATGCACAATAAAATTCCCAACTTTCATTGAAATGCCAAGCTTATGAGGATGAACAGGGTATTTTCAGGATACTGTGAAAGTAGCCAAAACATGTGGTAAATGAATTCCAGTGTTGGCTATTTCAGTGCAATGCCTTGCATGAACACAAATGTAAACAGTACTTTTAGGTTGGTGGCCTCCAAACTACTCATTTTTCAAGGGTACTAGAGAGGGTTATTGCAATTCTCTGAAAAATTAATCAGACAACTATGCTACTGTGACCAGAAACATCCAGTACAATTCTTAATAGCATAAGGCAAATTACAAAGAAAATTAAAACTATTATCATACACTTACATTAATTCATAATACATTTATGTCTGGATTTTGATTCAAACTGATGCATCTAGATAAAGATTTAGTAAAATTGGAACTTGTTTAAGAAATTGGGGGTGATCTAAGAACAGAACATTGTTGTCACAAATGACAGGATTTTTTTCCTTTTTAAAGGCTAATCTTCCATTCCATTTTCTTTATTCATTTATCCTTCTTTAGACATTTAGGATGCTTCCATGTCTTGGCTATTGTGAATCATGCTGTAATGAACATGGAAATTCAGATGTCTGTTCAAGATCTTGATTTCAATTCTTTTGGATATATACCTAAAAGAGGGATTTCTGGATCATATGATATTTTTAATTTTTTTTTTTTTTTTGAGGAACTTTCATACTGTTTTCCATAGTGGCTGCACCAGTTTGCCTTCCCACCAGTAGTGTTCCCTTTAGTCCACATCCTTGCCAATACATGTTATCTTTTGGGTTTTGATAATAGCCATTCTAACAGGCATAAAGTACTGTCTCCTTATGGTTTTGATCTGCATTTCCCTGATGATTAATGATATTTGGCACCTTTACAAATACCTACTGACCTTTTGTATGTCTTCTTTGGAGAAATGTCTATTTAAGTCCTCTGCCCATTTTTGTAATTGAGTTGTTGTTTTTTGCTATTGAGCTGTAGAAGTTCTCTATATATTTTGGATAATAACCCTTTATCACATATATGGTTTGCAAATACTTTCTTCCATTTTGTAGGTTGCCTTTTCATTTTGTTGATTATATCCTTTACTGTGCAAATGCGTTTTAGTTCATGTAATCCCATTTGTCTGTTTTGTTTTTGTTGTCCGTGCTTCTGGCATCGTATCCAAGAAATCGTTGCCAAAGCCAATCACAGGAAGCTTTTTCCTTATGTTTTCTTCAAGGAGTTTCACTGTTTCAGGTCTTACATTTAAGACTTTACTTTATTCGAGTTGATTTTTGTGTGTGGTATAAGGGTCCAATTTAATTCTTTTGCAAGTGGATATCCACTTTTCCCAACACTGTTTTTTGAGGAGATTATTCTTTCCCCATATGTATGTAGTCTTGGCACCATTGTCAAAATTCATTTAACCATATATGTGGAGGTTTATTTATAAGTTTTCTATTTTGTTTCCTTGGTCTATATGTCTATTTGTATGCCGTAATCATACTATATTGATTACTGTAGCTTTGTAATATGTTTTGAAATCAGGGAGTGTGGTGCCTCCAGCTTTGTTCTTCTTTCTCAAGATTGTTTTGGCTATTCAGGGTGCTTTGTGGTTCCATATAAATTTTTGGATTATTTTTCCTATTTCTGAGAAAAATACCATTGGGATTTTGATCAAGATTGTATTGAATCTGTAGACCACTATGGTTGGTGTGAACATTTTAACAGTATTCAGTGGTGAACATGAGATGTCTTTCAATTTATTTGTTTTAAAATTTCTTTGATGAATGTTTTGTAGTTTTCAGGTATAAGTCTTTCACTTCCTTGGTTAAGTTTATTCCTAAGAGTTTTATTCTTTATGATACTATTGTAAGTGAGATTATTTTCTTAATTTCCTTTTCAGATTGCTTTTTGTTAGTATATCAAAATGCAACTGATTTTTGTATGTTTATTTGTATACCACAATTTTACTGAGTTTATTTATTAGTTCTAACAGGATTTTTTTGTATAATCTTTAGGCATTTATGCATGTAACATCATGTTATCTGCAAACAGATAATTTTAACTCTTCCTTTGGATTTGGATGCCTTTATATAGTTTTCTTGCTTAATTTCTCTGTCTAGGATTTCCAGTACTGTATGTATAGAAGTAGTTAAGAGGAGGCATCCTTGTCTTGTTCCTGATCTTAGAGGAAAGGTTGCAGATTTTCACTGGTGAGTATGACACCTGTGGGCATGTTGTGTATGGCCTTTATTATGTTGAAGTAATTTCCTTCTATTCCTGGTTTGTTAAATGTTTTTAATCATGAATATTTAATTTTTTCAATTGCTTTTTCTGCATCTATTGATATGATCATACAAATTTTTATTTTCCATTCTGTTAATGTGGTGTTTTACATTGCTTGATTTTCACATGTTGGCTCAGCTTACATCACAGGGAAACATCCCAGAGACTTGATCATGGTGTATAATCCTTTTAATGTGTGGTTGAACTCAGTTTGCTAATATTTTGTTGAGGATTTTTGCATCTATATTCATCAGAAATATTTGCCTCTAGTTTTCTTGTAGTGTTCTTATCTGGCTTTGGTATTAGGGTAATACTAGTCTTATAAAATGAGTTTGGAAGTGTTCCCTCCCCTTCAGTTTTTTTGGAAGAGTTCGAGAAGTATTGGCATTAGTTCATCTTTAAATGCTTGGTAGAATTCACCTGTGATGCCATCCTATCCTGGGATTTTCTTTTTCAGAAGGTTTTGTATACTGATTAAATTTCCTTACTAGTAATTGGTATGTTAAGATTTTTTTATTTTTTCATGATCCAGTCTTGGTTGATTTTGTTTCTTGGAATTTGTCTGTTTCTTCTGTGTTGTCCAATTGTTGGTGTATAATCAATCTTAATTGTTTCCTATGATCTTTTTACTCCTTTAATGTCTCCTATTTAATTTATGATATTATTTGATTCTTCCCTTTTCTTAGTCTAGCTAAAGTTTTGTTAATTTTGTTTATATTTTCAAAAACAACTTCTAGGTTTGTTATTTTTCTATTGTTTCTGTGATTTATGAGTGGAATGGCTGCTGGAGTATGCAGACATTCCAGCTGGTAAGGTTCACAGGTAGGCTGGCAGGGTTGACAATCTGGTATTTGAGATCCACACAACAGTTCCTGTGAACTCTTACTTATTTTCTTTGGTCTTGGCTGCCCCAGATGAACTAGCCATGCCAATTCCCTCAGCATTCTGGATGGGGTGAGACAGAAGTGGACCTCTCAGGCAATGCACTAAAAAACTGGGGAAGTTTGATGCTCACTTCACTCTCTTTCCCTTGCAGAAGAAATCACTGGCCAAAAGGGTCTCTCTTGGCACTGTGTTGAGCTGGCTTGGGAGAGGCTTGATATGAGTAAAGTGGAACAGTTTTTAACACTTTTCAAAGTTAACAACTTTTTAAAATTTGTGGTTTGTTATTGTTTGTTTGTTTTATCGAAGTATAGTTGATTTACAATATTGTGTTAGTTTCAGGCATACAGCAAAATGATTTGGTTACACATGTATATATGTATATATCTATATTCTTTTTCCATATTAGTTTATTACAAGATATTGAGTATGCACACTACCATATATAAAACAGATAAACAACAAGGATTTACTGTATAGCATAGGGAACTATATTCAATATCTTTTATGGATTTTGTGTTCTACCAATATGTTGGAACTTCTCAACTGTATTCCAGTGCTCTCTTAAAGGTATTTTCAACTATGGGTGGTTGGTAAATTGGGTTTCTGAGTGTGGATGGGTGCTGACACCTCTTTTTCCATCATTTTACTGATTTCACTCCTTACCCCTTTTCAGCTGGGTTGCATTGATGCTTAATATATATTAGTGTTAATCATTTGCCAAGTATATATGTTCTCTTAAATCTACCATTTTTGTTAATGATTCATTTATTTCTTTTGTTGTATTGAAGTTTTGGATTTATTAAAATCAAATTTATCAAACTATTATCATTTTTTTCTTTTTGCTCCTTGTGTCCTGTTGAAATCTTTTTCTCTCCTATCAGTCTATAAATTGGTTCTAATTTCTTTAATAAGTATAAAAGTTTAGGCCTTCATTCACTTGGATTTAATCTTTGTGAACTGTGTATGGTAGACTACACTACATAATGTACACAACAGGATTGTTAAATCTTTCTAGTAAATTATGTCATTTATTCTTGTTGCTTTTTAATCCTAAAACTGCTTTTGTACCTTAAGTCTGAATTATCAACTGTGAATGTACTTGCAACTATTTTCTTTTACTTAGTGTTTGCTTCATATATCTCTTATATAACATATAACTGGATTCTTCCCCTCACAGATCTTTATTTCTGTCTTTAGGCTCTAGGGATAACTTTTCTAAATAATAATTTAATCAGGAAATATGAGTCCTTAAGAGATGAGCTTATTAGTCCATTTGTGTTTTTTGTGATTATAGATATATTTGGGTTTATTTATTTTATTCTTTTCTTTCTCTGTAGTTTCTATTTTTTTAATGAATTGATCAAGTTTTCTTTATTTCCCACCCTTTTCCTCTGTTAGTTTTGAATATATGTATTATATTGGTATTTAAACTGTTTATAATTTTAACTCAAACTTGACTGAAAATAAGTTGATAATCTTATCTCCCAAATGATCTAAAGATACTAGAATTTGTAATTCCAATCTCCTCTCACACCATCATCATAATCCTATCTGTTATTATTTTACAGTATTGTATTTCCAATTTGTTTTCAAACTATTCAAGACATTGTTATCATTTTATAAAACTGACTTTTAGTTAGGTCAGCTCACATATTTACTGATCTATTCATTCAACTTTTTTTTTCTTTTTTGGTCTTATTTGTTCCTTCTGAGTTGAAATTCCTTCTTACTGAAGTTTATCCTTTAGTAATTTTTCTAGTGAGGTTTTGTTAGTGGCAAATTCTTTCTCCTTTTTATTGTCTAAATATGTCTTTCATTTGCTCTATTGAATCATTGTTTACCTGAACTTAGAATTTGGCTCAACAATCATTTTCTATCATTACTTTGCTATTATTATTCCATTACCTTCTGGCTTCTGCTTTTGCTGGTGAGAAGTTGTTTCTTTATTGGGGGGGGAGGGGGGGTAAGTTTATTTTTTTATTTTTAAGATGCAGTGTTTTAACTCCAGGTCCCATAAGATATTCTTTTTTTGGTTTATATTTTAAAGATTCAGTCTGATCATCTAATCATGGATTTATTCTAAATATTCTGCTTAAGATGAATTGTAAATCCTAAATTTGAAAACTTTCTGCTTGTTCTCCTGAAATATTACCTCTTTTGTATCTATTATTTGTTTTTTCCTTTGCCACACACATTAGACAAATGTTGGGTCACCTTTGTCTATTCTTCATGCTCCTTACTCTCCTTTTGTTAGCATGTCCTTCTTTATACAGTTGTGTTGCATTTGGGATAATTTTCTCGCATCTTTCTTTAGTTTATGAGTTTTCTCCTTAGCTGTCTAATTTATTATATAATCCATTTATTGGATTTTTAATTTCTGTGATATTTTCTTTGTAGAAGTCTGAATTATTTATGTTTCTATATATGCATCTTTTTAATAATTTGATAATGTTTTTGATTCTTCTCCGCATTTAATCATTTCATGCAAAACAGAAAACTTATTATCTGATGTACATGGTGGTTTAATGTGATGTTATTTGTATCTTAGAACTTTTACTCAAGGCTAGCAGTTTCATTGTGTATTTGAGATTATACATGGCATCATGTTCAATGGGGATTGAAGTGAGAATATTGGGCAGCTGGTGGGGAGGGTTTTTCCTTCCACAATAGTTATGCATTTGCTTTTTAAAAAATACCTTAAAATTTTCAATGGTTTGTGTCTAAAATTTTTGTTAATTTCTTTGCCTGGAGGGTCACAGACCATGTAGTGTTGAAAATTTTAACCCCAGATCTGCTGTGGTCAGGCATGTGGTTTCAAAACCTCAGGGGAAATATATCAGAGCACAGCCAAAACAGACCACCTTCTTTGTCATCCCATTTTACCAGAGTACAGGTATTTTTCTTTTTCAGTCTTTCATTAGAGTTGCACCCACTTGAGATACGTAGCTTTATATGAGAATCTCAGTCCCAATTTCTTATCTTAACTTGCCTCAAGGCTTCATCTCCTATCCACATCTTGGCATTGAAACATAAGCCCCTGAGTTACTTGGGCTAGTGATTCTCAAGCACATTGGTACCATCCTCTAAGCAAGTTTTGGTTGTCACAATGACAGAGGTCATGCAGGTATTTTGAAGTTGGAAAACAAGGATGCTAATCATCCTAAATTCCTATGACACAGACCACATAATGAAGAATTGACCTGCCCTAAGTACCAGTAGCTTCTCATTGAGAAATATTGACCTTGACCAGGATAATCACCCTGTCAGCTCATGCAGTTACCACCTTCACTTTTAGTTCTGTGTTCATTTCTGATCTTTAGTAATATGCAGTAATATTCCTTACTTTTCTATAAGCTCATCTAGTCATATAGAAGAAAATTTATAGTGTAATACTTATCATTATACAACTTGAAGTTTTTTTCAACTTGTTTAATCAGTTATATTACCAAAATCAGATTTCCGAATGTACGTATTCATTCACATATGTAGTGTGCATATATATCTGTTAATCTACATATCTAGCCATTTATATGTCATATTATCTTCCTGTTTTTCTGTACTTAAATATGAATTGAAAAATACTTATGCTTATATTGACTTCATGCTAATAATTATTATATATGAGTTGTAACTTTTGATGTGATGTGAATTTTGGAATTTTTTACAATGCTTAAATTCTTCATAATATCATGCCTTTTTTCTTTGCTGAATGAATATACTGATTATAATTGAAGACAATAAAATCAGGAAAAGTTATGGTGAATATGACTGTTTCTAAAATCTCAGAACCCTAACATTAAAGATAGAGAGAAGTGTAGCCTCTCCTTTGGAAATAGATGACAAAAGCAGAGTAGCTCTATCTGTAACCCAAAAGACAGTCATCAAATTTGCCCACCCAAACACTATTCACATTCACTTTTTTCCTTGCCTTCCTCTCTAGATAGGCCAGGAAACTGAAATTTCAGTTTTCTATATCTCACAGCTAGGGGGTCTCATATAATCTGCTTCTCGCCATTGAGATTTATGTGGAAGAGTACCTGCTGGGATTGCGGGAAGTGTACAGAAGTCTGTATTTAGAAGCTAAAAATTACCAGGCTTCAGGCTGTGCCTTGATGATCAGTTTGACTGTGTTTACATGTTAAATGAATTGACCAAAAGCATAAGGACTACAAGTTGGCTATATTTCTGACAGCAGAATTTTTAAAGAAACTCTGGCCCTGGCCAGCTACAGCCTCTGTTTATTCAATCCCTAATATAAACACTGTATCTCTTAAGATGGATGAAAAACACTGTATCTCTTAAAATGGATAGAGATGAAGGAAAATGCTGCTATAGCCACACGGGTCACAGGAAGAATATCCCCATTCCCTTTGTCCAAGGTGTTAACCCTTGAAGGATAATGAAAAAAGATTTTTTGTACAGTCTCAAGGGGTAGAGCCTCATTTACCCTTTGACTCTTCTGTCTTTTTCCTTCCTGTAATTAAGATATGATGTCTGGTTAGGCAGTAGTCCTGCTGTGAATTTTAGGTACTTAATGCAAAGACAGCATTATGATCTCTTGATGCCAATATTGAGCCACTGAACCAATTCTAGTCTCTCTATCTCTTGACTATTCAGGTATTCTATTACATGCAGATATAAGTACTCCTCACTGAAACATCCATAATGGAGAATTTTTTTTTTTTTTTTTAATCTTAACTCCTTTAGGAGCTTACAGCATGAAGATAGAAATTGTTCTTGGATTTCCAAGACCTGTGTTCAGTGTTCACGTAATGTTTGACCTGGACAGTTATTGAATAGTGATTGAGTACACTTCTGTCTCCTTTGTCCTTTCTTTTCTTCCTTCTTTGTGCATTTCTTTCTTAATCAATTGAAATATTTATTCATTTAATGATCACCTGTTACCATCCATTACATTAAAATGGTATCTTATAAAGGCATTTTGCTTTATCATACCTAGCTCAGATTTGCTGTGTGGATATACATTTATAAAATAATGTATTCAGTTACTTTGCACTCACTTTCATGTTCAAACTTTAGTCATAATTTATTTTTGTTGTTAGAGTTTCAAGATTACCCTATATATAGTATCCTTCTTTAATGTATGCATATAAATGAATGATACTCTGAAAATATCACATATTCCAACTTCAATACTTATTGAATGCTACTTACGTGCTAGAAATGATGAGACTTTTTGCATGTACATTATTTAATCTATGCAATAATCTGAAGGCTGATATCATTTCTCTTGTATGTATAAGGAAAATATTGAATAAAATTCAAGAAAATGTGACTTAATATTCTATTCAGTATTATTGTCAGTGTGCTAATCACTATGAGGACAAGAAAAGATTTTGTCCCTGCTCCATGGCTTTGTAGTTTAAAAGGGAAATTCATAGGCAACATGGGATTTGCTGTGGAATCCCAGAGGAGGAGGACATGATTGAATCTATTCAGGGGAGACTTAGGAAAGGCTTTTCAATGGAGGTGATATTGGAGCTGAGTTTTAAAGATTGTGTGACAGTTTTACCAGATAGAGGAAGAACAGGTACTCTCTACAGGAAGAAGGCTATTCACATGCATGGCATATTCAGTGAATTGTTAGGTTTTCTGTGTAAGTAGAGCACTAGCTCTGGTTATCATTATAATCATTTGTTCTGCCCATAATTACCAGGATGACTATTGTTCGATAATTCACCTTCTGCCTGTTGATTGGAGTTTCCTCTCTTCACTTCTCTTAAAAGTGGATTGAGGAAGCCTAAGTCCAAAGAAAAACCCTGAAATTTGAATATTTGTGTGGAAGTCATTGAACATTCCCATTAGGACTTTAAATAGAAATGGGATTATTTTCACAGAAAAATAATCAGTACAATATTCAGCATTCATAAAATTTGAGTTGCTTGACCAGTTTTTCACACTATCTCAGTATAAATTAATCAAGTTTAATCTTATGGATCAATTCTTGAGTAAGAATTTAAACTAAGAACAATTTCACATGAATTTCCTTTTATAAATTTATTTATTTATTTATTTTTGTCTGTGTTGGGTCTTCGTTTCTGTGCGAGGGCTTTCTCTAGTTGCAGCAAGTGGGGGCCACTCTTCATCGCGGTGCGCGGGCCTCTCACTATCGCGGCCTCTCTTGTTGCGGGGCACAGGCTCCAGACGCGCAGGCTCAGTAGTTGTGGCTCACGGGCCCAGTTGCTCTGCGGCATGTGGGATCTTCCCAGACCAGGGCTCGAACCCGTGTCCCCTGCATTGGCAGGCGGATTCTTAACCACTGCGCCAGCAGGGAAGCCCCATGAATTTCCCTTTTTGTTATCCTAAACTACATTTCCAAGGTATGAAGCATATGTTGTAAGGAATGATTATTGATACATTTTTAACCTAATATTGTGTTCAATCTTTGATCTTCAAGTTTGAAATATTGAATATATCATTAAAATAATATGTTTAAAAAATAAATATTAACATTGTTGGAAATTGCATTAAAGATTCATATGGCATTCTTTAATTTCCTTTTTGTTTAACATAATGATATGAATTGACAGAAAGATTAGTGTTTTCTTGAAAAGACATAGTTTTAGTTATATTTCTCCTGTCCACACCATGTTATAAAATATCTATGTTGTGAAAAGCAAAGTTTTACCCACAAGCTAATGCAAATTGAAGAAGGGTTCTCTTAGGTCTTACCTGAAGTGAGGAGAGAAAAAAAATCTAAACATTATTAGTCTGAATGAAAAATGGTAGGCAGAAATGTGTAGTCAAGTAATTAGGAATGGAATTTGAATAGGTGCTCTGCTTAAGTTTGGAGCAAGTATCTGTTTCTATAATTTTCATTTTGGAATCAATCTATTATCAAGTTAATTCTTTACAGGCAATTTTTAAATTTAAATAATCTCTTAAATAATTATTCAACTATAATAGGTAGTTGAATTTACTAATAATTTACTAATGCCAGATTTGGCCTCACATTGGCAGTAAGCACATAGGGTAAAATGATCCGTACATGTTAAAAAACATATTACCTTCTCTAAAGCTAGTACGTTATGGGGAGAAAGTGCTGATATGAATGAAAGGGAGAGAGAAGGGAAACCAAGAACAAACCATAAGAAATTAAAGCATAAGAAGAATTTAACATACAACTTTCACTGAAATACAGATATGACTTTATAAAAGCCAGCAAACTGAGAAGTTACATGTAATTAAAAATTCCTCTTTTTATTTGTTCAAGGTGTTGAGCCTCAATTGAATTGCATTTTGGTCATTTCTATTAGATAATTTTTTTGTATTTATCATTTTCTTATTTTCAATTTTTATTTTGTATTTCTATTGGAGTGTAGTTGCTTTACAATATTGTGTTAGTTTATACTGTACAGCAAAGTGAATCAGCTATACGTATACATATACCCCCACTCTTTTGGATTTCCTTCTCATTTAGGTCACCACAGAGTACTGTGTAGAGTTCCCTGTGCTATACAGTAGGTTCTCATTAGTTATCTATTTTATACATAGTATCAATAATGTATATATGTCAATCCCAATCTCCCAATTCATCCCACCCCCCTTTCCCCCTTAGTATCGATACGTTTGTTCTCCACATCTGTGTCTCTATTTCTGCTTTGTAAATAAGATCGTCTATACCAATTTTTTCAGATTCCACATATATGCATTAATATGCAATGTTTGTTTTTCTCTTTTTGACTTACTTCACTCTGTAGGAAAGTCTCTAGGTCCATCCATGTTTCTACAAATGACCCAAGTTCGTTCCTTTTTATGGCTGAGTAATATTCCATTGTACATGTGTACCACAAGTTCTTTATCCATTCCTCTGCTGCTGGACATTTAGGTTGCTTCCATGTCCTGGCTATAGTAAATAGTGCTGCAGTGAACATTGGGGTGCATGTGTCTTTTTGAATTATGGTTTTCTCTGGGTATATGCCCAGTAGTGGGATTGCTGGGTCATATGGTAGTTCTTTCCATTTTTAGTTTTTCAGGAACCTCCATACTGTTCTCCATAGTGGTTGTATCTATTTACATCCCCACCAACAACGCATGAGGGTTCCCTTTTCTCCACACCCTCTCCAGCATTTATTGTTTGTAGATTTTTTGATGATGACCATTCTGACTAGTGTGAGGTGATACCTCATTGTAGTTTTGATTTGCATTTCTCTAATAACTAGTGATGTTGAGCATCTTTTCATGTGTTTGTTGCCCATCTGTATGTCTTCTTTGGAGAAATGTCTGTTTAGGCCTTCTGCCCATTTTTGGATTGGGTTGTTTGTTTTTCTGATATTGAGCTGCATGATATGCTTACATATTTTGGAGATTAATCCTTTGTCAGTTGCTTCATTTGCAAATATTTTCTCCCATTCTGAGGGTTGTCTTTTGGTCTTGTTTATGGTTTCCTTTGCTGTGCAAAAGCTTTTAAGTTTCATTAGGTCCCATTTGTTTATTTTATTTTGTTTTATTCTCATTACTCTAGGAGGTGGGTCAAAAAAGATCTTGCTGCAATTGATGTAAAAGAGTGTTCTGCCTGTGTTTTCCCCTAAGAGTTTTATAGTGTCTGACCTTACATTTAGGCCTTTAATCCATTTTGAGTTTATTTTTGTGTATGGTCTTAGGGAGTGTTCTAATTTCATTCTTTTACATGTACCTGTCCAGTTTTCCCAGCACCCACTTATTGAAGAGGCTGTCTTTGCTCCATTGTATATTCTGGCCTCCTTTGTCATAGATTAAGTGACCACTGATGCGTGGGTTTATCTTTGGGCTTTCTATCCTGTTCCATTGATCTATATTTCTGTTTTTGTGTCAGTACCATACTGTCTTGATTACTGTAGCTTTGTAGTATAGTCTGAAGTCACGGAGCCTGATTCCTCCAGCTCCATTTTTGTTTCTCATGATTGCTTTTGCTATTCGAGGTCTTTTGTGTTTTTTACAAATTGTAAAATTTTTTGTTCTGGTTCTGTGAAAAATGCCATTGATAATTTGATAGGGATTGCATTGAATCTCTAGATTGCTTTAGGTAGTGTAGTCATTTTCATAATATTGTTTCTTCCAATCTAAGAACATGGTATTTCTCTCCATTTGTTTGTGTCATCTTTGGTTTCTTTCATCAGTGTCTTATAGTTTTCTGAGTACAGATCTTTTGCCTCCTTAGGTAGGTTTATTCCTAGGTATTTTTTCTTTTTGTTGCAATAGTAAATGAGATTGTTTCCTTAATTTCTCTTTCTGATCTTTTGTTGTTAGTGTATAGGAATGCAAGAGATTTCTGTGTATTAATTTTGTATCCTGCAACTTTACTAAATTCATTGATTAGCTCTTGTAATTTTCTGGTGGCATCTTTAGGATTTTCTATGTATAGTATCATGTCATCTGCAAACAGTGACAGTTTTACTTCTTCTTTTCCAACTTGTATTCCTTTTATTTCTTTTTCTCCTCTGATTGTTGTGGCTAGGACTGCCAAAACTATGTTGAATAATAGTGGCAATAGTGGGCACCCTTGTCTTGTTCCTGATTTTAGAGGAAATGATTTCAGTTTTTCACCATGGAGAATAATGTTTGCTGTGGGTTTATCATATATGGCCTTTATTGTGTTGAAGTAGGTTCCCCCTTTCCCCACTTTCTGGAGAATTTTAATCATAAATGGGTTTTGAATTTTGTCAGGACCTTTTTCTGTATCTATTGAGATGATCATATGGTTCTTATCCTTCAATTTGTTAATATGGTGTATCACATTGATTAATTTGCATATTTTGAAGAATCCTTGCATCCCTGGGATAAATCCCACTTGATCATGGTGTATGATCTTTTTAATGTGTTGTTGGATTCTGTTTGCTAGTGTTTTGTTGAGGATTTTTGCGTCTATGTTCATCAGTGATATTGGCCTGTAATTTTCTTTTCTTGTGACATCTTTGTCTGGTTTTGGTATCAGGGCGATGGTGTTCTCATAGAATGAGTTTGGGAGTGTTCCTACCTCTGTAATTTTTTGGAAGAGTTTGAGAAGGATAGGTGTTAAGCTTTTCTCTATATGTTTGATAGAATTTGCCTGTGAAGCCATCTGGTCCTAGACTTTTGTTTGTTGGAAGATTTTTAGTCACAGTTTCAATTTCATTACTTGTGATTGGTCTGTTCATATTTTCTATTTCTTCCTGGTTCAGTCTTGGAAGGTTGTATTTTTCTAAGAATTTTTCCATTTCTTCGAGGTTGTCCTTTTTATTAACATATAGTCGCTTGTAGTGGTCTTTTATGATCCTTTATATTTCTCTGGTGTCAGTTGTAAGTTCTCCTTTTTCATTTCTAATTTTATTGATTTGAGTCCTCTCCCTTTTTTTCTTGGTGAGTCTGGCTAAAGGTTTATCAATTTTGTTTTTCTTCTCAAAGAACCAGATTTTAGTTTTATTGATCTTTGCTATTTTTTTTTTGTTTCTATTTCATTTATTTCTGCTCTGATCTTTATGATTTCATTCCTTCTACTATCTTTGGGTTTTGTTTGTTCTTCTTGAGATTTTTCTTGTTTCTTGAGGTAGGATTGTACTGCTATAAACTTCCCTCTTAGAACTGCTTTTGCTGCATCCCATAGGTTTTGGGTCATTGTGTTTTTGTTGTCATTTGTTTGTAGGTATTTTGGAATTCCTCTTTGATTTCTTCAGTGATCTCTTGATTATTTAGTAGTGTATTGTTTAGCCTTCATGTGTTTGTGTTTTTTACAGTTTTTTTTCCTGTAATAAAAACATGAACGCATGGAGGAAAAAAACTGTAAAAAACATTTTTATTGGATTTTGAATGCTATCAAGATTTTAAGGGAGGATGCATCATAGAATTATGGTAATAAAGACTTGTCTTAATGAACTTCATGTGTCCTCTCTCAATGCAACTTTATTTTGGCGTTAATGAGTATAGTACTTAAATGAAATGCATTGATTGATTCACAGCCTCTGAGAGAAAGTCTTGCTGTACATTGGAAAGTAATTAAAGGTTATTTGTATTATTTTTATTCTTCTAGAAAGGATGGATAGAAATAGGTGGTGCTAATATATTATCAAGTATCAATGATAAGGAAATTAATATAACCTTTACATTGACGATGAGCAGGTTTTAAAATGGCTTCTTTCAAGTGTGGTGAATGGTTTGGTCTCTACCTAAAACTAGCTTTTTAGAACATTTGATAAACTGAGGTGTGAGGTACACCATCAGTAAATGTTCATATATTTAACAAAATCAGAAGCCTTATATCCTGATATATGCCACTGCCTCATCTCACAAGATGAGTTAAATATAGCCAGTGAGATTGCATTCTAGGAATTCAATTATGATATATAGCTGCTCATAATTTGCAGGAATTAGCTCTTCATAATAAGGTCAACAGGATATATTCACTAGAAAATTAATAGAATATGGGCATTCATTTGTCTTCTTTATTCACAAATTCAGGAGTGGGTAGAAATTTCACAAAGGAAAGGAATACTTTCTATTTGTGGTCATGGAGCCTGTGACATAAAAGGTCCACCTAGCCCCTGGACCAGTGAATCCCTACTGTCTTGATTAGTTGTCAGTGCATTTCCCCAAGGTCAAGTACTAGAGGAAGAAGTTAAAAAGAGACCCATGATTCATTTATTCTCCAGTTGTCGGGTGGGGTTTTGGGTAAGCGTGCATTTCCAGGGAAAAGGAAAGAAGGCAGGTGGCTAGGTCTTTTCTTCTTGAGAATATGATAGCTGGGCCTCTGGGAAAACAGCCTGATGAAATATGTAAGGAGAGGAGTCCTTATCTATACACAGCTTTGAGCAGAATGTCCTAGATTTGGGAATGCTTGTGATAAAACAAACCAGCTGTCTGTTGATTTATGAGACATGGCTCTCATATGATTCTCTGGGGTATAAAATGGTGACATTTCATGAGTTTAATGCCCTCTGCTATCTGAGGGGACTCAAGTACCTCTTAAAGAACTTTTCTATTATTTTGGGCTAGGGAATACATTCCTGATGCCATGAGAAAGGATGTGGGAGCCACAGAGGAAGTCCCAGTACTCTCCTTGCTTCACCCAGGCCTCTTGAATACCTCTATTCTTTAAGTTATTAGTAGATCTTGATACTGGCTAAGTTCTTTGATCTATGAGAGTCTGATTTGACAAGCTGATCTTTTGAGTTTGCTCAACTGTCAAGAGCAAAATGATTAGGAGCAACTCTTGGAGCATAATTTGTATGGATATTTTTACTGATGGAACACTAGGTCTGTTAATAACAGTACAGCTTGTTTGGAACCAAAAAGGGAGCATCAGATTCACAACTAATGATATAGCATAGTTGATATTTCTAGACCTAGTAATAGAACATAAAAGTAGCCTTGAAAAATCTATATTCCCTTGCTGATTAAAATTTAGAGAGAAGTATATTATGGTCACAGGATATATGGTACTTCAAATTTAGCATTTTGAATTCTTGATGTTGGGTCGTGCAATACTTTTGAGGAGGAGATAAAAGAGTTCAGACTCTCTTACAGGGAGGAGGGCTGTTGCTCTTCCCTTCTCCCTCGAAAATAATAATTCCAATCTTTCTTTTCAAAATCTTGTTCGTTTTTCTTCTTTTTTCCCCCTTGCTCTCAAATTCTGCACTATCAAGAGAGTAATTCTTTGAGTAAGATGTTCTGAAATCTATCTGCACTCTGGCAGCACAAGGTGAGGCAGGTGTCAATAGTGCAGGCACTGTGCCTTGAGTGGCGATTCATTTATATGTTTGCCAATCCTTGATTTAAGCCGATCGACACACGACAAGGTCAGCTGGAATTAGATAAGACTGTTTCTAAAAAATGTGTTGATGCTACCTTCGGAGATAATCTATAAGCTGTTAAGGAATTCTTATTCTGATTTTCAAAGGCATAGTCCTCTCAAAGAGTTAGAAAGGAGAGTAAAATAACTACTCTGACAGTGGAATTTTCAAAATAATTTATACAACATGATTTGAAACAGCAAAAGATTTTTTTCCCTGTTCTCAAAGGCTAGATATTTATACAGCAAATCAAAAGAAACATCTTGGGAAAGGAATAGTGCATATTATTGAAAAGGCCTTTCACTCAGCCTCCAGAGTCTGCTCAGATGAGGCCTGTATTAGAAATTCCTTAAGAGGAGAGGCCTTTTGATGTTGGTATCATCATCTTAATTCATTGAGAGCAAGCACTTCTTAATTAATTTAGAGCAAACCTCTTGGAACTGTAGCAAGGAACAGGATGGGTAACTTCACAAATAGATCTTGAAATTGTCTACAGCCTGCTGAATATGTACTTTAAGTGCTTTCCTCAGAAATTTACTTCCTTGGACTATACTGAGGCACTTATCTGGAGATCTTTGATACTTTTTTCCATTCTGCAAGAGTAGAAAAAGTAATATTGTGTTCCTTATTGAATATTCTGTTCTAAATTTTTGTTTCAATAGTTTTCTAACTATTTATGAATTCTACTTAATATCAGAATAAGACAGATTTGGTTTGAATCCCAATTTGACTGTTTGACTCAGAGTAAATTATTTTATCTTTCTGAGACTAATTTTTCTCTTCTGAAAATATGGACAGTTGAAATACTACCTCATAGGTTTGTTTGGCAATTATTTGAGATAAATTAATGAAAATAATGTATCAAATACCTTAGCACATGATAAGAACTCAGTAAACTTTAGCAGTTATTATTGCCATGAAAAATTCCTCTTAGGTTTAACACCTTCAACAGAGAGTAGAAACACTGTATTAATTCAGAGTATACTCAGATCTTGGAAAGGTAGCATGTGCTAATACCCTTAATTTCAGGGAGGTGGTTTGATACAACATAGCTATCATCTATTTTATTTTCAGTTTTTAAATTTTATTTATATATTTATTTTTGGCTGTGTTGGGTCTTCGTTTCTGTGCGAGGGCTTTCTCTAGTTGCGGCAAGCGGGGGCCACTCTTCATCGCGGTGCGCGGGCCTCTCACTATTGTGGCCTCTCTTGTTGCGGAGCACAGGCTCCAGATGTGCAGGCTCAGTAATTGTGGCTCACGGGCCTAGTTGCTCCACGGCATGTGGGATCTTCCCAGACCAGGGCTCAAACCCGTGTCCCCTTCTTTGGCAGGCAGATTCTCAACCACTGCGCCACCAGGGAAGCCCTATTTTCAGTTTTTGAATAATGCTAATCACTGATTATCCCAGTTAAACAATGCTATAAACATGTGTATATAAATGTAGTGATGTATATCATACACAGCAAAAACAATCCTCTATAAATAGAACCTGCTTTTCCCAAATCTGGGCTAAAGGATCTTGACCTGATATATAAGTACAGATCATATCTGAAGGGATTTTTTAAGTGGGGAATTTATTTCAACAACTACATTATTCATTTCTTTTTTTCAATTGAATATATTTATTCTGCACCTCTTGTCAGTTATATCAGGGATAGTGATTAGCAAAACATCGAAATAATTTGTTGAGGATAAACAAAACCCAAAACATTTAATTATATGCATATAGTATATATTGAATATACCTGCATATATAATATATATAAAAATATGAAGGCCTGTTATCAGTTCTTGTATATCCTTATAAGGATTTAATAATGGTCTTTGTTAGTGTGTTAGGAAATGGTGTTATAGATGTTCCATTTTGGTTCTTTTCTGTATCTCTTTTCCTATGGCTTGAAGTAGTCCATTCTCAATTTGTATAAAGCCTGCCTACATTTTCACCTTTTGTTCTGATCCCAAAGAGTTAGTTTTGTTTGCCAACCAAAAAAGCCTGCATAATTGAGTAGTTCTGAATCTAACCTATGAGTTCTGTTTCTGGAAATTGTGTTCTCATAGTAGTGGGAATGTTTTGTGGTCAGAAAACTGCAGTATATGATTACAGTAATCTTGATTGTGGTTTAAAGATCATGTTTATTGGGAAGGAATTATTTATTCTTAGAGTCTGAGCTGAAAATGAATTTTACCTTTATGAAATACTTAAGGTGATCAACAGTCCTGATTTTCCCAGGAATAAGAAATTTCCTGTGATATAGGACGTTCAGTTTTAAAACTGGGAAAATTTTGGGCAAACAGAGATGATTTTGTCACCCCAGAATCTCTGTGACACTTTTGTGTAACATTAAAAATCCTTCTGGATATGACAGATGTACATAAATATAAATGTTTTATGCACTATATGATAAGCACTTTTCTGCTATATCTCATAAAAACTTGAAATAACCCTGTGAGGTGGGTGTTAGCATATTTTTTTAAATGAGAAAGCTAAAGCTTTGAGAGGTTAAGTAACTATCTAGCATCTATGTATATATCTATTATCATACTACATACTGTATATGTAACATATCACATATAATATTTATAATATCATAGGCAATGTCTATCCATAGAATCATAATTTTATTATATTGTTACCATTTTCTTATACCATCAGAAATTTTTATAATTTGTTTTCTTTTTAATGACTGAGTAAAATTTGACAAACTGCCTGCTAAAGTAGCCATCCCCCTCCCTTCATAAGGACAGTTTACCTGCACAAAAGGACCCCAGCGGGCCGCGCTTTTTCTAGGAAATTACTGGCCATAGAAAACCCTCTACCCCTTATATTGAGCAATCTTTCCTTTTTTAAAATTGTCAACCACTTGATTGTCCCATTGTAACCAACTAAAGGTCAACCAAAGTACCTGAAAACCAATTAGCAAGTCTCCCCCACTTCCAAAAATACAAATCTCCCCTTGCTAAAATGCTTGCCAGAGATGCAGTTTTCCTTTTTTTGACTCTCCTTTATCACACCTTTGACCCCTTGCTGAAATGAAAGTGATGGCTGAAAGATTTCCTTGCCGCAAGTTTATGAATAGTCTTTGTTAATGTTAGCTTTTTACATAGTTCTAGCGTCTACACATTTTCATGGTTTTCTGACACGGACCCAACAGATTACATTAAAACAATGTAATTGTTTTATTGTTGAAATAAAACAACTCTCCCACAGCTCCTTTCTCTTCTCTCTACCAAGGTTCTTCCTGTCTCTGACCGTTATACTTCAGCTGATCATTCTTTACTCCTAATAACCTTTCTATGTCCTGTCCGGTTGTGTTGGGAGCACTAGTCTGCTAATGGTCATAGTACGGGTGCGGTGGAGGAGAGTGATGGAAGAGCAGTCTAGTGTTCTCAAAAGTGGAATCCACTCCATGGAGAAAGGGTTCTGCAGTTCTTTGATTGTTATGGGCTCCAGGGCGCAGATATAATACCTGGGCATGATTGGTAATTTAACATAATCTGCATGTTTCTTGGAAAAAAAAACATATTAGTTACTGACTAGCCATTTACCTCCTTATGCAAAATCGAAATGAAATGAAACTAAAACAAAAAGCAAAAGTTGATAAGCAGCAACAAGTATGAAGAGATAGCTTTCACTCTCAAGTTTTCTTATTCTTAACTGAAATTACATATTTTTAAGTTGGACTGCTGCCTTTTCATAAAGTCATGGCTTTAGAGTTTTAAAGGCTTTTCTTGCCTAAGTCCCTCAGGTAACAGATTAGGAAATGGTGGCATAGAGATGTCCAGCTATTTATGTAGGGTTATAGAGTTAGCAAATAGGATAGCTGGGAACTATATTGTCTCAACCTGGTTTCCCTGGAAGAAAGGCCATAGAAAGAGGCCTGTGTGAGGGTAGTTTATTTGAGAGGTGATTCCAGGGAAGAGGAGAGGATTGGGGAACAGAAGGTTGAAGGGTGGAAAGCCACGCAGCATTTCGTTACTCACTTGGCCACTGCTGCAAGTGACTGATTCTTGAGCCTGATGAATTCTCTATTCTGGGGGCAAATGGGGCCAGTATTTATTGGCCTTTATACCCTAATGGTGTATAAAGGCCAGTTGTGGCCCCAAGAATTTAACTCCCTCATGTTTCTGTGGTGCATATCATGAGTGCCAAATATTTCCCCACTGATGTCTCATGTCAGTGAGTCAGAGATTCCTGAGAAGAATGTGAAAAATAGGGGGCTCAGGCAAAGGTGAAGCATAGATTTGATTTACCTGTCAGAAGCTGGTTAAAACCTGTGCATAACTGGTGACTATAAAGTAGGGCTTGGAGTAAGAGGTAAGACTGAGAAGATTTTAAGTGGTGTACGAGAAGTATCTGATCGTCATCATGGATAATTATATATATATATAAATTTATATATAATCTAATTTTCAAACTTTTTTTTTTTCAGTATATCATGCTGCATCTACTGGGTTCCCCAAATCATTTTCATTTCATATATTGACAACTCAGCCTATTCTCATTTTGAAATTTGCAGTAGAAATTGTGATTTTTAATGGAAGTCCTTAACTCATGAAATCATAGAATGTTTGGCATTTTCATTGTGTGTTTTTTCTAGATTTCAAAATTTGTATCAAATATGGTTGTACAAACTTTCAAATATCCAGTGAAATACTTTACTTATTGATTTTAACTTACACTGCATTTATTTTACCAGTCATCCCAAATGATTAACATTTCTTTGTTTCTCACTGACTTCTGCATATGCTTTTATTTTGTACAGGAGAGACAATGCTAAATTAGTACAGTCCTGCTAATGTCAGAAACTGAAGACCTTTATCTGTTTCAATTATAAATGTTTTATCTGTCTAGAGATTCAAATTGTTCAAATCAGACACACAAAATTATCAGATCAAATTCTATATGCAAAAGGCAACCAAAAGCTTTATGTTCTATTAAAAATGCAGGTGCTTGACACTATTTAATGGAACACAGTGGTGTACCACAGTGTCTTGACAACCTGAAGTGTGCCTCCTGAATAGACTTGTGAAAGTTTAATTGGATAGGAGGCTACTCCACGAGGGACCACCAGCACTTTAATAGCTAGCTGCAGACCCCTAGTGAGGATGAATAATTACAATCAAGGAACTATAGCCGTTTCCATGACTGCACTTATACTTCTGCAGAAAGGCCCATTTTCCCCTACATGACAGTTCACTTTGTATTAATTATAGATTACATGCTTCAGCCCTCTATCATTATGCTAGCATATTCTCATAAAGGATGGTACATTAACCATGAAATATTGTGTTCATTGCATGTATGACTGTTCAACTCCCTGCACTGGGTGTGTGTATGTGGAAGAAAGGGGAAAAGAGGTCATTTTATAAATATCAATGGCACCAGATGTGCAAATAACAAACCAAAAGGGAGCAAAGGAGAGGGTGGCACACTCTCTAACTAAAATGGAGCTGTCATGTGTACTTTACCCTCTATTTCCATTTTCTAGCACATGTTGGTACAGAATGCAGCAGGCTTGAAATATAGTTAACATTAGATAATTGAATTATTCATTTCATTGGAAATAAAGAATTATCTGAAAAGCTACTCCTAACTGTCACTCTTCAAACCTCTCTTTCTGTGAATGGTGACCATACATCTGGGTCTGGGAAAGGGAACTCATAGCAGATAATCTACTGTGTGCCCATTACTGAGATAAAGCCTAAACCAACATAATTTCATTAGGAACAACCCTCTCTAAATTAGGACTTATTATACTTAGTATACAGCAGAAGTGAAGCACACTTAAGATAAACTACATTCTATGCCATAGGGTGGAGAGAATTGGATTCGATTTCCAGACCATCTAATGGCAATATCTGTGCACATTTTACCACACCATCATTTCTCCAGGGATAATAAGATTGAGGGAAGTAGGGCAATACTGACAAATTTTCCCTTAAGCTAGTAAAATAAGCTCAATTCATGATAAAATTGCATCATGATTTCTAAAAATGGAATTCAGTAGATCAATTGGTTTTTAATACAAACGTGCCATAAGTATTTCAACTGTATCTTAGCTATTTCAGTGTAAAATGTATTAACATTTTCTCAAACTTTTCAAAAAATTTACCCTAACACCGCTTTCTTCTACTAACATATCTTGGTGAGGGTTAGGCAGGTTGCTAGGTATTTTCTATCAAGCTTTCTATATCTGTCTTTGCCTTTCATATTTATGAATATTCATTTCCCAGAGAGGTGTCAAAATCAGATATTTTAGCTTTTGAGCAAAATATTTGGTGGGTCAACCATTATAATTTTGTAACAAGATTTGTTTCTTACATCTAGAAAATGCTGTAACTTTTTATTGTAAAAAATTTCAAAAGTAGAGAGAACATTTTAGTGTTGATTTTCCCACTTACCACTTTTACCAGTTTTTAAATAATGAAGTAATTTATTAATATATGAAAATATCATTATAAACTCATAGACTTAGTCATATAGATAGATAGATTTCAGTCCATTATAGCTGTGTCTTTAATGATGCTTAAAATGTTTTAATTTTGACCTGTGGAAGCTTCCCAGGTTACATCAAAAGTCACTTGTCCATAAAAATAGTAGTCGTTCATAACTTCCTTGATATAAAAACAGAGTCCAAGTTCATATTGCAGATTCCTTCCACAGACCTGGGTATCAGTCATTTCTTCCAAGAAGCCCTGGTTCTTTTGAACAGAGAGTGTTACCTGGAGACCACAACCCTGACAATAGAGATGATCTCTGCTGGCAGATTTATCATTATTTCTTAAACCTTTCAAGTGGACAGTGATAGGAAATCTGTATATTTTTTAAGAAAAATGTGCCACGGGTTCCTACTTTTCTTCATTCAAACTTACATTTGTAGAGCTTTTGCTTAACTTCTTTTATTTTTCTAATTGCATTCCTCTTCCCATATCTGAAAATTTTTGTTTCTAATTGTATTAACGTAATTCGTTAACACAATAAAAATCGTTATCAGTACTAATGATGTAATAACTGAAAAAAATATAAAGAATTTGAAGTTTTTTTAACTTTTAAAAATCTCGCTGTCTTACCACAATTCCTCTCTGTACGATTTGTCTACCAGTTCTGTATTGGTTCATTTGTTTCATTTTTCTTTAATTTTTAATGTATTTTATGTAGAGATGTATATGTATGTGTGTATTTCAGATATGTATACATTTCACAAACATGTAGACATTTGTAGGTTCTAAATTTAAACGTACAGAGTAAGTTAGAATTTAAAAGAAGTCTCACTTTTTACACCTGTCCTCTACACCTATACCTATTTGTTCCCATTTCCATAGGTAACTTTTTTTCCAGTGTTTATGTATATTCACACTTTCTTAGATAAATAGTGGCTTACCTTAGCATATACACATTTCCTCCACCTTGATGTATTTCACTTATATATCCTAGAAGATCTGCACAGCACTAATTAGAGATGTTTCTTATACTTTTTACAGCTGCAGAATACTTTATTACATGGATGTTTCATAGTTTACTCAATTAGTTTGTTATTGATGAGCTTTTGGGTTGCTTTTAACCATTATTTTCTATAATGGTTAGTTATTCCAGCACATTTTAGTGGTTTCTTGACTCAAAATTCATCCAGCTGTTTGTAAAGGCAGTGGTTGGATGAGGTCATCTCTATTGGGTTTATCTAGATGGTGTATGTCATCCTGGATTAATGATGTGAAATTCAGCAGAGAATGTTTCTGTAGTCCTTGTCTGTTTTTACATTTGTATATTCAGTACATCTGGTGTATTTTAAGTAATATAGAAATAGAATCGTCAGAATTTGTTGGGCATTCTTCCTTTATCACAATCAGAATTTCATAGATGATTGCTAGAAGAGCATTTCCCCATTTCTTAATTACCTAAAGCAGAGGAATACGAATTTTAGGGAGGAAGCCTGTATGTTTTCTTGATACTGACAATGTTTCTATTTCCTGAGGGAAGAGAAAAAGGATTTTTCAAAAACAAATGAATTCCTTCTTTCTTCAAGAAAGTTTAGGTAGGGTGTTTCCTGCAACAATGTATGCCAAATACTAGGGAAGCTCTTCCTTTTTGAGATGAAGTTTTGCACTAATGGGTTTGCAAACTGATGATCTGATAGGCAGATTCAGCCTACAAACATAATTTGTGTAGCCAAATCCCATTGCCTTTTGGTAGAGACGTACTCTTCATTAGGTCACAGACTTTGCTCTTCCCTATTCCTTGCATTCCTGTTCCTTCATGTATATAAGTATCTGGCCTGTAAAGACATTTGAGTTTATAAAATATGCCTGAAAGAATTAGAGTTTTTGCCCAGAAAGTGTGGAGTGTGAAGAGATTATAAATTTAGATTCTACCTTTTAAAACTTGATCCAACTTATTACATAGGACTTATGGTGGCACTTACGGTATAATTGACATTGTTTTTCATAGAATTAGATCCTGAGGGTGATTTTCCTTAAGCATAATGTATGCACAAGTAGAAAATTCTCTGGTTATTTGGTTATTAGAATGACTGGGGAATTTACTTACTAGCTAAATGTTATTTGTGAAATTGATTTTTTGTAATAATAGCTGAGATTAAATAATTTTATATGTCAGCCACTTTTCTAAGTGGCTAATATATTGTTTAACCTAGCAATCCTATTAGGTACTACTCCTTATTTTATAGAGGAGGAGAATAAAGTATAAAGATCTTAATCAACTAGCTGTCAGTTGACACAGCTACATATTAATAGGATTTGAACTCAGATATACTTGATCCAGAATCCATGCTCTTAGCACATCACTATGCTACCTCTTCATTTATTTCACAGTCTCAAGTTGGAATAATTCAAGTCTCAATTCTCCAAACATGCCAGTTTTCTCTCTTTATGGCTCTGTTTGTGAAAACATTGCTATAGCAACTGTGAGGTATATGATAAGAGAAACCTCACAGATCTGACCCTGTTAATCCTTTCCCTATGTTCATGGTGTTAACATTTTAAAAACATTTCCATTTATAAAACGTAAGTGTTAGCAAGATCAAAGAATGAGAATTAGTTGCTGCACTTTCAGGAATTTGATTATTTTACAAAAGTTTCTTGGAAGAAGCAAATTTTATCATGGCTCTCCTCAGAATGCTCTCTAATGCATGGTACCTACTGTTATGTTCCACATCAGCCTTCTATCTAGGAAGGCTCCTGATTTCCCTTTGGACTCACCTTTCTCACCATGTCTCCATGCCATCCACCAGACACTGCCTCAATCTGAAGTGTCCTTTCCCTCATTTATAAGTTATCAATGTCTAAAACCATTTTTTGAAGTTTAGGAAGTCTAAACTTCATTCTTTTCAAGCCAACATTATTTTTTCTCTTCAAAAATTTTAGGATACACATTGTTTATTTTATTGAATTATTTTGTATCTTACAGATGTGTTTCTTGCATTTTTATTTAACTGTTCTATATATGAATGTCTCATCTCATCAAATAGATTGTAGGCATCTTCAGATGATTAGATAAATTTTATGCTTATCCTTTATCTTCCCCTTACCCCATGACTAGTTTTGTTACTGTAATGAAGATGCATTCACTAAAACATTAATTTTAATTGAAAGGAAGATTGTTTCTCAGTGAGTTGAATTAATTCTATTTTCATGTCATATGTGGGGCAGATATAAAATTATGGCTATAAATAGATGGAGATTTGCTTTCCTGAAAGTGTATGTGTGCATGTAGAATTATTTGGTTATTTTATACATATATGTGTTTATACATATATATATATATGTACACACATACACATACATACATACACACAGAGACATATATATGAAACATTAATACTATATATATACACACTCCTTCAGAAAAGATATATATACATATGTCTTCCATACACTGTGTATTTATGCACACACCACACATTCAAAGATCAGTAAAGCAGAATAGGGATTATGCCAGAACAAAGTCCTGGCAACTGAAAAAAAGAGCTTTTATAACCTCTTGTGTTGGCTATCTGAAAGAACCCATCTCTTTCCACTCACAGCTGCATTGCTAATTAAATTGAATGGGTTCAATTTTAGCTGAACATTAATGGTATAATTGCATTGCTGTAAGTAATTAAAACCTTACCCTACTTATCCTGACAGATGGTTTCGTTGAAAGTTTCAACTGCAACGGATAAAATTTATATAAGTAGATTCTAGAGAATAGAATCATTTACTCTTATTTTGATTGCCTGGGAATAATTCCACAGACTTTTATCCCACTGAACTTTGCTGTAGGAGGTAGTTCGTAGATGAAAACTCGTGGACCAGTAAAACTCTATGGATAATCATTTCTTTACATGAATTGATTTTACCTCTTTTGATGGTATTACTTATTACGATGGCTCAAAGGTTAATTTACCATAACACTAAACTTGAGTCTTAGAACTTAGTCTAAGTAAAATGTTCTTATTTAAAGAAACAGTCATTTTATTTCACATTACAAACACCCCTTTGACTCAACTGTTCTTCCAAAGTTATTTTAAACATGCTAAATGCATTGAAGGAAAAGTAGGCCTGTACTGTGTTAATAAAATGTTCCAGTCTCTGTGGAATTTATTCCACAATTGCACATGGTAGCAAATTTGCAACATATTGTTTATGATGTTGTTCTACTCCATAACACAGTTTCTTTACAAAAGTCCTAGATTATTTTTAGTAGGAGACTTATCTTCAATTAGAATATATAATTATATTAAAGTGTATGAAGCCTCAGAATTACTTCAGTCTGTGTTGTGAGGGACTCCGTGTAACAGAACAAATGGCAACTTCTCTCTCTCACCCACTCTTTCTCCTCCTCTCCTGTCTCTCTTTCTCCCCTGCCTTTCTCGCCTTCCCTCCTTCTTGATTTACTTTAATGTACTGCATCAGAATAAATACTGAGAAAAAAATTTATGCCTTCTCCCAGAGGTTTCCGGATATGTCATAGAATTTGAAGTGAGTGTGAAAAAGTCTGAAAAGCAAAGACAACCACTGCAGGGATAATGGCCAAGTTGGATAGGCACGAATGCTACAGAATTCCTTCCCAGGTCATTTTACATTTTTGTCCAGTGAAATCTCGTTTATACCTGGATCCAGTTTTTGAAAATCTGATCAGATTTTCTTCTTTTTCTTATTTAGACACCTCTTAAGGATATCTTTTAGAAAAAATATGAATAACATTGCTGAATTTGAGTTATCACCAGGAATATCAAGTTCAAAATGACCTATCAAAGACTGGGGTGATTTTTTAAAATATATAGTGTTTCTATCTTAGTGTCTTAGTATCTTACAGTCTTATTGTAAATGAGTCTTTCATAATTATCTCAATTTCTGTATAGACAAAAAATGTAACATTTTATACTATTTTTCTAGAATTATAGGGATGGATGGAATTTCTGGGGTATATTTTCATGTGATTGTCATCTGAAACATTTGGGAAGAAACTGTAGATATAATCAAAAATTTGGGAAAAACTAGTACATTCTTCCCAAAGTATTTCAAAAATCAGCTTTGCAGTGCCTTTAGTATTGCTAAGAATATCTAATTTAATCTACTTCGATTGGGAATAACTGAATTTAAGCTTTTTTGGTTTGTTTTCTGTTGTGTTGCTAAACAATCCCATGTAAGCAGATGGTAACTCTTTCTGCAGGAGAGATTTTAAGAATGGGGAATCATTCACATCTAATAACTGTGGAGGGCAGAAAAATGTGGCAGAAGGGAGCAGTGCTGGGGCAAGAGGGGCCAGAGCGTGCACCTCGTGTTGGTCGGGCATGTGCTTGGGGGCAGTCCTGGCTTCAGTCAGAGTTCCAGACCACTCCCAGTCTGCCTCCTCCAGGAGTGCCGGTGATGGCTGCCCTCACCCTGTTCGGATGTTGTGCTAGGTCTCAGCCAGCTCCTTCCCCCACAACTGAGCACTCTTCTCAGCAATGGCGTCTTTCTCCCTACTGGGGAGCTGTGCTGCAGAGCCAGAGGCGCCAGACTGGGCTCTCGACTTGGGCCAGGGTGTATGCTGGGGCAGCTGTGGGAAACCGGCCGGAGTCCTGGGCAGTCTCGATCTGCTTCCTCTGCTTTGTTCTGGGAGCAAGCAAGAATATGTGCACTCTTCACAAGCAGAGTCCAAGTTTCACACAGCCCCTCTGCCAGTCCAGCTGGTCTTCAAACCAGCCAAGGGAACTCATCTTCCTCGTGTTGGACCCCAGGACTGGGGTGCCCAGTGTGTGGTTTAAACCGTTCACTCCCCAAGGAGGATCTCCCAGCCTATGTAATCCTCTCCTCATTCTGTG
The DNA here is from genome assembly GCF_028023285.1 of Balaenoptera ricei. Classification (NCBI taxonomy): domain Eukaryota; kingdom Metazoa; phylum Chordata; class Mammalia; order Artiodactyla; family Balaenopteridae; genus Balaenoptera; species Balaenoptera ricei. The sequence goes on along the minus strand of NC_082640.1, from coordinate 118,396,380 downwards.
TCATCTCATAGGGGCACAGGTACTGACCTGATTGCTTCTTTTCCTTTCTACCTGAATCTGTGTGGATGTTTCTTTACAGGACTGGTTATAGAAAAGTCTTTCTGCCAGTCTCCACTTTGTTTTCAGTAAGAATTGCTCCACATGTAGATGCAATTTTGGATAGGTGAGCTCAGCGTCCGCCTACTCTGCCGTCTTGATCAAGTGTCCATAGTTTTGAACTGTGTCTGTGAGCATATGTGCTTTAACTTGATCCATTTTGTGCATCCTTTAGCAAGATGTGTCCTAAGGTAATTGTTTCTTCACTTTATGCCATTTCAGCTTATGAAAGGTTTCATAGGAACCCTCTACTTTCAGATAGTGGGGGAAATGTGTATATTGCTTTGCACTCAGTTGGGGTTCTGTAAAATTCCTGAGTAACTGTAGCTTTTATATCCTTTGATTTCCTAGCAAATATACATCTATGTGCTTAATAGTTCCTGGGTAATTTCATAGCATTTATGCAGCTTTAAATAGTGAGGAAGAAAATCAAAGGAAATGTTCCAGGATAAGTTCCTCTAAAGAAAAATATTTTTCTCCTTGAAATATAAATGCTTTCTCTCTTGGACCAGGACTGACTCATGATTTTTTGTAAGGAAAAAATGAATACTGGGATTAATGATTTTTTCTTTTCTGCCAGTAAGATGTTGTAAAATACAAGGTAAGACTATCACTTTTTTTTCCTTTCTTTCTTTTTTTTTTTTTTTTTTTTTTTTGGCTGCACCACAGGGCATGTGAGATCTTAGCTCCCTGACCATGGATTGAATCCCACACCCCCTGCAGTGGAAGCGTGGAATCTTAACCACTGGACTGCCAGGGAAGTCCTGCTATCACTTTTTTGACTTCTCTGATTCCTCAATACACAGAGTGCATTTGGTTTGGGGAAAAAAAAAGTTAATTCCCATTAAGTGCAGGATGTAAACAAGTATAGTCTTAAAGATATGTCCCAAACATACAGTGGAAGGTGAACTTAGTTAATATGTAGTTAATAAATAGGCAATCAAGGAAGTAAGTTTATCTTTTCTCCTCCAACTCAGGAAAAGGGAAAAAAGGTTTCAAACATGTCATTTAACTCTGCTGAGGGTTCAGCTGTCCAGGTTTGCCTGGGACTGGAGTGATGAAGAGTGAAAACTCTGGCTGGGTCAATTTCCTATTGTTGCTTAACAAACATCAACAAAACATGAATGGCATTCAACATTACACCCTTATTCTTTAATCACAAGTCTGCAAGTCAGCTGGGTGAGTTTCTGGGTTTGGCTTTACCTGTTTCAATCCAGAATGTAGGCTAAAGAGACAACAGCTACCTGGGGCATATTCTTTTCATAGCAGAATTTGGACTCTACCAGAAGATTAAGCAAAAACATACTCAACTTCTTAAGGCCTAAGCTTGGCATGGGCACACTGTCACTTGCACATATGTAGAATAGAGCAAAGCAAGTTAATTGCTTAAGTCCAACTTCAGAGAAATGGAGATGTGAATATATGCTAAACAATAATGTAATCTACAACAATGGCAAAATTGATATATTCTTTTTAGTATTCTAGAAAGGTTAGTAGGTAGGTTAGTATACTAGAAAGTTTTGTGCTTCTTTGAGCAGTAAATTCGTTTTTTTTTTAACTTAAAAGATTTTGTTACTCCTTACATGCATTATTTCTAACTTAGAGTTGAATTTAAATGATTTTTTGATGTAGTTATCTAAATTCAATTGCCTTGTAGCCATCTAAACTTTTTTCTCTCTCGTTTAACACTGCCAGATAAAATATAGGGCACCTAATAAAATTTGAATTTCAGATAAACAACGAATAAATTTTTCATATAAGTATGTTCTAAATTTGTGTTGTATATCTGAAATACAAATTGAACTGAACATTCTGTATTTTTATTTGCTAAATCAAGCAACATATTCCCACTTAAACAATGTGTTTGATCAACATCCTTTGGATTGCTTAATAAGTTCTTACTATGAGTCAGATACTTCCAAGGATACAGAGTACAAGCTTCTTGACCCCAAGAAGCTTAGTGTGGACTGAGAAATCCATGATTACACTACTTATGATAAAGTCTGTGAATGGCTTAAGTATGTTATGCTATTGGAGCACATGAAGGGACACTTAACCAGGAGTGGGGAGGTTAAATAAGAATGTTTTTTAATGTAGATATTTAGTGAAAATACTAGGTCAAATTAAATATCAGTTATAACAGATACATGAGCCTGGTAGGCGATTCAACTCTTCATGAAAATAAAATATGGTTTCTGCTCTAGAAGGTGTCACTAGATGTCTATACAGCAAGGATATTTTATTACTAATTGTTATGGAGAGTGTTGCTTTCTTAAATTGTCAAGGTTGAAGAATTTGACTGAGTTCCAGAAATCTGAATTTCTCCCTCTACTTCTTCAGCAATGTCACCTTCATGTTTTTTTTTACTACAGTTTTTATTACCATTAACGTTAGTCCACATTTTACAGCAGTCTAATATTTTATTGTAAAAATAATTTTCATTTACATTATTTAACTGTAAGTTATCAACTGTGAAGAGTATTGTTATGGCGTTTTGTATTGAATGGATCAGAAGCCCAGAGAATCTAAAATAACATACTTTTAGTCATAAAACTAATGTGTCTTAAGTCTTGATTTTAACTCAAACCATCTGATTCCATTTACTTCTTTATCTTCCATGGTAATGTCTCGATTCTCTTTCATCTCACAGTGTGTTAGGCCTACAGATATGAATTATACAAATATGGGGATATTAGGCAGTCAGGAGAATGGACCAGAATTTCTTTGCTGAATTTGGTTCCATACACCAAACGTAGTATGCGGCATTCATCAAAATAATTGAACTTTTATTATTTTCAGCTGTCAATCTCAAAGCAGCTTAGTTGGAACAACTGTAAGAAAGGAAGGAAAGGGTTTGTGATCTCATCAAATTTAATTCTTTACCGGGCCAGGATTATTACATTTCACCATCCCCATTGCATTTTTATTCCCCTCCTGGATTTTGTCTAATGTATTTTATGACATTACTGTAGAATTGAGATCTAAAGAAATTATCAGAAGACTACCTGTAAAAACCAATTTTGAGTGGATTGTGATACATTATCTTAAAACTTCATTTTAATTGCTATCTGCTTTTAAATGAAATTGAGTTCCTCAATTTACAGAATAAAATCTAGAAATATCATCTAATATGTTTAATATTCAGAATGCATAACCTAATTTAATCAGTTGTGAGTGTTAGACATTCAAATGAATAAACTGCACATACATAATCAACAATATATTATTTCTAATTGAGTTAAATGCCAAAATGAATTTAGTTTATTCTGCGATGTTGAAAATGTTTGTAGTTCAAATGCTGTAGGAGACCATGGTATGGAAAAAATTTTAATATTATTCACACTATATTTATTAAGTACATACTATGTGCGGTCACTGAGATGGATTATGGAAAGGATTTTTAAATTCTTCTAATGTAGTCTCGTTTTACCGATGACTGACTCAAAGATCTTTTTCACAAGCTCCCTATAACAAACAAGGATTTTGCTTTTTGATATTAATGATAATATTCAGTCATATTTAGACTCTCAAAATCTGTACTGGATCTAAAATTCTTAGATTAGTTATTCAACCAGTCTTCCTTTCACATGACGTGATGTGACAGGAGGAGGTGTCTGTAGGAAAAAAAACCTCTGCTATAGTTATATTCACAAAATATATAATTTTCTTGGTACAGCAAAAGCACTGAGAATATACTAGTGAGGTGGTCAAACAGGGTATTTCATTGATAGTCCAACTTTGGCCTTGTGATTTGAGGGACGGGCAAAAACAGATTTCCTTTTAGAAATTTCAGGGAAATGTAGCATCAAGAATCAGAGCTCAAAACGCGTCGTCTTCAGATCTCTAAAATCAGTCACTATTTTGTTGGAGACCCTGATTTTTCTCTGACCAGATACTTGCATACGCTCACTTTTTCCGTTGGGGTATTTTGTAGTCCTCACAAGTTCTATTTTGTATTCTGGCCTGAGGAATGAACCAAGTGAAGTGACCTGTTTTAAGCATGGTGGAGTGAGGTAGTGATGTAGACTTAACCAAAAGATAGAGTAAACAGTAAGTAAGACTTGTATTTGGTTTCCCTCTTTCTGAGTAGTGTCACATTGTTCATTCTTTGAAACAATGACACTTTCATGTTAATGTTACCATTTAACAGAATTAAAACAAAATTTTTAAATGTCATCATAGTGCTCTTCCAGATGTAACACAACTATTTCTGGGATTCTCTCATGTTTAGACAGCTTACCTAGGCATACTCTAGTTACTTGTGCACTATTTGTTACACTAAACTACCATATTTGTGCATTTTACTGAAAGTTTGTCATATGACCACAATAAAACAGAGCTCAAAATTATGTTCTGCACTTGTACTTCATCAAAGGTACGTTTCTGGAATAGAATAACTGACATAACAAAGTAATTTCATCTACCATATTAGAAAGTCAGTGAGACTCAAAGGCAAGTATAGTTGACTAGAGTCAGAACTGGGTTCTAGCTCTTACTAAAGTTATATTGCTAAGAAATTCCCCCAGGCTTCCATTTTCATCAAAAGTATTACCTGCACAGCTCAAGGAATTCTGAGTATCAAATGACATAGTGTGTATTAACTGGAAAACGGTAAAGTACATCAAATATACATGCTGCCATCCATATTTTTACAAAGAATCTCTCTTGCGTAGATCTTGAGCAAAGGTTTTAATGAATCTTGAATTTGTTTGTCAAGAGAAATTACTAAAGTCTAAAATGTGTGAACACTTTATATCACAAATTCATTATCTATATGCTGAATGCTGCCCATCATTTTATTTTCTTGTATAATATTAGCTTCCTATCCATTGATATAGGAAGACTATAGTTTAGTTCTGTGAAAGAGGTGGAATAGAGAGGAAACTTTCATGGACTTTGCTTCTCTTGTTTTTTTATCACTCGACAGTGTATTGAAAAAGACAGTGATTAATTAACCCAGCATTGCACAGGAATAATTAATAATGTTAAGTAAATGCTAAACCAATTACATTTATCTATCTCTCTTGTGATAAGGTTGGAACATTATTCTTTAATATTCTTCTTTAATGCACCTGGTGCATTAAACAATATCAAAATCTCTACTGGATCAAAATTTTGGAGAAACCTATAAGTAATATTGAGATTGGATAATCCACATACAATATTTTTTATTTTCCAGTCTGGCAGTGGTAGTTGAAATTCCTGACTTTGATGCCCAGATATCTTTTTTTGCCTTTCTTTCCCATGTGTACGTCTATACTTTGATCATTCCTTAAATGATCATGGTCCGAGGACCTGAGCCCTTTTTACTGTTCACTCTACATTGTGTCTTTTAGATGAGATATTTAAAACTGTACCTTCACCAATGACTTCTCAGCTATCTTTCAGACCAATATGACCCAAGTTCTTAATATCTGTTTTAGGATCTTCTATAGCACATTAATGTTCCTAGAATGAATGAACTATCATCCTTTCTCTCCAAACTGTTTTTTCTTTCTGTATTCATATCTTCATAGATTAATCCAATGTAGTATTTAGCCTGACATTTTGGATAGATTCATGGAATTCATGAAATAGTATGAATCCCTTTTAGTCATAGGGCAGGGGTTAATCAGATTCTTAAAGAAGTCTATAACCCCAAAATGTTAAGAATAGCTATGATCTATATAAATAAATCAGAAACGTTGAGCTACTGTACCCTACTTCATATTACTAAATCTCTGTATTCTATCAGCTATTAATATGTACAGATTAATATCTGAGTGTTCTGCTGTATTCCTATCATCACAGCCTTAACTGAAGCTATCCTTCTCATTTGAATTTTTGCAAATGTCTTCTGGTCAATCTCTTTACTTCCTGCCCCTCCAATCCTCTATGCTGCTGCTGAAATGTCCTTTCTAAATTTTATATTTGACTGTGTCATTTCCCTGCTCAGAATCCATTAATAGGCCCCATTTAGCTTTCTGAGAGGATTTTAAGGATCAGAAGCTCTGCAGTGTCTGAGATTGCCTCCTTTCTCTCACATTCAGTTTAGAATCTTTGCTATAATGAGATGCAGGTACTGATGAGCATGTAGTTTTCAGGTGAGGTATACTGGGCAAAAACTAAACGATGATGTTATGTATATTATTGGCCTCTCCCTACCTCTCTAGCTTTATTTCTTACCATTTGTATTTATACATTCTTTCAACCAGCACATTGAACTTAGTGAAGTTATTCAAATATTGACCATATTTTTCCATTGCCTTTCAATGTGTTGTTACCTCTGGCATGTCCTTCCCAACATTATTTACCTATCTGACTTCTAATAGTTCTTTAAATTTCAGCTTATGTTTTACTTCTTTCTCTTGTCCTCAGTATTATTTAGGGTACCAGTTTATGTGCTCCAAGAGTACCCTTGGCATACTTGTACCACTGCATTTATTACTATGTTGTGATCATGAACAAATAATCTTTGCCCTTCAGTAGACTATAAACTGAGCATAATGGAGACCTTTTTATCTACAGTAATGTTGACACAATAAATTTTTGTTGAATGAATGAATGAATTTTTGTTCTATCGTTCATCAGCTATGTGACCTTGAGTAAAAATATAACGTAAATTCACTCAGCGTTGTGTTATCTTTCTCAATGCTATTTTTCTTGTCAGTCATATAGGAATAATAATAGTGTCTGCTTTAAAGAGCTATTTTAAAACAAATTAGATGATAATCTATTATGAGTTATGTCATGCCATCACATTCTGATAATGTTCTAGAATTTGCAAGTGAGTTTTACTACAAATTAGAGTAATTTGATATTATCACTTCTGCTTGTTCGCATATTGTTATTTGGAAGTTAGGTATAGTCAAATGCTAGATGTCCCTGAAATGCACACCAGAATGAGCCACATAGAAACCTCACCCATCTCATGCATCATGGCAGGGGAAAAAGGGTGACTACTTATCTGCCCTATGATTGTGCTCCATAAAAGTGTATTTCCTCCTCTCCTTTACAGCCTTACTTCACTTCCCTGAAAAGCATGATAAAGAAAATATTTTAAATGATTATTAAGATTGCAGAAGCATTTATGAGAGTGGAGAGGGTTATATATGACAAGCAACCAGAAACTGATGTTTACAATGATGCCTTTCTTAACTCTTCAGTTACATACTTTAAATTCCAACACCTTAGCCAGGTAAGGAGGTCCTATAAACTGTTCCAATTACTTCTGAATATTTGAATTTTTATAAAGTTTTGAAAATCAGCTTCAGAAACAGTGAACAAATTTATTTCACCTTAAGTATAGAGATATAAAGAGAAGATGGATAAAATGAAGGAGCTGGGTGAAATACAACATGAGATAGAAATAGGATGAGGAACTCTGTGAGCCAGCTGTAAAGCACTGATACCTTGCATAGGCCATGGTGGAAGTATTTACATCATGAAAACTGGCAAAGGCTAAAATAAGGAATTCCCCTTCTCTCTCCAAGAACCAGTTTACCAGTGCCATCACTGGCAATTGGGAGAAATGGAAGGGAGATTCAGAAGGGATAGTCATGGCTAAATGCTGAAGAATCTGAATTCTAACAAACTTTGTGATGCCAAATAAATACTCTTGGTGCTTCCCACCTAGAGATTTATTTGTAGAAGCTATATGAGCTTTAAAATCAGGAGTTGTTTACCTAATAAACATATTGTAACTCAATTAAAATTAAATTATGCTTTTATGCATATGCGTGGAAAATAAAATATCATTTTCTGAAGCGTTACCTAAAAGAAAAGGGGAAAAAAAACAAAATTGAATGATTTATCCTGACCTATGGTCATGTTTTGTAATGAGCTTTTTTTTTAGAGCAGTCTTAGGTTCACAGCTACATTGAGCAGGAAGTATAGAGAGTTCCCATGTACTCCCTGCCCACACACAAGCATAACCTGTCCCACTATCAACATCCTGTACCAGAGCAATACGTTTGTTACAGCTGATGAGCCTACATGTCATCATCACCTAAAGTTCATAGTTTACAGTAGGGTTAACTCTTGTTGGTGTATATTCTATGAATTTTAACATAGGTATAGTGACATACATGCCCCATTATAGTATCACACAGAATATTTTCACTGTCCCCCAAATCGTCTATGCTCCACCAATTTATCCCTCCATGCTCCACCAATTTATCCCTCCTTCCCCTCCTAACCCCTTGGAAATCACTGATCTTTTTACCATTTCTGTAGTTTGCCTTTTTCAGAATATCACATAATTGGAATAATACACCATGTGTTCTGTTTTCAGAATGGCTTCTTTCCCTTAATGCTATGCGTATAAGTTTCCTCTTTGTCTTTTCATGGACTGATAATTCATTTCTTTTTAGTGTTGAATAATATTTTGTTGTCTGGATGTCCACCATTTATTTATCCACTCACCTACTGAAGGACATCATGGTTGCTTCCAAATTTTGGCATTCATGAATAAAGTTGCCATAAACATCTATGTTCCAGTTTTTGTGTGGACATAACTTAAAAAATTTTTTTTAATTAATTTTTATTGGAGTATAGTTGCTTTACAATGTTGTGTTAGTTTCTGGTGTACAGGAAAGTGAATCAGTTATACATATACATATATCCCCTCTTTTTTAGATTTCCTTCCCATTTAGGTCACTCTACTCAGAGCATTGAGTAGAGTTCCCTGTACTATACAGTAGGTTCTCATTAGTTATCTACTTTATACATAGTAGTATATATATGTCAATCCCTATCTCCCAATTCATCCCACCTCATCCCCCTCCCTTGGTGTCCATAAGTTCTCTACATCTGTGTCTCTATTTCTGCTTTGCAAAGAGGTTCATCTGTACCATTTTTCTAGATTCTGTGTGGGCATAACTTTTCAGCTCATTGTAGGTAAATACCAAGGAGTGCAATTGCTGGATTGCATGGTAAGACAATGTTTAATTTTCTAAGAAACAGCCAAACTGTCTTCCAAAGTGGCTGCACCGTTCTGCATTACCATGAGCAATGAAGGAGAGTTTCTGTTGCTCCACATTCTTGTCAGCATTTGGTGTTGTCACTGTTCTAGACTTTTGGCATTCTAAAAGGTATGTAATGGGTAGCTCATTTTTTTTTTTAATTTGTATTACCCTGATGACCTATGATATTAAGCATTTTTTCATATGCTTATTTGCCATCTGTGTATATTCTTTGGTGAGGTATCTGGTCAGATATTTTGCCCTTTTTAAAATCAAGTCTTTATTTTTTATTGTTGAGTTTTAAGAGTTCTTTGCATATTTTGGGGAATAGTACTTTACCAAATGTATCCTTTGCTAATTTTTCTCCCAGTCTGTAGCTTGTTTTCTCATCCTCTTAATCCCTGACACATTTTACACTGCTTTCAAGAATTATATATTTCTTCTTGTTATAGATAAAAAATGTCCAGAGTATAGTTTTAAAGCAATATTGAATATTAGAGTTTTAAACAAGTATTAGTTGGAACCATAGGTAATTGTTCTTTTCATAGGTCAAAAACTGATAGGAAGTCTTGCTGTTCATGAATTTAATGCTCTAAGGTTTTGATTTTTGGATTTCTTGAATAAGTAGAGTAAATTTTAGGTTTAGGTTTAAGTGTTAAAAAAAATAATATTCTAAGGCGAGAGGATCTCTCCCTGTCCGCACTATTGATCTTTGGACTGGATGATACTTTTTTATGCAGGGTTTCCTGTGCATTGTAGGTTTAGCCACATTCCTGACCTCTAGGCACTGGAAACTTCTCACCCAAAGTTGTGACAACCGAAAAATACCAGAAGTTTCCAAATGCCTTTTGAGGGTTAAAAACATCCCCAATTGAAAACCATTGTTCTAAGGATACCCTATTTTGATAATGGCTTATTTTTAGAAAAATATTCTTATGTATCACATACACACAACAGCATATACAAACAATTTGTTTGATCTCTTTCAGGTCTTAAACAGGAGCTCTCAGCTTCTAGGAATAAACTGATTAAAACACTTAGCATCATTAATGGTCTTTAAATCAGAAAGAGACTAAAGGAGTTGCTAAATTTTGACAGTTACTTTTCCCATAATACAATTTTTTTTACAACTTTATTGAGATATAATTGACAAAAAATTGTAATGTATTTAAAGTGTACAATGTGATGATTTTAATGTACATGTATGTATACATTTTGACAGACTCCCAAACATCAAGTTAATTAACACATCTATCACAGTATTATCAACCATAGTACCTATGTTATACATTAGATCCTTAGACCTTACTTATCTTATAATGGAAAGTTTGTACTCTTTTACCTAGCTTCGCCCTATTTTTTCTACCCTGCAGACTCTGGCAGCCACCACACTACACTTTGTTTCTATGTGTTTATGTTCTTTCATTTGTTTTGTTTTGGTTTTGGTTTTTAAGATTTCACTTATAAGTGATTCTTTACACTGTCTTTCCATGTCTGGCTTATTTCTCTTAGCACAATGCCCTCCAGTTTCATCCATCTTGTTGCAAATGTCAGGATTTCCTTCTTTTTTAAGGCTGAATAATATTCCATTGTGTATATATACCATATTTTCTTTGTCCATTCATCTATCCACAGACTCTGAGGTTGTTTCCATATCTTGGCTATTGTGAATGATGCTGCAATGAACATGGGAGCACAGATCTCTTTGAACAGTGATTTTGTTTCTTTCAGATATATACACAAAGGTGGAATTGCTGTATCATATGATAATTCTACTTTTAATTTCTTGAGGAACCTCCATACTGTTTTCTGTAGTAGCTTTACTAGTTTACATTCCCATTAGCACTATATAAAGCTTCTCTTTCTCCACATCCTCATCAGCATTTGTTCTCTCGTCTGCTTGATGACAGCCATTCTAACAGGTGTGAGGTAATATCTCATTGTGGTTTTGATTTGTGTTTCCCTGATGATTAGTGATGTTGGGCACCTTTTCATATACCTGTTGGCCATTTGTATGTCTTGTCTGGAAAAATGTCTATTCAGGCCCTTTGCCCATTTTTCAGTTGGGTTATTGTTTTGCTATTAAATTTTGTGTGTTCATTGTATATTTTGGGTATTAACCCCTTATCAGATTTGTGGTTTGCAAATATTTTCTTCCATTCCATAAGATGCCTTTTCATTATGTTGATGGTTTCATTTGCTGGGCAGGAGCTTTTTAGTTTAATGTATCCCCACTTGTTTATTCTCACTTTTGTTGCCAAATACAGTAAATCATCATGAAGTCCAAAGTCAGGGAACTTCTTCCCTATGTTTTCTTCTAAAAGTTTTAGGATTTCACATTATATATTTAAGTATTTAATACATTTTGAGTTGATTTTTGTGTATGGTCTAATTTTATTCTTTTGCATGTGGTTATGCAGTTTTCACAACACCATATATTGAAGAGGTTATCCTTTCCCCATTTTTTATTCTTGGCTTCTTCGTTGTAAATTAATTGACCATATATATGCATGGGTTTATTTTTGGGCTCTCTATACCATTGGTCTGTGTGTTTATTTTTATGGGAATATGCTGTTTTGATTACTCTAGCTTTGTAATATAGTTTGAAATAAGGAAGTGTGATGCCTCCCATTTTGCTTTTCTAACTCAAAATTGCTTTGGCTATTTGGAGTCTTTTGTGCTTCCATACGTAGAGTAGGATTGTTTTTTTTCTTATTTCTATGAAAAATGCCACTGGAATTGAATTCTGGTGGGATTGCATTGAATTTGTAGATTGCTTTGGGTACTATGGACATTTTAACAATATTAATTCTTCTAATATATGAACATGGAATATCTTTCCATTTTTTGTGTCTTCTTCAATTTCTTTCATCAATGTTTTGGTAGTTTTTAATGTATAGATTTTTCACCTTCTAGGTTAAATTTCTTCCTAGGTATTTTATTGTTTTTGTTGCTATTATAAATGAAATTGTTTTCTTAATTTCTCTTTCTGGCTTTTCACCATTGAGTATGATATTTGCTGTGGCCTTGTGATACATGGCATTATTATGTTGAAGTAATTTCTTCTATTCCTAGTTTGTTGAGAGGTTTTTTTTTTAATTATGAAAGGGAGTTTAATTTTGTCAAATGCTTTTTCTGTATCTGTTGAGATGATCATATGATTTTTATCAATAATTTTGTTAAGTTGGTATACCACTTTTATTGAATTGCATACGTTAAAACATCTTTGAGTCTCAGGAATAAATGCCACTTGATCATGGTTCTTTTAATGTCCTGCTGAATTTGGTTTGCTAGTATTTTGTTGCTAGAATTTTTGAATAAATATTCATAACGGATATTGGCCTATAATTTTCTTTTCTTGTAGTGTCCTTATCAGGCTTTGGTATCAAGGTAATGCTGGCCTTGTAAAGTGACTTTGGAAATGTTCCCTCCTCTTCTACATTTTGAAGGAGTTTAAGTAGATTTGTAATATTCTTCTTTAAATGTTTGGTAGAATTCACCCATGAAGCCATCCCATGTCCTGGGCTTTTCTTTGTTGGGAGGTTTTTGATAACTGATTCAAAACCTTCTTATTAGTAATTGGTCTGTAAATTAGTAATTTACTCTGTACTGGACCATGTGTATAGCCTGGGGTGGTGCTCCAGTGCCTATTTAAAAGCTGCTTCTTTATTTTCTGTAGTCCTGTGGGACTTGGAATATAGCCCCTGTTGGCTATCAGAGCTAAGTATTTTGGGTCCCATACCGCGAGTGGCAGTCATGAATGCTGGGGCTTAAGATGTGTGGACATGATCCTTCCAGGGAGATACTGTCAACCTGTCCTTATTGTTGGAGTGAGCCAAAGAAAGGCAGGGAAAGTACCCATCAACTCTTTTGGACTCTGGGGAGGATAGCAGTTAGCACATAGATGGCATGCTAATTAGAAGCTGCACACTTAGGCTACAGCTTGTAAAGTACACATCAAAGTACTTCTGGAGACAGGTGTTTTTGCCTGCTCTATCTGTGCTGAGCCCTGGGTGGATAGCCATGGTGAGTGCTCATGTCCCCATTTACAACTGCTTCTTTGTTTGCTATACTGTTGTACCTCAGAGCTACTGTAGGTTCAATTCTAGAACATGGAAATAAAATGAATATCACAATAAAGCAAGCAACAAATTTTTTGGTTTCCCAGTGCCTATAAAAGTTATGTTTACACTATGGTCTATTAAGTGAATAGTACTGTCTAAAAAAAACAATGTAAAAATACTTTACTGCTTAGATATGCCAGCCATTATCTGACAATGCAAGATTGCCATGAACCTTCAATTTATAAAAACCGTGATATCTGCGAAGCACAATAAAGGGACCATGAACACAAGCAATGGCTTTCAGATCTAGGTGTTTTGCAGGCTCATAACCTTAAAAGTTGGAGCACTAGATGTGTGGTCCAAACCATTTACTTCTCAGGTAAAGCTGGGAGTTGGAGGTTCCCTTCTTATTCTGTGGGGCTGTGCTGGGGGTGGGGTTTATGGTGAGAGTGTATCTCAGCCTTCCCTACCCATTTTCATATGGATATTTTCTCATTTTCCCTCTGTGTAGGAGTTCCTCAGCTAGTTTTTGGATTTCTTTCAGAGGAAATTGCTCTATGTATAGCTGTAACTCTGTGTTTGTGGGAGGAGGAACATTCAGGAACCTCCTATGTTGCCATCTTGGTCCAGAGTCCTACGGTTTTGATAGTGAGAGCTTGAGTCTCATAACAGAGAATACTCTATTCCTTACCTGGCCTGTTTCCTAACTAATATTTCTATAGATAATTTTCTATGAGTCTAAAGGAAGAAATCAACTCAACTAAAATGAAATAAAAACTTACCACCTTTTAAAACCCCAACACTATAAGAATTTATTCTTATCTTAATGGCAGTCTAAATTCTTCTCTTTTTTCATTCTGTTTGACACATATAAGAAAAATATGTGGTGTTTTTTCCTCAAGGATAGGAGCCCCATATACTACCATAGTTATTTCAACCTGTATATAGGCATTAACTATGAGACTTGGGAGTTTTAACTATTTCTTAAAACCATGTAATCTACAAAATCTTTCGGAGATAAGGGATACTGCTTTGTGGTCATTACTTTCAGTCCAACTAGGCATTAATTTCCTTAAATTCCCTTTACCAAACACAAAAAGAAAATGAGAGATAGGAGAATAATTTAAATGTTCCTGTGGTGCTTGTAGAATGGCACTGCTGTGCATCCTTATTTCATTGCAGACAACAATTCTATATACCAAGAGGATAATTTTTTTTCTCAGTAGACTCCAGCTGATAAATTTTTATTGGTGTAAATAATTCAACAGCTTGTTATAGTGAAACCACTTCACATTAAGCATTTCCTTGCTCTATCTTAAATGCACACAGAGATATTCCACTGGATACCACTAATATCTGATGCAAACTGGAGGTTTCCCAGTTTATGATGAGTTGTAGCTCTTTAAGGAACTGAGCCCATTACTAAGGGACTTGGTTAAACATTTGCCAGAAAAAGAAAAGCTAAGCAGAGTGCAGAGTTAAGGAACAAAGAAAATAATAGAGCTTTCCTGGTCATTATGTTGATCGGAGAGCTTTCATAGTCACAACACATCTGGAGGTTAGCTTTCAGGTTGGTCCTTCAGAGACTATGAAGGAGATTAAAATTTATATAGGGCAGATATAATTCTCAGTAAAATTTAAGGGGCAGTAACAAGTTTCCATATTTGATAGCTCTCTTTTTAATCACCTATAGAGTAGAAAATAAGATTATACAAAATCTAAACTTTTTTCTTTTTGAGATATAAAGGACAGTTCATTTAAAATCTGAAAAAAATGTTTTTATGGTACTCTGTAGAGCTCTTCCTGATTTAGCAGCTTAATTCTGTAAATCCTTTCTGATAACTTTTTATTTGAGGAGGAAGTCCACTTGCCTGTTGGCAAGTTGTCCTTTGCTTGGGGTGCTCTCTGTCTTTGTGGCAGCATTCAGGCACTGATCTGGAGGATCCATTGCCAAGCTATTCCCCATAAGCCTGCCTTTTCCCCACTTTACCACCACTTTTGACTTATAACAGGCTTCATACTGATTCTTGGTATACAGTAATTTGGGTCTTGTTTAAGATTTTTGTACTTTATCAAAGGGATGAATTCCTAAGGGGGGTATTTCAGCAAATTCAAATATAGTTTATAAATATTTTATTCAACTTGTGATTTAATGTGGTACCTGGCTTGCAGCTCTTGATGCCAGCTTCCTCAGCTTCCCATTAGAATACATAAGAGAAAAGAGATCAACTTTCCGAACCCTAAGGTTGACAGTTTACCTAAGGCTAAAATCTGGGAGAAATATAAAATAAGTGAAACCAGATTGAGAAAAGCATGTTCAGACCACCTGAGAAAAGATAGACATCACAATCCTCCTTTATTCCCTATACCCTGATTCAGTGTCTTTATCAACCAAAACATTGGGCAACCGTACATATGCCCCTCAGGAACCAATTCCTAAAGCAGTCTGATTAGTATGGCTCTACCTGCCCAGCAATTATTGTTAATTGCATTAGCAATAGACAAAATATATTTTCATTTATATTTCATTTATATTTTTTATATATACTTGCCAAAATAGAATCTTATATTTTCTCAACTTTTGCCAAGCAAAAAACAATAATGCCCTGTATTAATTTTTTTGTCCATTTTAATGAAGTTAAGCATCTTGCCATTTGTATTTCCTTTTTTTGTGATAGCCTGTTGTGTTCTTTGACCATTCTGTTATTGAATTATTTGCCTTTTTCTTACTGCTTTATATGGATGATTTTTATATTCTGCTAGTTATTTTTTATGCCAATCAGAAACAGTAATTCTCAGAAAACAACAGGAAATGGAAATGGGGATGAGAATTAACAGTGTCACATTATGCTCTGGAAATTTTAGCTTCACAAATAAATCATCACAAGTGGGGGCTCAGAAGAACCACAGTACTAATTGGAGCTGAGAATTGAAATGTTTTATGAGCTTAGTTTATTTATTATGTGAGAAAATCAAACAGGAATGAAGGAGAAGATACATCAGGTAAAACACATTCATACATGAGAACTGAATGGGGAGCTCTCTCTTTCTATATATGCGTATATCTGTTTTCCCTCTGGCCATTAATCTGAGTGGGAAAGTCAGCTTCCACAAGTTGATGAGAGTAAAGCAAAGGGCAGCCCCTCCTATTTATAGACTGATAAAGAGAAAAAGATTGTGTGGGCAGAGAGTAAAAAATACAACATTCCAACAGGAATACTAAGAAGAACTTGAAGTTTTCAAGACTAAAATTAGATTTAATGCAATTAATATATTAGGGACTACTGTTGGTTATATCATAACAGAATTAATGTCATCCATATAGAGGGGAAAGCAGCATTTTTGAAGTCATTTTTCATTTTTAAATGACTGTGTAGAGAACTGTGATAAAGATGATAATGTATAGGAGAATTGCACTAATGATTGTGGTGGTGGTGAGAGGAAAGAAAAGCTGTGTCTTAAATAAATATGCCCAAAAGAACTAATTCCCCTCTTGAGTCTGTTAGCAAGAACAGAGATTATCAAACATTAGTGTGTATCAGAGTCACCTTAGAGTTAATAAAGAACACAGGGATGCAGGCTCATTGAAATAGGATGGAAGCTGGATCTTTGCACTTTTACCGATTTCCCCAGGTGATCCCAACACTCACTAAGGTTTTAAGAACCACTGAACTAAGATACTATAGTTTTTAAAAAATCATTTGAAAATGTTAAAGGAATGTGGCTCAGAATCCTGCTGTCTAAATTTCCCACCCATATTATTTAACCCTTGAATTTTACATAGAATTTTACATTCTGAAGACCAGAGAAGCCCCACTATACACATTTGGGGAGCTTTGGGTTTCTGTAAAAATAGCAAAAGTTGGTAAAAATAGCAAAATCAAAAAAGACAAAACCATACCCTTGTCTATGGTTAATCACATGCTCAGGGAAATAACTTTTCGCTGGATGTTCATCTTGTGACTTTCATGAAAGACACTATTCCCATTTACTCATTATGTGGATGTTGTAATAAACTGACATCACAGATGCTAAAACAGACATCAGTTAAAATAGTGAATGTTGTAGATTACAGACTTTTAAATACTTTTTGCATAAGAATCACTGGGGAGATTGTTAAAAATGAAAATTTCAAGATCCCATTATCAAAATTCCTGTTTAGTAGTCTAGATGGGGCTCTCCAGAATCTGTGTGTAAAAGACAAAAGAATCAACAGATGATTTTCTACAGAAGCTCCTATAAATGAGGATCACCCAGAAACCAGTTTCAAGAAGCACTGTAATAGCAATTCATCAGTAAAAATGAGCACTCCAAGATGATAACAAAAAAGTAATGTCAGTACTTGCTGTAAAGTTCTTTTGAAAACTGAATTAGGAATTCTAAGCACCGATTCAAGTAAGATTGTTTTTTTTGACATATGTAACAAAATACCAAGAAAGAAAAGAAACTATTAAGACCCAGCTTTAGAATATCTAGTATCTTTTTTAATAGAAGCTCTAGATCTACACTGCCCAGTATGATAGCCAATAATCACATGTGACTATTTCAATTTAAATTAGTTAGCATTGAATAAAATTTAAAAATCAGTGACTAGTCACATTTTAACTGCTATTGTGATTAGCAGCAATTTCATAGGAGCATTTCCATTGTCACACAAACTTATGTTGGATAGCACTGAAGAAAGAGAAAGAGAAAGGAATAATTAAATCTGAACAAAAAATAAAAAAATTCAGAATGAAAGAAAGTTTGAGAGTTTCAAATCAAAGAAGTCTTACTGCTAGTTCTGATTACTTTAGCAAGATCTCTAAATAAAAGCAGGGTATATTTTTAATTAGCATTATTTCTTTTGAAAAATGAATGAATATTGAGAACATAAAAGGACTCATATTTATCATTAATGTAAAAGATTAATTTTGTGACTGTGCATTATTCATCTTGTAATTGTGAAGTAATGAAACTGAAGGCAACAAGCCACAGTAGAATTTGTCCTATTACATTATTTTATAGTTTTATGTCTATCATAAATTTGTTTTTCCCATCACAGCAGACTCATCAATTTTTAAGAAAACCTTTATAAATATATATCATAGAAAAAAATTACACAAATCAAAGTATCAAAGTATTAAATTCCAATGTGTTATTCTTTGAATTTAAATTGAAATGTTCAGTCCATTATATTAATATGATTATTTATGACTAAGAATAAGACCGCCATCCTGTTTTGTTTTCTACTTTTTCTCAGTACATTTTATGATCTGCTCTTAATTTTCTGAATTGTTTTATATTAACATTATTTAGTATTCTGTTTTATTTCATCTTTTGGCTTTTCAGTGATACCTATTTGTATTACTATTTTTTTTAGTGGTTACACTAGGAATTACCATATAAATTCTGTTACTTTCTACTTAGATTTAAGGGCACATTTTTTTTTTTTCTTTTTGGCTGCGCTGCACAGCTTGCGGGATCTCAGTTCCCCGACTAGGATTACTAATCACTAGGCCACCAGAGAACTCTCTACTTAGAGTTAATATTGGACCACTTCACATAAAATGAAGGAATATATAAATACACACTTCCATTTTAACCTCATTCTTTTTTGTTATTGTTGTCAAATATTTTTACTTAAACAAACATGAATCTCACAGTAAGATATTTTTGCTTTAAACAGTCTATTGAAGAAATTGAGAGGGTAAAAATAAAAGCAAAGATAACCTTCCATAGTTATCTAGTATTTACTATGTTTGGTATTCTTAATTCCTTTCTGTACATCTGAATTTGCATCTGGCATCATTTCCCTTCATTCTGATGAACTTTCATTTGCATGTGTTACAGTGTACATCTTCTGACAATGGATTATATCAGTTTTGCATATTTCAAAAGGTCTACATTTTGCCCTCATTTTTGATGGATGTTTTTGTTGGCTGTAGTATTCTGGGAAGAAAGATTTTGTTTTCATTTCAGCACGCTACCTGCTTACCTTAGGGATTGCATCGTTTCTCAAGAGAAGTTAATCATTATATTTAGAGTTGTTTGCCTACGTATTACATGATGTTTTTCTCTGATTGTTTTATAATTTTCCCTTTATCTTTTCTTTCCAATGGTTGAATGGCATGTATGTATGATTCTTCATTTTCGGGGTTTACTTCTTGGATCTATAAATTGTTTCTCCCAACTTTGGGAACTTTTCAGCAAATGTTGTCTTATCAGATATTTCTTTTTTCTAATTCTCTCACTCTTCTTTTTCTGAAACACTGAGTAGCATTTGTTAAAACTTTTCACTCTATTGCTCATATCTCTTATGCATTTTCTGAATGTTCTGATTTTGTATCTTTGCTCCAATTTAAATATTTTTATCAATCTACTAGTTGTATAATCCACTCATAAACACACCCAGTCATTTTCTAATTTTATACATTGTATTTTGTTGTCACATAATATCCATATTGTTCTGTCTTCAATATTTTTATTGAGGTATAATTTACATACAGTGAAATGCACAGACCTTAATATACAGTTCAGTGAGTTTTGGCAAATCCACATATCCATGTAAACCATGCCCCATCAAAATATAGAATATTATCTTCTCAAAAAGTTCCCTTATGCCCTTTCCCATATGTCTGTGTTCATGTGAGTTAAGGTATGTAATTTTCTGTTTCTTTATTTTTTGGATACAGTTCTGTTGTGAAAATTTCCAACTTTTCCTTTATATTGTCCATTTTCCTCTATTTTCTTTAACAATTCTATTAATGAACTTTGCTGATTCCTGTATCTGGAGCACCTACAGTCTGTTTTTAATGTTTATTTCTTTCACTTTGTATGGTTCTGTCTCTTGACATACCCATTAATTTTTTTTTTTTTTTTTTTTAGAGGGAAGCCAGTCTTTTTTTTTTTTTTTTTTAAATTATTAGGACCTTTAATTATTATTTATTTATTTATTCATTTTGGCTGTGTTGGGTCTTCGTTTCTGTGCGAGGGCTTTCTCTAGTTGCACCAAGCGGGGGCCACTCTTCATCGCGGTGCGCGGGCCTCTCACTATCGCGGCCTCTCTTGTTGTGGAGCACAGGCTCCAGACGCGCAGGCTCAGTAGTTGTGGCGCACGGGCCCAGTTGCTCCGCGGCATGTGGGATCTTCCCAGACCAGGGCTCGAACCCGTGTCCCTTGCATTGGCAGGCAGATTCTCAACCACTGCGCCACCAGGGAAGCCCTACCCATTAATTTTTTATTGATGCTGGATATATGTTGTATATAATAAAAAGTTGCAGAGGCTTCAGATGATTTTTAAATTTTACTGAAGAGTATCTATCTTTTACTCTGCTAGGCAGATAGATAGAGACTGATTATCTTAATTCAGTTAGAGGTGAAACTGATTTGATACTGGCTTGCAGGTTTGGTAAGACTCAATTTATCTCTGGTTTAACCTTGTACCAAGGACATGGCTCCACAGACCTTTTAAATGGAATCCTGGTGTGTTCATTGGGCCTCTTTCTTCTGGCACATCCTAAACCTAAATCCTTGTTTTTAACAGCACTACAAGATTGCCAAAAGTCTCTAAGAGGGAAAATGTCCATGAGTTTGAGACCCTCATATCTCCAATTTTATCTTTATCCCCGTTAGAATGTCAGTACTGGTTTCTCTTCTCCACAAGTTACCTACTATTTGGTCAAAACCTGATTTATCAGCCTGTTTTGCTCAGAATTTGCAAATACCCCCAGAAAATAATGATATAATGTGAGCTTATCTTTCACATTTCTTCACCATCCAAAATCTTGTTCTCTGTAGTACTCATTATATTTCTGCCTTTAAGCAAAGTATTTTGTATTGTACCTTGGGGAATGCTGGTCTGCTACAAAGTAATTTATCATGTGTTCTTCAGTTGAAATTTTAATATGCAGATATAAAAACTATTGTAACTCTTGTAAGTTATTACAATATGGTAAGTAATTAGACAAAAAAAATCACATAGATGAATATGGCAGACTGGCAACAGAATTCTGATCATCAGCATAAATTCTTAAAAACTAGCTTTCTGAGAGATATGAATAAAGAGTATAGAATTATATATATGTATATACATATAAATTTAATTTTTCTTTGATGACATATGAAAAAATATTTTAACATGTAAAAATCCAGAAAAATATGACTGATAGTGTACTATTTCCAAGGAGAATAAAATTGAGGAGGCACTCCAGGTGAATGAAGAGGAAAGAATGAAACACTAAAACAACAGTATGCTGACAATATTAATGAGCAATAAAACTATCACAAATATTTACAATTGTTACATCTTCTTCTTGGATTGATCCCTTGATCATTATGTAGTGTCCTTCTTTGTCTCTTGTAATAGTCTTTATTTTAAAGTCTGTTTTGTCTGATATGAGAATTGCTACTCCAGCTTTCTTTGTATTTCCATTTGCGTGGAATATCTTTTTCTATCCCCTCACTTTCAGTCTGCAAGTGTCCTAGGTCTGAAGTGGGTCTCTTGTAGACAGCATATATATCAGTCTTGTTTTTGTATCCATTCAGCCAGTCTATATCTTTTGGTTGAAGCATTTAATCCATTTATATTTAAGGTAGTTATCGATACGTATGTTCCTATTACCATTTTCTTAATTGTTTTGGGTTTGTTATCGTAAGTCTTTTCCTTCTTTTGTGTTTCCTGCCTAGAGAAGTTCCTTTAGCATTTGTTGTAAACCTGGTTTGGTGGTGCTGAATTCTCATACCTTTTGCTTGTCTATAAAGGCTTTAATTTCTCCATCGACTCTGAATGAGATCCTTGCTGGGTAGAGCAATCTTGGTTGTAGGTTTTTCCCTTTCATCACTTTAAATATGTCCTGCCACTCCCTTCTGGCTTGCAGAGTTTCTGCTGAAAGATCAGCTGTTACCCTTATGGGGATTCCCTTGTATGTTATTTGTTGCTTTTCCTTTGCTACCTTTAATAGTTTTTCCTTGTATTTAATTTTTGATAGTTTGATTAGTATGTGTCTTGGCATGTTTCTCCTTGGATTTATCCTGTATGGGACTCTGTGCTTCCTGGACTTGACTGAATGTTTCCTTTCCCAGATTAGCGAAGTTTTCAACTATAATCTCTTCAAATATTTCCTCAGTCCCTTTTTTTTTCCTCTTATTCTTCTAGAACCCCTATAATTCAAATGTTGTCCCAGAGGTCTCTGAGATTGTCCTCAATTCTTTTCATTCTTCTTTCCTTATTCTGCTCTGTGGTCGTTATTTCCACTATTTTATCTTCCAGGTCACTTATCCGTTCTTCTGCTTCAGTTATTCTGCTATTGATTCCTTCTAGAGAATTTTTAATTTCATTTATTGTGTTGTTCATCATTGTTTGTTTGCTCTTTAGTTCTTCTAGGTCCTTGTTAAACGTTTCTTGCATTTTCTCCATTCTATTTCCAAGATTTTGGACCATCTTTACTATCATTATTCTGAATTCTTTTTCTGTTAGACTGCCTATTTCCTCCTCATTTGTTTGGTCTGGTGGGTTTTTACCTTGCACCTTCATCTTTTGTGTATTTCTCTGTCTTCTCATTTTGCATAACTTACTATGTTTGGGGTCTCCTTTTCACAGGCTGCAGGTTCATAGTTCCCGTTGTTTTTGGTTTCTGCCCCAGTGGGTAAGGTTGGTTCAGTGGGTTGTGTAGGCTTCCTGGTGGAGGGGACTGGTGCCTGTGTTTTGGTGGATGAGGCTGGCTCTTGTCTTTTTGGTGGGCAGGACCACATCTGATGGTGTGTTTTGGTGTGTCTGTGAACTTAATATGATTTTAGGCAGCCTCTCTGCTAATGGGTGGGGTTGTGCTCTCTTGATAGTTGTTTGGCATGGGGTGTCCAGCACTGTAGCTTGCTGGTCATTGAGTGGAGCTGGGTTTTAGCATTCAGATGGAGATCTCTGGGACAGCTCTCACTGATTGATATTACATGGGGCCAAGAGGTCTCTGGTGGTCCAATATCCTGAACTCGGCTCTCCCACCTCAGAGGCTCAGGCCTGACACCAAGCTGGAGCACCAAGACACTGTCAGCCACATGGCTCAGAAGAAAAGGGAGAGAAAAAGAAGAAAGAAAGAAAAGAAAAAAATAAATTAAATAAAGTTATTAAAATAAAAAATCAAAAAATTATTAAAAATAAGAAAGTAAAAAAGTATTAAAAAAAGGAAAGAAAGAAGAGAGCAACCAAACCATGCAATAAATCCACCAATGATAAGAAGTGCTAAAAACTATACAAAAAAGAAAAAAAAAAAGGATAGACCGAACCCTAGGACAAATTGTAAAAGCAAAGCTATATAGACAAAATCACACAAAGAAGCATACCCATACACACTCACAAAGGGAGAAAACAGGAAAAAAGTATAAAAAAAAGAAAAGAAGAGAGCAACCAAATCAATAAACAAATCTACCAATGATAATAAGCTCCAAAGAAGACACAGATAAAACCAGAAACAAATTAGATGCAAAAAACAAACCCCAAGTCTACAGTTGCTCCCAAAGTCCATCACTTTAATTTTGGGATGATTCATTGTCTATTCAAGTATTCCACAATTCAAGAAGAAGATATAACAATTGTAAATATTTATGCACCCAACATAGGAGAACCTCAATACATAAGGCAAATGCTAACAGCCATAAAAGGGGAAATCGACAGTAATACAATCATAGTAGGAGACTTTTAACACCCCACTTTCACCAATGGACAGATCATCCAAAATGAAAATAAATAAGGAAACACAAGCTTTAAATGATACATTAAACAAGATGTACTTAATTGATATTTATAGGACATTCCATCCAAAAACAGCAGAATACACTTTCTTCTCAAGTGCTCATGGAACATTCTTCAGCACAGATCATATCTTGGGTCACAAATCAAGCCTTGGTAAATTTTAAAAAATTGAAACCATATCAAGTATCTCTTCTGACCACAGTGCTATGAGGCTACATATCAATTAGAGGAAAAAATCTGTAAAAAATACAAACACTTGGAGGCTAAACAGTACACTACTAAACAACCAAGAGAGCAAGGAGGAAATCAAAAAGTACCTAGACAAATGACAATGAAAACACTATGACCCAAAACCTATGGGATGCAGCAAAAGCAGTTCTAGGAGGGAAGTTTATAGCAATTTAATCCTACCTCAAGAAACAAGAAACATCTCAGATAAACAAGCCAACCTTACACCTAAAGCAATTAGGGAGAGACGACCAAAAAAACCCCAAAGTTAGCAGAAGGAAAGAAATCATAAAGATCAGAGCAGAAATAAAAAGAAATGAAGAAAACAGTAGCAAAGGTCAATAAAACTAAAAGCTGGTTCTTTGAGAAGATAAACAAAATTGATAATCACTAGCCAGACACATCAAGAAAAAAAGGGAGAAGACTAAAATCAATAGAATTAGAAATGAAAAATGAGAAGTAACAACTGACACTGCAGAAATACAAAGGATCATGAGAGATTACTACAAGCAACTATATGCCAATAAAATGGACAACCTGGAAGAAATGGACAAATTCTTACAAATTCAAACTACAGGCCAATATCACTGATGAACATACATGTAAAAATCCTCAACAAAATACTAGGAAACAGAATCCAACAGCACATTAAAAGGATCGTACACCATGATCAAGTGGGGTTTATCCCAGGAATGCAAGGATTCTTCAATATATGCAAATCAATCAATGTGATACACCATATTAACAAATTGAAGGATAAAACCATATCATCATCTCAATAGATGCAGAAAAAGCTTTTGACAATATTCAACACCCATTTATGATAAAAAACCCTCCAGAAAGTAGGCATAGAGGGAACTTATCTCAACATAATAAAGGCCATATGTGACAAACCCACAGCCAACATCGTTCTCAATGGTGAAAAACTGAAACCATTTCCACTAAGATGAGGAACAAGCCAAGGTTGCCCACTCTCAATACTATTATTCAACATAGTTTTGGAAGTTTTAGCTACAGCAATCAGAGAAGAAAAAGAAATAGAAGGAATCCAAATAGGAAAAGAAGAAGGAAAGCTGTCACTGTTTGCAGATGACATGATACTATGCATAGAGAATCCTAAAGATGCTACCAGAAAACTACTAGAGCTAATCAATGAATTTGGTAAAGTATCAGGATACAAAATTAATGCACAGAAATCTCTTGCCTTGCTATACACTAAAGAAAAACCTGAAAGAGAAATTAAGGAAACACTCCTATTTACCATTGCAACAAAAAGAATAAAATCCCTAGGAATAAACTTATCTAAGGAGACAAAAGATCTGTATGCAGAAAACTATAAGACGCTGATGAAAGAAATTACAGATGAGACAAACAGAGGGAAAGATATACCATGTTCTTGGGTTGGAAGAATCAACATTGTGAAAATGACTATACCACCAAAAGAAATATACAGATTCAATGCAATCCCTATCAAACTACCACTGGCATTTTTCACAGAACTAGAACAAAAAATTTCACAATTGGTATGGGAACACAAAAGACCCCAAATAGCCAAAGCAATCTTGAGAAAGAAAAATGGAGCTGGAGGAATCAGGCTCCGTGACTTCAGACTATACTACAAAGCTACAGTCATCAAGACAGTATGGTACTGGCACAGAAACAGAAATATAGATCAATGGAACAGATAGAAAGCCCAGAGATAAACTCACGCACATATGGTCACCTTATCTTTGACTAAGGAGGGAAGAATATACAATGGAGAAAAGACAGTCTCTTCAATAAGTGGTGCTGGGAAAACTGGACAGCTACAGGTAAAAGAATGAAATTAGAACACTCCCTAACACCATACACAAAAATAAACTCAAAATGGATTAAAGACCTAAATGTAAGGCCAGACACTATAAAACTCTTAGAGGAAAACATAGGCAGAACACTCTATGACATAAATCACAGCAAGATCCTTTTTGACCCACCTCCCAGAGAATGGAAATAAAAACAAAAATAAACAAATGGAACCTAATGAAACTTAAAAGCTTTGCACAGCAAAGGAAACCATAAACAAGACAAGAAGACAACCCTCAGAATGGGAGAAAATATTTGCAAACAAAGCAACTGCCAAAGGATTAATCTCAAAATTATACAAGCAGCTCATGTAGCTCAATATCAAAAAAAGAAACAACCCAATCCAAAAATGGGCAGAAGACCTAAATAGACATTTCTCCAAAGAAGATATACAGATTGCCAACAAACACATGAAAGGATGCTCAACATCACTGATCATTCGAGAAATGCAACTGAAAACTACAATGAGGTATCACCTCACCAGTCAAAATGGCCATCATCAAAAAATGTACAAAGAATAAATGCTGGAGAGGGTGTGGAGAAAAGGGAACCCTCTTGCACTGTTGGTGGGAATGTAAATTGATACAGTCACTATGGAGAACAGTATGGAGGTTCCTTAAAAAACTAAAAATAGAACTGCCATATGACCCAGCAATCCCACTCCTGGGCATATACCCTGAGAAAACCATAATTCAAAAAGAGTCATGTACCACAATGTTCATTGCAGCTGTATTTGCAGTAGCCAGGATATGGAAACAACATAAGTGTCCATGGACAGATGAATGGATAAAGAAGATGTGGCACATCTATACAATGGAATATTACTCAGTCATAAAAGGAAACAAAATTGAGTTATTTGTAGTGAGGTGGATGGACCTAGTGACTGTCATACAGAGTGAAGTAAGTCAGAAAGAGAAAAACAAATACTGTATGGTAACACATATATATGGAATCTAAAAAAAAAAAAGGTTCTGAAGAACCTACGGGCAGGACAGGGTTAAAGATGCAGACACATAGAATGGACTTGAGGACACAGGGACGGGAAGCGTAAGCTGGGACGAAGTGAGAAAGTGGCATGGACATATATACACTACCAAATGTAAAATAGATAGCTAGTGGGAAGCAGCCGCATAGCACAGGGAGATCAGCTCGGTGCTTTGTGACCACCTAGAGAGGTGGGATAGGGAGGGTGGCGGGGAGACGCAAGAGGGAGGAGATATGGGGACATATGTATATGTATAGTTGATTCACTTTATTATACAGCAGAAACTAGCACACCATTGTAAAGCAATTATACTCCAATAAAGATATTTTTTAAAAAAAGTGTTAAGATCACAAAAGACAAGAAAGACTGAGAGACTATCACAGAATAGAGAGGCACATCAATGAAATGAAATGTGGGATTCTGGATAGGATCCTGGTAGAGAAAAAGGACGATAGAGGAAAAGCTTGTGAAATTTGACTGAGGTCTGTAATGTAGTTAATAGTATAATATCAGTGTTAATTTCCTGGTTTTGATCACAATACTGTACTGGCGAACTCATGTGTGAAGACTTACGCTGTCTTTTTTAGGGTTTTAGAAGACACTACTTGGTGTTCTGGTGTAGAAGGTAAATAAAATGGTTTGTTCAAAATAAATAAATTAATTAATTAAATAAAATGAAACTATCACAACATAAAATATATATAGTGTTTTAATAATATATATGTAAAAGTAAAAGATGGTTGTGAGATAATTTTTAAAATCAAAGACATATTGCAGAAAATTTTTCATAATATCAAAACAGTTTATAATGTAAAGGATGCAGAAGTCAAGAAATGGTGTAAGTTAGGTAAACTTGTGTTTGAAGTATTGTTTGTTTGCCGAAAGGAAAAAGAAAGGCTTAAAATATATTGACTATTCACAGTGATAGGAAATAAAGGCAGTTATTGCCATTAAAATTAGAAACAAGGCAAATATGCTGTCACTACCTCCTCCTTCTCTGTCTCCTCCTCCTCCTATCATTATTTTGATTCATTATTATTAAGGTTTCTTTTGGAGATTTTTGTTTATCCTAATAATGAAAAAACAGTTATCTCTGTGGGAAAAAGTAGTCAGTTATTTTGTTGATATATTATTCTTTTCTTAATGAGAACCAACTGAAAAGTTATTAGTAATGAGAAGACAGGTACAAACAGATAAAAGATTTTTTAAACACATGGAAACATACAAATTAATAGTTTTACAATATATGAGAAATAAACCAATACTATTAATTGGAGGAAAATGCTAGGCATTATAGAAAGAAAAAAAATAAAGCAATTAGAAATAAACTTTACAATAAATGTAACAGAACCATTATATAATTTTATTGTATAAGTTTATTAAAGTATTTACAGTGAACATAGATAAATGGAGAGACCTACCATTTTACTGAAAAAATTGTATGAAGTCCATATTGAAAAGAGAAATCAGTTTGTGATTGATTTATCCATATTGTCAATTCAATTTAAGGATTTGTTGTATAATTTGACAAACTGATTTAAAGTTCATCTGTAGTTTATCAAGAATATCCAATACATTGAAGAGAAAGTCTAAATAGGAAAATCAATGAAATATCAATAAAGCTACATTTAAAAATTAACTTAAAAAGCCCACTACACACAATAAAATACAAAAAATAGAGGGTTTTAGTACAAGAATACAATGTGAAAATGAAATAGACCAAAAACAGGGCATGCATAGTTGAAAATTTGGTGTGTGAAAAGGATGGCATTTTGAATCATGTGGGAAATCTTGGCATTCCCCAAAGTGTGATTTATGTAACAACAAAGGTAAACAAGATTATTTTATATGTTTCAGAGGCGAACAATTTAAAACTAAAAAAACATTTGTTATTTTAACTGATATATAAAAAATTTATAAATGAGTCCCTCAACTCACCTATCCCCTCAAAAATCATGAACATTATAATTTAGGGCAAGGCTATATTAAGAAGGGGGTTAAGTTAAAGCTGACTTAAAGAAAATATTAAACAAGTTATTGTGCAGATGACATACAGTTATGTTAAAATGATAAAAATGTATATAATGAAGAAGTTTTAGAATACTTGCAATATTTATTAAAAGATGCTATGATGAACAACTGTCCATTTGGAGAAATTTGCATTAGGTACATAATTCAGAGTCTATATCAAGTAAGTTCCAGAAGCAATACATTTCAAAAAATATTAATAATATACTACAAGCTAACAAAAATTATAGGAGACTCCTATTATAGTCTTGGGAAAAGACAGTATTTTCAAACAAACCTGAAACTCATAAGCCATATAGAAAAATATTGCCAGAGTTCACTCCAAATCATTTAAGTGTATTATCTATCTGAGAAAAAATAAAATAAGCATAGTCAAAAGAAAAATATAAAAACTGGATAAAATAATTACCACACCACATGTAAACAGAAGAATAATTAATTGCTGTACTATATGAAGAGTTCTACAAGTGAAGAAATAATTAAAAGAATGGAAACATGGACAAAGGCTATGAAGAGGTTATTCACACAAAAAATACAAATGACAATGAGCATACAAAAGATATTTTGCCACACAAATGGTAGAAAATTCAAACCAAAATAATAAGATACTACTTCACTAACAGTATTAGGAAACATGACATTCTTAACAAAACACAGTGTTAGGAATGGTGTGGAGACAGGTATTCTACTGCAATGTTGATAGGATAGATTATTATATGCAAAGCAAAAATATATGTATGAAATTGCTTTTGGAAGCTGCAGTGGGTGTACAAACCCAGTGATTTAACTTTTTACTTCATACATTCTGTTTCGGGGTACTTAAAAAAATGAGAATTCGTTATTTGCATTTAAAAATCTTAAATCTGACAAATGCTTAGGAAAAAATGCATAATACATGAATAGACTAGTTCCAAAAGTTAAACTTGGTAATGAACATGTGAAAAGGAGCTAAACCTCACTGAAGATCAATTGAAAGCAAATTAATACAATTGCATGTTATTTTCAAGTACCAGTTTCTCAAAGACCTGCCATATCAAGAATATGCAATATTGTTATATTGGTGGAAAGAAAGTAATTTCATTAAAATAAAAGGGTGAACTACATCTCAATTTCAAGAAGGCAATTGGCAATATGCATAAAAATGAATTTTATTACATTGACTTTAGACTAAATTTTACTCATACAAAAGAGTGCTAGGAAAATACTGGGGTGTCTAGTGTAGCATTTTTGTTTGTTTTTGGATTATTACCTATTGACATAAAAATTAAATGACATAAAATTTACCATTTATCCATTTTTATCCATTTTAAAGTGTACAATTAAATGAGTTTTAGCATAATCAAAGTATAAAATCACCACTATTTAATTCCAGACTATTTCTCTCAGACTAATATCAGTTAGCAAAAAGAATATTCATATCAGTTAGCATTCAATCCCAGTTTCCTTTTCCCTCTATTTCCTGGCAGCTACTAATCTACTTTCTGTCCCTATGGTTTTGCCTATTTTGTACATTCATAAAAATGGAATCATACAATATGAGCCCTTTGTGTCTAACTTCTTTTATTAGCATACTGTTTTCAACTTCTTTTCATACTGTGGCTTGTATCAAAGCTTCGTTCCTTTTTTATGGCTGAATAATATTCTACTGTATGAAAACAGCACATTTTGTTTATTCATCCTTCAGTTGATGGACATTTGGATTGTTTCTGCTTTGGGCTATTATGAATAATGCTGCTGTGAACATTTGAGAAACTGTTTTCTACAGCAGCTTCACCATTTTACATCTCCACCAGCAATGTATAAGGGTTTCTGTGTTACCATATCCTTGCCAACATTTTGTATATTCTGTTTCTTTATTATGGTTATTATTATACTCCATTCAGTGTAGTGTTATATCACTGTGATTTTGATTTGCATTTTCCTAATGTAAAAAGATTTATAACATCTTGCCATGTTCTTTTTGTCCATGCATATATCTTTTTTGGAGAAATGTTTATTCGTGTCCTTTGCCCATTTTATAAGCTTGGTTGTTTGTCTTTTTATTGTTGAGTTGTAAGAGTTCTTTATATAGTCTAGATATTAGACCCTCATATGAATTGCAAATATTTTCTTCCATTCTGTTGGTTGTTTTTTTCACTTTCTTGACGGTGTTCTGAGACACACAAAAGTTTTCATTTTGATGATGTCCAAATTATCATTGTTTTTCTTTTGTTGCTTGTGGTTTTGGTGTCATAATGAAGAAACTTTTCTATTGTTTCTATGAAATTGGTTTGTTTTGGGGATTTTTTTTTTGTTTGCTTGTTTTGTTGTTGTTCAGTAGGTTGGTTCTAGAATCCAAATGTAAGTAATACCATACAGTAGTTCTCTTTGTCTGGCTTAATTCACTTTTCACTGTTAGAAATTTTTGATGTATTCACCCTTTTATCATTATATAATGTCCTCTTTGCTTCTCATAACAATTTTTGTCCTAAACTTTCATTTGTTTGATATTAGTACAGCCACACCTGCTCTCTTTCAGTTACCGTTCACATAGAATATCTTTTTCCATCATTTTACTTTCAACCTATTTGTGCCATTGAAAATAAAGTGAATCTTTTGTAGATGGCATATAGTATATTCATCCAGTGGTTGCAGTGAATACAAATTACTCAAGACCATTTTATATTCAATTTTATGTCTGTATTGTTTGTTTTAATCAGCACTGATTACATTTATAGTAGGAAAATTAAAGATATTTCCATTAAAATAAATAGCTTCTAAAACACGGGAGAAGATAAAAGCAAAGTAACACAGAAAGCAAATATTTGGAAACAAAGAGTAAAAGCATGGATGCAGGGTGAGAGCAGCAAAGAATATGACAGATGTTGGGACCAAGTGTTCACATAAAAGCAGGCATACTCTGCTGTTGACTGATGCCAAGGGGACCCCTTTGTGGGGGTCTTCAAAAGTAAATTTTTGGAATGTGAACAGATCTGCCACCTGGCCAATGACAATGAAAACTTACCAGTTACAGTGATTTAAATGATGGGCATATGTGTTCTATACCTATATTATTACAGGTGTCAAAAAATCTGATGCCTCTGTGTGGTTTTGCCATTCCATTTCATTACTGCTAAAGATCTTAAGGGGATAGGTAACCTTTAAAACTTGTGAAAAATTTGGTGTTCTACGTGGGGAGAATTGAGCTGATATGAGTTTCTAATATTCTTTCTGTGTATTTATGATATAATAGCAAAACAACCCTGGGTTATTATAGGATCCCTAATGAAGAAAAGGTATCTGAAAGTACATGTATATTGACTATCTGTTTACGAAGCCAGATGTTTTGTTCTTTCTCCTATTAGGTCGCAAACTTGATCTTATCACTGTTGTTTAACATGTTGCTACAACGAGTGTCTCAGATTAGTTTTTAAGAAAATGTTATCTTTAATTTTATTTCTTGTAAGTATTAATTGGTGACATTTTCAACTTTACAAATTAAAGGCTAGTGGACAAAAGACAGAAATCTGATATGTTATCTGATACTAAAAATTCCCTGAAGTTTGTCTTATAATAGGTATAAAATCATTAAGGGATAAAATATGTTATTGACCATTAAGAAAACTTTATCATGGTAAGTTTTACTTTTAAAATTACATAGTACTTAAAATACATTAAAAATCATAAGCAATATACGGCAAATAGCAATGCACCTATTATCCTTAATTAAAATATTATAACAATTAATATTTTACTTAAGATTTTTTAAACAAAGTGGTAGAGCATTACAGTAAACACTGAAATTCTCTCCATTCCTCTCCTCAGGCATATCTCCCCCCACCCCCAGAGGAAAACACTCTGATTAGGCTTGTGTATACTTATCCAGTCCATTTAAAATTTTATGTATTTACATAAATGGTGGTGTAACATATGCATTTTGAAACTTGATTTTTTTCACTCAACAATTTCATTTTCAAAATCTGTCTATGATGTGTGTTTCTAGTTAAATGTGACAGATTAAATACAAATACTAATTTGTTTCCTCCTTAAACTCCAGAAAAAGTTTAGTAAAGGAATATACCCAAGGGATGAAGGGAATGTAAATTGTGGTGATAGCAAAGAGAGCAAGACAACAAAACATGGGTTTGAAGCAGATGGATGAATGGTGACTGATCTAGCAAATTGGAAAAAGCTAAAACCTAAGTCTGCTGATGATAGAAGAGGGGGAAGTTCAAAAGAAGGCGTTCATTTTATAACGTAAAATCCTAATACTGTGTATCTCTGTAAGTAAGGATTTAAGCTGAAAATGAACTGATAGGATGAAGGCTCCTACAAACAGCTGGTTAATTTCCTCATCTCATGCTCCATCCAAGGCCCCCAAGAGGGCCTAACATTCCTTCACTAACTAACATTCCTTCACTACTCTAAGAGTTGGAAGACAGGTAAGGGATTGATTACAAAGAGGCCTCAGAAAGGAGTTTTTTGAGTGATAGAACTCTTCTACACGGTACTGGGGCTATAGACACATGATTCTATCCATTTTTAAAACCCATACACTTGTGTACCAAAGTATGAGGAAAACGGCAACAATAATAACAACAATTTGATTTTAGGGTATACAGGATGGAGTGCATACTTTGGCAAATGAATATTGCAAGTATATAATATAATCCTACTGAAGAGGGTAGGAAGAAAAGCTGACATAAGTAACTTTGGAAAGCAGTATTTTAATTGAATATTTTAAGACTAAATGCAAAAGATAATACATTAGCACCACAGTCTAGTTGGTACATAGTTTTCTCACAGCATTTCTAAAATTACATGTATACTAGGATTTAACAAATAAGTAAATACTGTAGTTAATGGGAGCCAGGTTTCTCACCTTCAGGGAAAGGCAGAAAGGCTAGAATGAACCCCGTGGTTCTGACTAGATTACAGTTGGAGATACCAATATGAACTCATGTTTACTTTAATATCTATACAGATACACAAATACTGATATGTATTCATGCATTAGTAAACATCATATATTTCCTAGGTCTTTCAACTGAGAAAGCTTTAGAATCAGTCATTTCTTGCAGAAATGGTTGAGTCTAGCACTGTGGAAGGTAAAATACAGATATCTTGTATTGCCAGAAAGTAAGGAAATGCTTTAAAAAAAGGCACAGAGCCAACCTAAAAGACTTCCTAATAGCAAAGCCTGGAACAATTTGGTCAATAAACCAAATAAAAACAACATTATATTATATCTCAAATAATCAAATAATATCCATGAGTGAATACTTGATATAAATGATTAAATAAATATATGAGAGAAAGGTGTTCCTTACAGAAGAAATCCAAATAATATACATAGATAATTTTCACCTTTTCTTACAAAAATCCACATCCATGATTGCAGTCTAATTGTGAGGAAACTTTAGTCAAATCTGAGGGATAGTTTGCAAATTACCTGATCAGTATTCAAAAGTGTCAAGGTCATGGAAAACATAGAAAAACTAAAAATAGTCATAGAGAAGAGGACATCAAGGAGGCTAATGCATGAAGGCATGGTGACTAAATGCAGTGTGGTGTCCTGGATTAGATTCTGGAACAGTAAAAGACAGAAGTAGAAAAACTGGCGACATCTGAATAAAGGCTGTGGTTACTTAACAGTATTGCATCAATGTAATGTAGTTAAAAGTATAGTACCGATTTTGGGAAATATACTATGGTTATATGACATTAATAGTAGAAGAAGCTGGGGGAAGGGTATACAAAACGTCTCTATACTACCTTTGTAACTTTTTTGTGACTCTAAAATTTTTCCAAAAGACCATGAATAAAAATATCTAAAGTAGGTGTGGGAGAAAAATCAGTGCTGGGCAATTAGGGAGGTACTTCACAAAGGTGACATTTGCATGAAGACCTGTTTGAGGTAAAGGAATAAGTCATGTGGAAATATGGGAGAAGATAAATGTCGGGAGAGCAGCAAGGAGATCTGTGTGTCTGAAGTGAAGTGAGAAGGGGGAGAGCAACATTAAATTGTATCCATGAATAAGAGTGGGGCGCAGTGATTGGGAACAGATCATGTGAAGCCTTATAGGAAATGGTTATTTCTTGGGATTTTATCTTGAGAGATAGCAAGCCAGTAGAGGGCTTTAATATGACAAGATTTTATAT
Organism: Balaenoptera ricei; assembly: GCF_028023285.1. Taxonomy (NCBI): domain Eukaryota; kingdom Metazoa; phylum Chordata; class Mammalia; order Artiodactyla; family Balaenopteridae; genus Balaenoptera; species Balaenoptera ricei. The sequence goes on along the minus strand of NC_082640.1, from coordinate 118,361,328 downwards.
TTTTAAAGTACAGTTGACCCTTGAACAATAAAGGTTTGAACTGTTCAGGTCCATTTATATGCAGATTTCTTTCAATAGTAAATTCTACAGTACTACACGATACGCAGTTGGATGAATCTAAAAGATATGGAACCATGGATACAGAGGAACCATGGATACAGAGGACCCAGTATAAGTTATATACCCTTGACTGAGTGGAGGGTGGGTGCCCCAGCCCCCATGTTGTTCAAGGGTCAACTGTATTTTTCTGCCTGCTTTGGTGAGAACAGGTATAGAGAGGCAAGAGTGGAGGAGAAAAACCAGTTAGAAGCCTATTGCAGTAATTGAGATGAGAGATGGTATTGTTTGGGAAGTGGCGGTAGTAATGAAGTTCATAAGAAGTGGTCAGATTTTATACATATTTTAAAGGTGGAGCCAATAGAAGTAGTTTTTAAACAGAAGGTGGATTGCAAAAGGAAATGAGAGGCAAAGGATGATGCCAGTACTTTTGGCTTAAACAATAAAAAGTTAAAAAAATTGGCATTCACTAAAACAGGGAAGTCTGTGAGTGGAACAGGATTTTGAGGGAATATCTTAGGTTACTTTTGAACATGTTAATCTGAAATGGTTATTATACTTCTAACTGGAGAAGTAGAGTAGCCTGCAATTTATATTTCAGGGGAGAGTTCCAAATCAAGATGTATGTTCTCAAGTTTAAAATACGTGTGTGTGCGTGTCTGTATAATTTTAAAGGTTTATATTGAATGTGTTGACCAAGGGAGTGAGAATGACTAAAGAAAAGAGGTTCTAATACTTAGTGCTTGGGTACACTGAAGTTTAGATGATAAGGATTTAAAGAAGAACCAGAAGGAGTGACTAAGAAGAAACAAGTACAGTAGGAGAGAAAGCAGAGGGAATGGAATACTTGAATCCAAGTGAAGAATGTGATTCCAGGAAGGAAAGAGCTGCTCTGTTCAGTAGTGTCTGATAGGTTTGTGTACAATGACCACTGGATTATGCAGGTCCCTGCTGACCTAGACAGAAGTCATTTCTGTGGATTAGTGTGGGATAAAATCTGATTAAATTGGGTTCAAGAGAAAATAAAAGAATTAGACGCAGTGAGTATCGAAATCTCTATATCCACTATTTACATATTTATGTTAACTATAATGCCACATTAACGTGATTATTTATCTCAAAACCAGTAGAGAATGTCTCCAAGTATTTTAAGTGCTTTCTAAAAATAATGCTACATATTTAATGAAAACACTAAAACTAGACAGTGATTCAAAATTTCCTAAATGAAGTAGGAGGATTTGACACAATCTTACGCTTGAATTTAAGGTTGATGCTTAACTTTTAAATTGTTGGGGAAGGGGAAATTTCTCCCTCTATCCCTCTGGACTAATAATAAAATTGACAAAAGATAGATTAAAAGGAGAAACGTACATTTTAATTCGTGAGCATGGAAGTCTCATAGAAGTGAGACCTAAGAAGTGGCCAAAACAGGCAACTTTTATACTTTTTAGGCAAAGAAACAATAAATTTGAGAGGAATTGACAGGACAAAGAAACCTAGGTTTTGGTGAGGAATTTAAACAAAGTTTGGGCTTGGGGTGGTAAATTAAAGAAATGACAAGGTTTGTTTATATAGGCTTCTTGGCCCCAAATTCACTATCTCTGGTGATAACAGTGTCCTATCTCCAAATACAGGGAGTGCACCTGTTATATGAGAGATTTATTTCCTGCTTTCAGGAAGACAGGAGGGTCAAAGTGTCCCTCTTACAGCAGCTCTTTCTTAAGTAACCTTAAATCAAAATAACCAATATGCCATTGAGACATATTTTGGGTTGGCCTGCTCTGGGCCCCAACAAAGGTCAATTTAAGAAACATTTTTATTGAAGTAGATTATAACAAACATCAGGTCTGTCTTGGTCCAATTCGCAATTTATATGTACCTATGATAGCTTGACCACTGTACTAATGGAAGAAGAGTAAAGTGAAAATAGATAAATTTGGAACAGTCAATAATTGAATATGCAAATATGGTCAGATGCTGGTTATGTGTGACAATTTTGACATTTAATTTCAATCACATACCTATTTTATATAACTCTTAAATCTTTATTTAAAAATAATGACTCAAAGACAATTAAATGAATATTTCAAGAGCAATTCAAATGGTAGTTTTTAAATTTTTTGCAGTCTTTCCAATTTATTTAAACTAAAAACAAAAGCAGTCCATCCATTTCTTCCACCCTCCATCCCCCGCCTCTGGCAGCCACCAATCTGTTCTCTGTATCTATGAGCTTGTTTTTTAAAAATATATATACATTTTTAGATTCCACATATAAAAGAGATCACATGGTATTTGTGTTTCTCTGACATATTTCACTTAGCATAATGCCCTCAAGGTCCATCAGTGTTGTTGTTTCAGATGGCAAGGTTTCATTCTTTTTTATGGCTGAATAATATTCCAGTGTGTGTGTATGTATGTGTGTGTATGTGTACATAGACAACAATTTATCCATTCATCCATCAGTGGACACGTAGGTTGTTTCCATATCTTGGCTATTGTAAATAATGCTGTAATGAATATGAGGGTGCTCATTAAATTTCTTTATTTCATTTTTAAACTTTCCATTAGTTGCTAAAGAATTGAAATCACTTAGTTTTATATAATCCTTATAGTATTGGTCAGATCAAGGGTATCTCTTTTTCAGATGCAAAATATGATATTGCTCCCCAGTATCGTGGTGTTAATACATTCTATATAAGTAAAGTTGAAGGTGAAAACATTTTATGAGACATTAAAAGTAATAATATAACAATTTTAGGATATTAGTAGTATTCATTCTTTAACTTTTACTTTGAAAATATATGTAAGAGAAATATGTTTATAATATATTAAGAGCCTTGAGTGAACACCTCTTATTGTTAAAGCATTATATTTGGTCAAGACAAATTATAATCCTGATGTATTCATTTTCAGTAAAGAAAGCTGAGTTTTAAAGATTTATAAATGACTAAGGTACTTTACCAGCTAAGTCTAATATATATACAGCTGTGCATGTTTTAACTCTTCTGTGTTTAACCTAATGATTCATTTACTTAACTAGAGTTGATTTATAAAATGAGACAGGGAAATTTTTCATGCCTTGGCTGTTCTGAGAGGACTAGCTTTAAACCCCACAAAATCACCTATGAGCTAACCCTTATACCAAATACAGTAGGCATTCTGTATCCACAGATGTGAAACCAACAGATACGGAGGGCTGAGTGTATTCATTGCGCTATGCCATTTTATATAAGGAACTTGAGCATCCTCAGGTTTTGGTATTCACAGGGATTCCTGGAATTAATCCCCCATGGATACTGAGGGATGACTGCTTACAGCCATACCTCATTTAATTGCCCTTCCCTTTATTGAACTGCACAGATATTGTGTTTTTTACAAATTGAAGGTTTGTGGCATCCCTGTGTCAAGCAAGTCTATTGTTGCCATTTTCTCAACAGCCTTTGTGTCTGTGTTATATTTTGGTAATTTTCACATTATTTCAAACTTTTTCATTGTTACTATATTTGGTAATCTGTGATGAGTCATCTTTGTTACTATTACAAAAAGATTATGACTCATTGAAGGCTCAGATGGTGGTTAACGTTTTTAGCAATAAAATATTTTTAAAATTAAAGTATATACATTGGTTTTTTAGACATAATGCTGTAACACACTTAATAGACTTGAGTATAGTGTAAACATAACTTTTATATCCACTGAGCAACAAAAAACAATTCATGTTACTCACCTTATTGTGATATTTGCTTTATTGTGGTAGTCTAGAACTGAACCTGCAATATCTCTGAGGTATCCCTGTACATATAGAACCATTCTCAAAAAGGCTGAATGCTGGACAGCTCCTTTGAGCTGTGTGTGAGTCAGGATGGTGATTGCTATATGTTGGGAAAGAATAGGCAAATCAGGAGAAATGCTTTAACGACATATTGCCCCATACTTGAAATTAATATAGTGTTTTAATAACCACATAGGGATTCTTAATATTATGTATGCCTCGTTACGAATGCTTTTATAATTCCAAATGCTGCACAAAACAATTACCAGGGGCTTGATAATACTAAGCTGAATTTTAAGATTATTTTTGCAAAGCAAATTTAAAATTTTTGGATTATTGAAAATCACCATTATGAACAGAAAAATGTACAGCTTTGTAACGAATCACACACACACACACACACACACACACACGCTCATTTTTCCCTCAGAAAATTCAAGAAATGATGGAATAACAAAAGCTTCTTTCATGAAACACACATTACTTTGGCATCAACGCTTCAGTAATTCCTGATGTTTCTCCTGACAATAACTCAGATTGTTGCAATGAAGACTATATGTTTGATTATTTGGATACCTGTCATGCATAACTGGAGGGCGGCTGTAAAAAACAGGATTAATCAAAGTAGGATTATAATTTTCTGCAACACCTGTTTCGACCAGCTGCCTCTGATTGTAGATTCTGTTCCTCTAGTCCTCCCAAATTACACAATAAAGCAATTTAGAAATCAGTGGAGAGTCCAGTGTCACTGTGCCAGAATGGAAGTCAAACATTAGAGCAGAGGAACCTCTGAGCTACCTGATTTAGTTTGTTTAGATTACTCCAGAAAGAGAAGAGCAAGCACATGATACAATATACTGGAATATCCTAAAAAAGCTTTTATTTTAAAATTTTTATATCATTTGCTTATTTTTTGTTTGTTGTTAAATTCAATTTGATTTAAGGTGTAACTTTGATCACTTGTGAAGTACTATGAGGATATAAGTGAAGTATGCGGCACAATTTCCACTCTGAAGAAGCTTACAGTGTTGCTGGGGAAACAATAGTTTAATAGCTATATCAAATATTCAAGTTCATATGTACCTAGAAATGTCAGAACAAAACAGTGATGAGGATAAGTAAGATTTCTTATGTAAAGAGCACAGTGTTTATGTTTGATGGGTCACACTGCAATGGATGCAGTGCCACCAGGAGCATCTCTTTGGCTCCGGACATATGGCATAATTAAGAGTTCACTGTCACAAGTAATTTAAAGTATATAAAATTATATGACAATTTCTGCAATACGTATGTGATCTATGATATATAATTCATATTTTATATATGCGTGTATGTAAAAAGAGAATACATGTATATACAAGTGGCAGAAGTAATATTCATATATTTTAATTTCAAAACATTTTACCTATATTCATTTTATAAGCTTTTAAATGCCATAATGTTAAAATGTCAATGTTCAGTTTTTCTTGTTTACTAGTTTCTTTGAGTTTCTTACCTTAATTTGGAAGTAAACAAATATTCTCAAGTGCCTACACCTACTTTTGTTTTGAAATGAACTACATGCATATTCTTCCCTATACTTTGAAATGTGGACTAATATAATTAAGAGTCTTTTAATGTGATAAAAATGCTAATTATCTAGTTAACAAAAACAATGATTGGCAAAGAAATAAATATATTCAGCCACTGAGGTAAGATTTTACTTTAGCTTATTAGATTAGTATTCATTATGGCTTCTACTATAACACTATCCTTCCTTTTTGAGTTTTAGCCTCAAAGGATGAAAATGAAGAATTGTCTTTAGTAGAAATGCATTTAGTTTTCTTAGTTGCTCCCCATAGTCACAAGTACTGTGGACTATGAATTAAGTTAGTTGTGAATTGCAAACAGGGTCGCAGTTGAAAATATAATTTAGAACAAAATTCAGAAAACTCAGTTTTCAGCTCTACTTCATTTTAAAAATTGAATGATACCAATTTAATCATATACATTTTCTACTTTTTAGTGTGAACAATTTGGACTCCATTTTATACTTCTAATATATAAAAGTTTTGTAAATTATTTTAAAATATCAGTATGAGTAAGAATATAACTGAAACTAACTTCAACTAGGAAATCAGTAACATAATATGTTTGGCCCTGTTTAGGCAGCGTGTATATATAGTCTAACTGTTAACTATATAATTGCCTTAGGGAAAATCCTTGTATAATAAAAATAAAACCGCACCCAAAGTTGTAAAACCTCTTATCTTGGCTTTTACGTTGATATTTATTCAGCAGACATAGCAGACATTCTACAAATACTTGGTGAGCACCTTTCACATGCAATGCACTTAATCAAGGCAATTTGGCCTGGGGGTGGGGGGACTGTTAACTCTGGTTTCCTCACGTGTGAAAAAAAAAAGGATTGGATTTGAATCACTTTGAGGTTCCCTGCATTGTATAATGGTGAACTCAGTAAATGGTAATCTTTTAAATCTTGTTGACAAATTAAATCACAATAATGTACTATCTAGATAACACCACTCAAAATTGCTTATACTCTATGCAGGGATTCATGAAAAAAGAAACTATGTTAAATGAGTTTCCAGAGTAATATATAAAGGAAATGTAGAATATTGTGTGTGTGTGTGTATACACATGTGCACATATAGTTTAAAATACATCATCATTTCATGGATCTATATTTCTTCTATTTATATATTTATCATATATTGCCTGTACCCATAGTATTTGGTACTGCCTAATAAAAATGAAAATGCACAACAGATTGGCACAATACATAGAGCTCAAACAGGAGGATCTTGGCTGTGATGGACACATCTATTATTAAACTCTTCAAAAAGAGTTACTTCAAAATTTCCCTGCTTTTACGTTTCTCAGCAAAATATCCTATCACTTCTTAGGACTCCCAGCAAATACATTTTTTCCAGTTTCAGTGAAAATTAAGATCTGTAAGGCAAGCATTTTCATGCTGTGTTCATATAATAATATTTTGGTAATTTCCAGGTTTTCAAATTTATTCCAGTTAATCTGGTACAGAATCCCTTTTTTGTAAAGGTACCCCAATAAGGGAAAAGATCACTCTTCCTCATTCCTTGAAAATTTTAGATCCTGGTCATACTCTTTTCTTTTTTTTTTTTTTTTTTAAAATACAATTTAATTCTATTTTAATTGATAGGAAATCACCTCCAAGTTTATGTAAATCTTTCAAATTCCTAGTACATTTATTTTTATTTATTTATTTATTTTTGGCTGTGTTGGGTCTTCGTTTCTGTGCGAGGGCTTTCTCCAGTTGTGGCAAGCGGGGGCCACTCTTCATCGCGGTGCGCAGGCCTCTCACTATCACGGCCTCTCTTGTTGCGGAGCACAGGCTCCAGACGCGCAGGCTCAGTAGTTGTGGCTCACGGGCCTAGCTGCTCCGCGGCATGTGGGATCTTCCCAGACCAGGGCTCGAACCCGTGTCCCGTGCATTAGCAGGCAGATTCTCAACCACTGCGCCACCAGGGAAGCCCGGTCATACTCTTTTCAATACTTTCTTTTTTGTTGTTGTTCGCTTGTAATTTTTTTTTAACTTATGGTGGTAAAATATACATAACATAAAATTTGCCATTTTAACCATTTTAAAATGTACAGCTCAGTGGCATAAATTCATTCACGTTGTTGTGCAATCATCACCACTATCCATTCCATCTCCAGAGTAAGTTCATCTTCCCAAACTGAAATTCTGTACCCAGTAACTCCCCATTCTCTTCTCTCAGTCCCTGGGTATCACCATTCTACTTTCTGTCCCTATGAATTTGATTACTCTAGGTACCTCATATATGTGAAATCATACAATATTTGTACTTTTGTACGTGGATACTTTCACTTGGCATAATATCTTCAATGTTCATCCGTGTTGTGGCATGTGTCAAAATTTCTTTCCATTTTAAGGATGAATAATATTCCATTCTAAGTATATACCACATTTTGTTTACTCACCCATCAATGGTGACTTTTTATTTTTAATAACAGCTATCCTAATGGCTGTGAAGTGGTCGCCAACACTTTCTGACACTAATTTTGTTGATTTTAGTGTCCATTTAAATGATCTTTAAAAATAACTATCCTTTTATTTCATTCCAAAGATTTTGTTTACCTTCTCTCTTTAGCTACTCACGCTTATGCTCCTAGTTATTATCAATGACTACAACCTTGACATGATCTTAAGGTGAACATCTCAATCTCTGGCCTTTACCTCCTTCCTTTTCAGCTCACTCCTAGTATTTCAACATCTAAAATCCTGTGACATTATTGGACCTATAATTTATTGATTTTATCATCCTTTCCCTGCCCTTCATCCCCCACAGAGTCTCACTTTTCTTCTTCCCTATCTTTAATTTCATAGATAATCATTTATATCACTTAGAGTATATATATTTTACTACCTTGATCTTCATTTGCTTTGTAGTTCTCACTTGACAAAGCCAAAACCCTGTAAAATCAAACTCTCTACTTACTTTGTGACTGCTGTGAAGTTAAGTAAGACTGGATTAAAACATACAATCATGTGTACTGGTCTGACTTTAAATGTGTGAATTCTAGTCTCAAGTGGGCCATTAAAGCTACCTGTCAAACCACTTGTTTCCTTTGTCCATTTGTTCTTTTATTCTCCTGGATGATTATCTCATAAGTTATCTTCTCTTTTCTCAGAGTTACAATATTGGTCCATATTCATGCACAATTGATGACTTTAATTCTTATTTTACCAAATCTAATAGATTAGTTCCTATCACTACATCTACCTCCCATGTGCATCTCTATCTATATATTCTATGTGATCTTATGGATCAATTCCTCTTGCTCCTATTCCAAGTCAACATCTTCACTAGTGCACTAAATCTCATCCCTTCTTACCTCCTCCTGTTCTTTGATCCACAAAATATCCCTTCTCTTTCTTCAGTTGTTATTTTTCCCAACAGTAATCAATCATTTCCTACAAAATCTGTTCTTTCTCCCATCTTTAAAAGCAACAACAAAGATTTGTCTAGTAACCCAGTATTTTTCCAGCTACAGTCATTTGAGTCTTTCTCTTGTACTAGCATCCATGCATCAGTAAACCCTTTAAAGATATCAGAATGTGACCACCTCTCACAATGTTTACTTCTGTCAACTTTGTGTAAACTAGCAATATTTGTTGGTTGGATTCTTGCAACAGTTTTAATTCATTTCCCTTCTTCCACCTCTCCCCTTTAAGATAAAAGCATTCACAGTGATTATTTAAAACAATCCAGATCACTCTATACTCAAAACCTTTTAGTGGAAGGTGGAATTCTGGTATGGCATAGTGAGGAGCTTAGCAAATATTCTCCCTAAATAAATATAAAACTGGACAGAATTATCAAAAAATTGTCATTTTAGTTCTCTGGAGATTGGCCAAAGTCAGCAAGAAATTTAAAAACATTTATTCATGTAAAATTTCTTGTAAGTATCTTCGACTTTCTTACCTGGTGCTGCTCCCACCCTCACCAGCTGGTAGGATGGTAGTTCTATCAGAGTGAGGCATGCTGAAAAAGCCAGCAGTTTTATTGCTATATGGATCTCACTTAATTTGGAACAGGAGGCAAAAAAAACCCCAAAAAACTGTGAAAAAAGTTTGTTTGGTGGCATTGTCAGTAAGTGATTGAAAGTATCCCAAAAAGAATCATATGGTAACTTCGGATGTGAAAAATGCAACAAATGAAATTAAAAATTCAAATCTACGTGAATAGCAAATTTGAGACAGCAAAAGACAGAATAAATTAACTTGAAGACAAATCAATAAAAATTATTTAAATAGGTAAGAGAAAAAGAGAAGAAAAATAAACAGAGCCTCAGAGACCAGTGAGATATGGTCAACATACACAATACATACGTTAGGAATCCAATAAGGAGAAGAGAGGGAAGGGGAAAGCAAACTATTCAAATAAGTAATGGCTGAGAATGACCCAATTTTGATTTAAAAAATTAGTCTATAGATGCTAAAAGTGCAACAAACTCAAAGGAGGATAAAAATAAAGAGATCCACATATACACGTAATACTCAACTGTTAAAAAGAGAAAGAGAGAGAGAATCCTGAAAGCTTCAAAAGGAAAACAAACTTTCAGAAAGAATGAAGGCCTAAGGGCAGTGGAACAGTACATTCAAATTGCTGGGAAAAAATGTCATTCTGGAATTCTATATCCAGTAAAGTTATCCTTCAGAAGTGAAGATAAAATATATACTCAGGTAAACAAAGACTGAGAGAATTTGTGTCACACAAATCTGTCTTGCAAGAAATACTAAAGAAAGTCCCTACTCCTGACGTTCTTACTCCAGATGTCCACACAACTTTAAGTATTTTTTCAAATGCCACATTCACAGTGAGGCCATGCCTGGAAAACCCATTTAAAATTACAGTATCCAGCCTCTGACCTTTCCTGTGCCCCTTCCTTACCACATTTAGTCCTGTGCACTGTCACCATCTTGCACACTGTATGCTTGTTGACTGTCTCCCCAGTCAGAATATGCTCACCATGAGGACAAGCATTTTGTCTGTTTTCTTTTTGTTTTTTTGACTTCTGTACTTCACTTCTCCTTCCTCCCAGGAAGGAGCGGTACAAAAGAATTTTTTTATATATTTGTATATTTTGTCTATTCATGGGTATGAGTCATGCACTAGAAATAGATGTTAGCCTCAAAAAAGTTAAACTGAAGATAATTTGATAGGATTAACTATAGTGGGTGAATCACATTAAGGGAACAAGTAAGGGATGGTGATCCAGAGATTAGCAACATTAGAGGGCAGTTACCACCCTTAGGGCTGAAGGGACAAATGGAGGGAATGATGCTACTGAAGCAGTGTGGGAATTACAGGTATGGAGGATCTGCCCAAAAAGAGCTTTAGATGCTTCCAGAGACCTGATGGGGCACAGCAGGAGAGTGTAGATAAGTATGCCAACTTCATCCTTCTCCCTAGTCAGATCTCCAGCTGGTGACTTCTACCAGCAGAACCTAATCAGAGACTTCATATAGGTGAAACAGTCCTCCTGGTCATGGAGGAGGCAGAGAAAGGTGGAGAATGAATTTTGGGGAACAAACCAAAATTAACCAAACTATCACTATATCTTTCCAGGGGATAAGTATGGTCTTATGGCCAAGTATGACATTAAAAAATGATTTGTGAACATCTTGAACTTCTGATTTAAGACTATATTAAAGTAAATGTATCACATTTTTAAAATGAATGTATCAGAAATTATACATCTGAATGAATATTGATGGCTTCAAAGTAACTGCCTTCCAAAACTATACACCTATTCTAACAATAATCTTTCCTCACAAATTTTGAAAATTTCCTTTCTTGTACAGTATTTTTAAAAAATCAGTTTATTTTATTTGAATGTCTTAAAAGCATTGACTTGAAGGATGTTACATATTTTGTAAACAAAGTCATAACAAAGCTAATTAATAAAGTGGGTGATCAATTTAGGAAAACCTTTTATGGCAGATATCAGGGAAACTATGATAATGAGATTGATTCTCCAAGCCCTGTGTAGAAGAAGTTATTCTATTAATAATTAAAGTACTCTACATTATATAGTCATACTACATGAGACAGTATAGTATCCAGAAAAAAATAACTAAAATTTTAATTCACTGTATATTAACATGCAGAGAACGCTAAAGATTTAAAGTATATTTATATTAATGTAAATTTCCAGTTTTCATATTCATGGAATTTTGACCAGTATTCTGACTTGAAGTGTCTCTTGATGGTAACAAGCAGAAGCACATGACTAACCTTTTGTAATTCATTAATGAGATAACATAATTAAGCTGTGTTTTGATAATTAATTAAATATGTGTTTTCTTGGTTGTTTAACCAAGAACACTTTTAAAAGGTGAAACATCATATCTCTATTATAACAATTCATTATTTTCTTTGTACCAGACTTACTAAGGTAATAAATGTTCATCATATGATAAAAATTAAAAAGGCAGTGGATTTGGGGTTGAATACTGTTTCTGCCTCTTTCAAGTTATATGATTTTGTTTTGTGACTTAACCTTCTCTAAAACTCAGTCTCCTTATCTGTCAAATGAGAATAAATGAGATTTTATGCCTTAGAGTTGTGTGGGGATTAAAGTATATACTAAATGTAAAGCTCTCAGAGTATTGCCTGATTTTAATTTTGTCTTCATTTTGTGAAAAGAGCAGAATGGCAACTATGTCTGACTCCAAAGATTTTGGACTATATGGTGCAATCATGGAAATGCTGATATTTATCTTCTAAATATCCTTTCTGTCATAGTTTCAATTGGATTCAATTTAAATGCCTACTAATTTTTTCCTAGTAGCATAAATTTAATTTGGGAGAATGAATGAATAAAAGTATTTTCAGAGTAACAAATTCACCTTTTCTCATTGAAGTAAGGGAAGAATAAGTAGATTTATTTACTCTATTTCTAAACAATTTTTCTTTAAATTTACTTTTCGAGATAAAATACCTTGATGGCAAAATTGAGCTTTCAAAATAAATCATTATATAAGCAATACAGCATTATTACAATAGCCATAGACTTAGAAAGACACTTGATTTCTAATTTAATTTTAGTTCTCCTCCTACTTGACTTTTGACAAGTTATAAAACATCCCAGGATTCTGTGAAATGGTAAGATGATTTCTAAAGCCTCTTTCACTGCTAACACGCATAGTCATTAGGAAAATGGGTTTTAGATGCCAAAATATTCTAGAACTGTTACTAGCTTAAGTAACTTCTGGCAAGTGACTTAACATACCTGTCTAAGCCCTAGGTTCTTTATTTGTGAAATGTGATTAGCAATATCTCCTAACACAGATTTTGAGGATTAAAATGGATAATATATGTGGAACATTTAAAATGGTTCGTGAAACATTTAAAATGGTTCATGTAACTTAAGTATTTAAAATACCCATTTTGCTAATGACAATACATTGATTTCATCAGCCATGACTTTTGCCTTCATTTTTGCTGTCTTCAAAAGAAGATGAATAAAAACAGAAGTATTCATTCTTTCAGATAGCCCAAATGTAAATGAAGTTGGAGAGTTACCTTTAGAGTAGTAGATAGGACAATTATACAGTGCAGTATTAATGGCCCTCAAACCCTGATTTTTTGGATGGTAATGGTAATGTTGATCAAATGTATTTCAGTTGATAACTGCTTTTAATTTCTTATTTCCAATGACTGTATTTTTAGAATTACTTTCAGCAAAATCATTTAATAAAGACATGAGGAAAGCAGTAGTAATAACAGCCATTCTTTATGAAACTGCACATTCAGGGAAATATCGAGATTCCCTCACACTGACTGCAGGATTAGTAACTTAGATGATTCTGTTGAATGTATGCTCTAGTGTTCATGTCTCTGTTCATAGACAATAATAAAATTAACCACAATAATGCAGAAAAATAATTGTATCCATGAAATATATAACAATTTCACTCTAAATTCTCTAGAAATTGTATTATGCCCTTCAATTCTAACTACATTAATTATTATTACAAGTCTATAGCTACAAAGTAACCATGTGGCTTTGTTTGACACGTATGTCACTTTCATTCATCATTCACATCACCCCTGAAAAATATGAATAGCAATAACTTAGTTTATAGATTTTTCATGATTCTAGAGACACAGTGAATATATTCTGACATATATATTTATGTATAATTTTATAAATATACATAAACATACATATATGTATTGTTTTCCTCCCCCTATATCTACTATTATTATATCTAACTGAATCTGTTCAATTTACAAAGGAGAATTTTATGAGATTCACCATTCTTTATAGGAACAAAAATAATCAAACTTTAGAAGTTTGACTCCAAGGAACTATAAAGTTTCATTTGGTTATACGTTAGATGAGCATCACCTTTATTATGATTCCTATTTATTTTGTGCATCCTTCAATGTAACTTCTGGGAATCACACTTTCTCTATTTTCTGTCCTCACTTTTCAAATTAATATAAGGTTAATAAAGATGTTCACAAAATCCCAATTCTAATTATTTAGTTATCAGTACCACTGATTTACTTGGAGGCTACCAAACTATTTCCTTTCATTATTTTTTCATTAAATATCATTATAGTTTTTCTAAACTCTCAATTGTATTTTGAACAGTCTCTAGCACTTCATTTATTCTTCCAAAAGATTCGGAAGTTACATGTAAAGTTTAATGATCTTATTTTAAAATAGTCTGAATATTTTAGTTAGAAGCATAACATATGAATCTAAGAATAATCCATAACCTATGAAGATGCTTAGTATTTTGACATAAAGACACGTTGTACACTTGATTTTTTTATATTGAAAGCTTCATGTGGAAGGAAAATTTTTCTAACTTGTAAACTCTATTGTTAGTTGCTACTTCTCTAAAATAATATAAATGACTTATCTACTTATCCACCATACTTCTTGATTATTGATATTGACTAAATTGGATAATCTAAGCTGAAATGTTCAGTGTAAAGTCTTCAAATATATCTGTCATTATGTACATACACATACATTTGTTTTGTCTGTTTAATGATCGCTTCCCATTTTCATTATGCTGTTGATACTTGGTAAATTTCTTTCTTTGATGTCTATTTAGATATAAATTCAGTTACTTCAGCTTTTTTGATGAGGGTTTGCATACTTTTGCCAACAAATAGGGTGTCTCTTAGTCCTCTCATCAGCACTTGGTGGAAGACCATAAACAAAAGCTCATAAATTTTATTTAGGGGGTCCTCAGATTTCACAGCTGTCATGCTAGCCCATATTCTACTTTTAAGGATTTCCTAAATTTGAGTTGCTTTTGTCTTGCCTTCTTTTATGGCTTCCACCTTCTCCTCCCATGCTCTGACAAAGGTGAAATAGTTTTCAGGTCCCATTGCTCTTCAGAGGGGCTTACCGGCCTTTAGAATCCTATTCATATGTCCGCCTCACCAACTCATTTCTCTAATGGGCTAAAATCTTATAATTTGTAGATTATATAGTATTTTCTTGTTATTAGGGAAAGAATAATTTTGTGTGTGTGTAGATTTTTACATCCTTAGTATAAGCAAAGACACGATCAAAAATATTCTTTCAAAATAAAATTACACTATTATGTAATAAATTTGAATTAAGCATGTTTTCTTAGTAATTTCTATTTCTCATATATTAAAAGGTTGAAATTGCATGTTCATAAGAATTCCCCCATCTGCACCTTCAATCTATTTGTTAATAATATTAGTAACAGCTAACATATCTGAAGGGCCTACTATTTGTGATACACTGTACATATTACATTAACTATGTTATCTCATTTTATACCACTGAAAAAGTTCCTATTATTATCTTCACTTGATATATGAGACACTTAGAGTTATCAGACCGCTTGCCTATACAGTCATTAAGTGGCAGAGCTGGGATATGAATGTGAAGATCTCTGGAATCTAAGTATAAAATAGATACTGTGAAGCATACAGAGGCAGAATTTGGAAAAGGAGGTCTTTAAATTCGTTTGAAGTAGCGTTAATATAGACATACATTTATATATATAGTTAGTTGAGAACGACACCTTTCTAGCAATGCAAGATCTGAGCATTTTAACTTCATGTCCTTTCTTCCCAGATGCTGTAAGCAGTGGCATAATAATACAATATGTATTCTCATGGATAAAGGAAGAAAAGGTGTTACAATGAAGCTTACTCTTTATTTTAATTAGTGTATTGGGAATTTGGCTTATAATCCTTTGTTTTTGATTTATTAATAGAACTACTCATGTCATTTAACTACCAATCATGGTGAAATAAGGGTTTTTTTAAGCATTTTTTTTCATTTTTTTTGTCTGCTACCTATGATAAAGCATATATTTTTACTCATGATCCATTTCTCCTCTAAACCTATAAATACATATATAATGAAGGCTTTTGGAAATAATAGTTCACTTTTCATATATAATGCATTATTCTGTCCATTGTAGTCCATTTTAAAAGTGCTGATTTCAACCCACTACATTTATTTATTTTTTTATTGAGATATAATTGACCAATAACATTGTATAAGTTTAAGGTTTACAACATGTTGACTTGATGCATTTATATATTGCAATTATGATTGCCACCATAGCATTAGCTAAGACCTCTATCATGTTACATAGTTATTTTTTTTGTGATTAGAACAATTAAGACCAAGTCTCTTAGCAACTTTGACATTTATAATACAGTATTGCTGAATATGATAACTATGCAGTGCATTAGATCTCCAGACTTATTTATCTACTACTTGCAAATTTCTACCCTTAATGAACATCTCCCCAATCCCCTCACCCCAAGTCCCTGCCAAACACCATTCTACTCTCTGATGTATGAGTTCAACTTTTTTAGATTCCACATATAAGTGATATCATACAGTATTTGTCTTTCTCAGTCTGACTTATCTCACTCAGCATTATGCCCTCAAGGTCCATCCATGTCATCACAAATGGCAAGATCCCCTTCTTTCTCGTGGCTGACTTAATATTCCATTGTATATATAGAGCACATCTTCTTTATCCATTCATCCATTGATGGACACTTAGATTGTTTCCATATCTTGGCTATTGTGAATAATAGTGCAATGAACATGGAATGTATATGTCTTTTCAAATTAGTGTTTTTGTTTTCCTCAGATAAATACCCAGAAGTGGGGTTGCTGGTAGTTCACATGGCAGTTCTGTCTTAAAAAAAATGTAAGGAACGCACACAGTTTTCAATACTGGCTGAAACAATTTACTGTCCCACCAACAGTATACAAGAGCTCCCTTTTCTCCACATACTTGCCAACACTTGTTATTTCTTGTCTTTTTAATCATAGTCATCCTAATGTGTGTGGGGTGATATCTCATTGTGGCTTTGATTTTCATTTCCCTAATGATTAGTGATGTTGAGCATCTTTTCATGTACCTGCTGGCCATTTGTATGTCTTCTCTGGAAAAATGTCTATTTAGCTCCTTTGCCCATTTTTTAATCAGATTTTGTTTTTGTTATTATTGAGCTGTGTGGGGTTTTTGTTATGTATTTTGGGTATTAACTTCTTATCATGTATATGGTTTGAAACTATTTTCTCCCATTCTGTAAGTTGCCTTTTCATTTTGTTGACTATTTCTTTTGCTGTGCAGAAGCTTTTTACTTTGAGATAGTACAGCTTGTTTATTTTTGCTTTTGTTTCTTCTGCTTTTGGTGTCATATCCAAAAGAATCATTGCTAAGACCAATGTCAAGGAGTTTCATCCCTTTGTTTTTTCTAGGAGTTTTAAGGTATCAAGTCTTATGTTTAAAACTTTAATTTATCTTGAGTTACCTTTTTGTGAGTGGCGTAAGGTAGAGATTCAGTTTTATTTTTCTGCGTGTGCCTGTCTAGTATGCCCAACAACCTTTGTTGAAGAGACTATCCTTTGCCCATTGAGTGTTCTTAGCTCCCTTGTCAATTTATTAGTTAACTGTATATGTGGGGTTTATTTTGGGGCTCTCTGTTCTGTTGCATTCTATGTTTGTATTAGTTACATCATATAACTACCCTTAAGAAATGTCTCATGTAACTACCCTTAAAAAATGTTTATATATAATAATTAACTTTCTTTCTTCCATTATTTCCTCCCTCCCTCCCTCCCTTCCTCTTTTCCTTTCTGTGCATACCATATGTTATTAACATTACCCAGTTTATCAGCTTGGCTAATTTAGGTGGTTTTACTGGAGAGAGAGAGGTGCTTTTTTGCTCAGTATTTCTGTCCATTTTTGTATCCTTTTCTCCAACATCTTCCCTCTCTCAACTTTTGTTCATCTTGCTAAAAACATAGGAAAAAAATACTACTTTTTCTTTGTAAAGTGACCATTCTTTGTTCAAAAATAGAGTATAAAAAATTTAGTAGCCAACCATGTCTTATTTTGTTAATATCACTGAGAAATATGCTCTATTATAATAAAAATTGTTTATTTCACAAATGTTGAATTTATATTTGCTGAGCTATTCTTAAAGATGAATTTCACAGAATATAGTTTGCTACAACTTTGTAAAATTTTGGTGAACCATACTTATGTGTGACCTTCAATAATATGGTAATTTATTTAAATGTGCTTTACTAATTAAGAATATTTAAAATAGGAGTGCACTTAAATTACTCTTACCAATTATCTATATAAGAAATTATTGAAATGATCAGTTACCATAATCAACAATCATTACTGAAATAAGATAATAAGCATCTTCAAAATACTGGCTGCCTGAATTTTTTGAATGTTCTTCTTTGGGAACCTAAATTTGTTCCCTAAGCATTTCCCTTTAGAATATTTATGGACCAAAATGTCTATACCATAACACAAACCAAATATCCTACTAATGTCCCTATGTAAAAATAATAAACATGGCAGAAAGGAGTATATACATTTTCTATGTCAAGTATGATTTTTATCCTCCTTATGCTTGGACAATAGAAATTGAAAAAAATGTCAGGGGATCCTAATCCCATAACCTCCCTCCAGGCAATTCTAGTAATGAAAGGCAGGTTGTTGAGAATTTTTTTCTCAGAACTCTTCAGGGCCCCAAACCTTATGACCTACATCATTAGCCACTTAGCTATTTTTCTCTTAGTCAATGACTTGAGGGTTTTTTTCTGAATATTTAATAGAATCTCTCTCCCTCTCAATGCATTGTGTTCCCTTACTCAGTGACTATCATTACTATTATCATAATAAACAGTCTTTCATGTATTTCAAAGCAGTGATTATACTGCCAACTAGCCTTCTGTATTCTGAGCTAACCAATGTATCATTTATTTTCCTATCTTATGGAGGTTACCCATTTACCCAAGGTTTTTCTTTTTTTCTTTTTAATGCTGTAACGAGTAAAGTGACTCAATATTATATAGTGCATGGACAATGCAGCAAACAGGTATCATTATAGATATTTGAAACAATACAACTGCAATAATAGAAGGCATTTGTTGCTTCTAAAATTATTGGAAAGGAGCATAAGACATAGGATATCACTGAAGAATAACGCCTAATAGCTGCAAACCAGAGCTCAAAAAGTTTCCACAGTCCCCATACTATCAAAACCATCTTTTAAGAGCCTTGGTGCTGAGTCTGGACAGGGATTTTGAGTGTGGCTGCTGCAATTGCCTTCAAACTCTTACATGTCTACAACCTTGACAGCTGGTCAAAAACAATAAGAATATGACCTCCATTTCACTTCCTCATTCTAAATCTCACATGAGTGCCTCCAACAGGTAAAACTTAACTTATAAGTAAGGATTAGGTCTGCTAATTTGTGAAGATAAGAAAAAAAAAAAGAGTTGAAAAGATCTGCACTGATAAGTCAGAGCAATTGCCAAATTGAGACAAAATGAAGAACATAGGGTCAATGGGTAATGTATTTAATGGGTATTCCTCTGTGACATAATATGTTTAACTCTGTTATAGTCATCTATTAAATTTGATGTCCAAAAACATTAATGGGCTGAAAAATTCATGTAATCGGTCAATGAGCATCCTATATTATAATATCATTTATTCATTTCCCAATGATATTAGCTAATTAATTTATCATAGAAAAACAGTATCCAATTAAGATGTTAGTGCAAATTATTAGAAAATTAATGGCTGGTGTTGGGGAAAAATAAAACACTTTAGGACAAATTAGTTAAAATAATACATAAGACACAAATCAAAATTAATTCATGAAAAGTAAAATTAAAAAGTATTAGAATAACATATTAGCAAATATTTATGTATTCTTACAGTAATTTCTAAGCATCTCATTAAAACTAGAACACATAAGGGCAAATGTTGAAACTGACTGCATTATCAACTTCACTTTAGTATTGAAAGTGAATCAATTTTTGATTGTTATTGAAAGACAGTCAACAAATTATAAATGAGACTTTGAAATATAGATGGAAAAGACTACTCTTTATATATAAATCACTTTTTCATATTAGTTAAAAATAGAATATTGCTCTTAAAACAACGTTACAGAAAAGAAATAAAAGCATAAATATTTTGTGTAAAAAAGTTCAAATCTCGTTAGTAACACATATGTAAGTCAAACTATAAAAATATTTTTCTTTGCTAATTTTATTGAAAAACACATATTTTATATGGTGGATGTTAGAATTGGTAGAAGGCAACTTTGTATTCATATGGACATAATTCATAAGTGAATTTTTTATTAATTTTTATTTTATGAATTTTTATTTTTAATACTTTATTGACATGTAACTATAATAGTTTCAGGTGTTTAACATAGTGATTCAATGTTTGTATAAATTGCAAAATGATCACAGTAAGTCTGGTTAATATCTGTCACCATAAATAGTTACAAATTATTTTTTCTTGTGATGAGAACTTTTAAGATCTACTTTCTTAGTAACTTTCAAATATGCAATACCATATTGTTAACTATAGTCACCATGCTCTACATTACATCTCCATGACTTATTTTATAACTGAAAGTTTGAAACTTAGATGATGTTCACCCACACTTGCCCCCTTCTCCAGCAATCACCAATCTGTTCTCTGTATCTATGAGTGTGGTTATTGTTTTTTAGTTTGTTTTTGGTTTTTTGGTTTTGTTTTGTTTTCTTTTTATAGATTCCACACATAACTGATATCGTGCTGTATTTGTCTTTCTTGATCTGACTTATTTCATTTAGTATAATGCCCTCCAGGTCTATTCATTCTACCACAAAAGATAAGATTTCATTCTTTGTTATGGCTGAACAATATTCCATTGTATATATATGTACCACATCTTCTTTATCCATACATCTATCTTGGCAATTGTAAATAATACTGCTATGAAAATTGGGGTGCATGCATCTTTTCAAATTAATGGTTTCAATTTTTGGATGTATAGCCAGGAGTGGAAATGCTGGGTCATATGGAAGTTCTATTTTTAGTTTTTGGATAAATCTCCATACTGTTTTCCACAGTGGCTGCTCCAACTTACATTCCCTCCAACAGTCTGAGGGTTCCCTTTTCTCCACATCCTGGCCTAAATTTGTTGTGTTCTTTTTGATGATAGGCATTCTTACAAGTGTGAAGTGATATCTCATTGACTTTTAATGTGCATTTCTCTGATGATTAACCATGTTGAGCATCTTTTCATGACTGTTGGCCATCTGTACGTCTTCTTTGGAAAAAGTCTATTCAGATCTACACATTTTTAAATTTTTTTGTTTGTTTGAAGTTGAGTTGTATGAGCTGTTTATATGTTTTGGATATTAACGCCTTACTGGACTTATCATTTGCAAATATTATCTCTCATTCAGTAGGTTATCTTTTTGTTGATGGTTTCCTTTGCTGTGTAAAACCTTTTAAGTTTAATTAGGTCCCATTTGTTTATTTTTGCTTTTATTTCCTTTGCTTTAGGAGGCAGATCAAAAAAATACTGCCACAGTTTATGTCAAAGGGTGTTCTGCCTATGTTTTCTTCTTGGAGTTTTATGGTTTCCAGTCTTACATTTAGGTCTTTAATTTATTTTGAGTTTATTTTTGTATATGGTGTTGGAGAATGTTCTAATTTCATTCTTTAGATGTAGCTGTCCAGTTTTCTCAGCACAACTTAATGAAGAGACTGTCTTTTCTCCATTGTATATTCTTGCTTCCTTTGTCATAGATTAATTGACCATAAGCATGTGAGTTTATTTCTGGGCTCTCTATTCTGTTCCATTTATCTATGTGTCTGTTTTTGTACCAGTGCCATACTGTTTTGATCTGTATGTATGCTGCCTACAAAAGATGCACTTCAGATCTAAAGACACACACAGACTGAAGGTGAGGCAATGAAAAAAGTTATTCCATGCCAATAGAAATCAAAATAAAGCCAGGGTAGCAGTACTTATGTCAGACAAAATAGGCTTTAAAATAAAGACTGTTACAAGAGACAAAGAAGGGCATTACCTAATGATCAAGGGATCAATCCAAGAAGATATAACAATTGTAAACATATATGCACCCAACATAGGAGCACCTACATGCATAAAGCAAATATTAACAGACATTAAGGGAGAAATTGAAAATAACAACAATAATAGGGAAGTTTAATACCTGACTTACATCAATGGACAGATCATCAAAATAGAAAATCAATAAGGTAAAACAGGCCTTAAATGACACATTAGACCAAATGGACTTAATTGATATATGGAGAGCATTCCATCTGAAAGCAGCCGAATACACATTCTTTTCAAGTTTACATGGAACATTCTCCAGAATATATCACATGCTAGGCCATAAAATATGCCTTGATAAATTTTTAAAAATTGAAATCATGCAAGCATCTTTTCCAACCACAATGCTCTGAGACTAGAAATCAACTACAAGAAAAAAAAGAACTACAGCAAACACAAACACATGGAGGCTAAACAATATAGTACTAAACAACCAATGGGTCACTGAAGAAATCGAAGAGGAGATCAAAAAATACCTGGAGATAAATGAAAATGAAAACACAACAACCAAAAACTATGGACCCTAGCTAAAGAAGTTCTAAGAGGGAAGTTTATAACGACAAAAGCTTACTTCAAGAAACAAAGACAATCTCAAGTAAACTATCTAACCATATGCCTAAAGGAGCTGGAAGAAGAACAAACAAAACCCAAAGTTAGTAGAAGGAAAGAAATCATAAAAATCAAAGCAGAAATAAATGAAATAGAGACTCAAAAACAGAAGAAAAGGTCAGTGAAACTAAGAGTTGATTCTTTGAGGAGCTAAACAAAATTGATAAGCCTTTAGCTAAAATCATCAAGAAAAAAAGAGGGCAAAAATTAATGAAATCAGAAATGAAAAAGGAGAAGTTACAACTGACACCACAGAAAAACAAATTATTATAAGAGACTACTATGAACAACTATATGCCAATCAAAGGAACAACCTAGAAGACATGGACAAATTACTAGAAATGTACAATCTCAAACAACTGAACTGGGAGAAATGGAAAATATGAGCAGACCAAATACCAATAATGAAGTTGATTCAGTAATAGAAAATTCCCAACAAAGAAGAGTCCAGGACTTGGTGCCTTCATGGGAGAATTCTACCAAACATGTAGAGAAGAGTTAACCTATTCTTCTCAAACTCTTTCAAAAAATTACAGAGGAAACAACACTTCCAAACTCATTCTATGAGGCCATCATCTTCCTGGTATAAAACCAGACAAACCAGACAAAGAATCACAAAAAAAGAAAATTACAGGCCAATATCACTGATGAACATGGATTCAAAAATTCTAAAAAAAATACTAGCAAACAGAATCCAACAATACATTAAAAGGATCATACATGATCAAGTGGGATTTATTCCAGGGATGCAAGGATTTTTCAATATCTGGAAATCAATCAGTGTAATACACCACATTAAAATATTGAAAAATAAAAGCCGTATGATCATCTCAATAGATGCAGAAAAAGTTTTTAACAAAATTCAACATCCAGTTATGATAAAACTCTCCAAAAAGTGAGCATCAAGGGAACATACCTCAATATACTAAAGGCCATATATGACAAGTGCATAGCCAACATGATACTCAGTGGTGAAAAGGTAAAAGCATTTCCTCTAAGATCAGGAATACGACAAGGATGCCCACTCTTGGCAGTTTTATTCAACATTGTATTGGAAGTCCTAACCACAGCAATCAGACAAGAAAAAGAAATAAAAGGAATCCAAACTGAAAAGGAAGAATTAAAACTGTCACTGTTTGCAGATGACATGATACTATACATAGAAAATCCTAAAGATGCCACCAGAAAGGTACTAGAGCTTGTCAATGAATTTGGTAAAGTTGCAGGATACAAAATTAATACACAGAAATCTGTTACATTTCTATACTCTAACAACAAACACAAACATCAGAAAGAGAAATTAAAGAAACATATTTCATTCTTTTGCATGTGTCTGTTCAGGATTTTCAACACCATTTATTGAAAGACTGTCCTTTCTTAGCATATATTCTTGGCTCCTATGTCATAAATAAATTGAATTTGTTTATTTATTTATTTATTCATTTATTTATTTCTAAGCTCTCTATTCTGTTCCATTGATCTCTGTGTCTGATTTTATGCCAGTACTATACTATTTTGATTATTATAACTTTGTAATATTGTTTGGAATCAGGGAGTCTGGTCCCTCCAGTTTTGTTCTTCTTTCTCAAGATTGCTTTGGTTACTTGGTGTCTTTAGGTTCTATACACATTTAGAATTGTTAGTCCT
The DNA here is from genome assembly GCF_028023285.1 of Balaenoptera ricei. Classification (NCBI taxonomy): domain Eukaryota; kingdom Metazoa; phylum Chordata; class Mammalia; order Artiodactyla; family Balaenopteridae; genus Balaenoptera; species Balaenoptera ricei. The sequence goes on along the minus strand of NC_082640.1, from coordinate 118,337,238 downwards.
TTTTATGTGAAAATGACTTTGGAATTTTGGTAGGGATTACATTGAATCTGTAGATTGCTTGGATAATATGGACATTTTAACAATATTAATTTTTCCAGTCAATGAGCACAGAATGTATTTTCATTTTTTTCTTCAATTTTTTAAATTAATAATATACTTTTCAATAGCCTTTCACCATTGTAGTTAAATTTACTCCTAAGCATTTTATTCTTATTGATGCAATTGTAAATGTTATTGTTTTCTTAATTTCTCTGACAGTTTGTTATCAGTGTAAAAAATGCAGATATTTGTATATTGATTTTGTATCACACAATTTTACTGAAATTGTTTATTCTAGCATTATTTTTGTGGCATCTTTAGGGTTACTATATATGATATTTTGTAAACTACAAATAGTGACAGTTTTACTTTTCCCTTTCCAATTTGGATGACTTTTTTTTTTTTTTTCTGGCCTAATTGCTCTGGCTAGGACGTCCAATACTATGCTGAATAAAAATAGTGAGAGGGGAATCCTCGTCTTGTTCTTGATCTTAGAGAAAAAGCTTTCAACTTTTGACCATTATGTTAGCTTTGGGCTTTTCATACATGGCTTTATTTTGCTGAGTTATGGTCCCTCTATGCCCACTTTGTTGAGAGTTTTTATAAATGGATATTGAATTTTGTCAAGTTCTTTTTCTGTATCTATTTGGATGATTATATGATTTTTATGCTTCATTTATTTATATGGTATATCACACTGGTTGATTTGCAAATAGTGAACCATTCTTTTATCCCTGGAATAAATCCTTCTTAATTATTGTGTATGATCCCTTTAATATATTTTATATATTTTTAATATATAAATTTTTTATATTATTGAATTTGGTTTGCCTATATTTTGTTGATTTTTGCATCTTTGTTCATCAAGGTTATTATCTTACATGTAAACACATCAGGGACTCTACAAGTTTTGTTTTTTTTTTAAATTTTCTTGAAGACCTTCTTTTTCCACTCTCCTTCTAATCCTGTGATCTGGGTTAGTTATTTCATACTAAGTCCTTCTCTTTCTTGGTTTATACCTATTTTGTGGAGAACATCCAGAATTTCTGGAGGTAAATTTGTGGTAATTTATTTATCAAAAATCATCTTTATTGAATTCATACAATTAATGATTTGCCTGTTTTCAGATTTCTAAGTAAATTTATCCCCCCAAATGGGAAGGCATTGATCTATTGTCTTCCAGCTACCAATGCTGCTATTCTGACTTTTAATCCTGTATGTGGCCTGTTCTGTTCCCTCTGGCAGTTATTGTGACCTTCTCCATGTCCCTACTGTCCTGAAATGTCATGATAAAATGCCATAGTGTAGTAGTGTAGGATTTCAGGGGCACTTTACAAACCCCTTTAGCCTGAAAATTAATGTCCTTAAATTCTAGGAAATTTATTTAAACTCTTATTAAAAATTGCCTCTCCTTTATTTGTTTTTATATTTCGTCTTATTTAGCTTTTGATATTTTGGGGCTGATGCTATAATTTTTTAAATTTTTCTCTCTGATTTTCCGTTGACTTAATTTTATTCTAATTTTAAATATTTTTTCTCAACTCTACCTTCCGTTCTTTAGTGTGTCTAACAGGGTTTGTGAATGGAAGTTTTTATCATAGGAAATTCTCTCTGACCCTTTTCACTGGGAGTTCTAAGATTTCACTATCTTCTTCAGAAAGAATATCTCCAGTTTCTGCTTAAAGGATATAAACTTGGCTTCCAGAATTATTGGGACATTATGGGGTAAATGGCTAGGGGTGCCAATATTGGGGGAGAAAGAGAATGGATGAACTTTAAACTCTAGCATTCTCTGTCTCCAAATAGTAAAGCTGGGTGATGATGGAATGAAACTACCCATAACAGAAATATGAAAATTAGAAGTTACAGCTACTTTGAAAGCAAGAATAATGTCCTTGGCTGTTGAATTTGAAGTGATGTTGAGAAATCAAGTGAGAATATCAGTCAGCCAGAGATAAGTATGGGCATATGGGTCTTACTTAAGTAGGACTAATTTTAAAGTTAAAAAGATTCTCTGTTCATCATTAATTACTTATGGTTATCTTAAACTTTGTGTGACTATTTTGACATCTAACTGTATTGTTTTTCAGTACACACTGATGTCTTTTAAAAAAAAAAGCATGCCTAGCCTATTTCTCCTCTTAAATATATATATATATATTCATTCTGAGGGTCATTAATGGTAGATATTATCTCAGAGTATAATCTTTATCTAATTATACCATAACAATGAAAATACTAGAAACAAGGTTTAAGGTAGAAATGTACTGGCAAATTAGTGCAAAGACTTAGCCATTTAAGGCTATTAATATAAAGACTATGAAGACTTATTTTCACATGAAATGTTTAGTAGAATCAGAACATCAGGGCGGCATACACAGAGGGCATTCTTCCTCAGCAATGAGGATTATCCTATGCATTTGGCCACTGCTACAGTTTAGATGTTCACTGCGATGCCATCTGTTAAGGTTGATTGTGCAGTGACCTTAGGCAGTCTGAAACCTGTTCAGTTGAGCCCGTATATAGAGTTCTGGGTGGGAACCAGGAGGACAGATGGTAGGATTGGAGATGAGGAACTTGTTTGTTACAGCTGATGAAAATCATTCTTCTTGCCAAAGCCATTAAATGTGATATCCTTGGCACAGCGTTTCTCAACAAATAGAGTGCCCCACCAAGTGGGTGCAGGTGAATTGAAGCATTCAACAGTCTCTATTTAGGTTTGCCTAGTTCGTTACATTTACATCTCTGATAGCCTAAGACTAAGTCAATGTTCAGCAGCAGGGCACTCTGTGCTTAGTAAGTACAGCATTTCACATATGTAGTTTTCAAAATATACATATACAGTGGGTAGTGCAAACTGGACTATAATTCTGCAGCTAATTAAAAGAGGTTATAAATAGATTTAGTTGAATAGCACCAAATAGAGAAAAACTTCTATAAAACTGAATAACAATTTCTAGTAAATCAACTCACATTTCATATCCATAGGAAGATTTCTCAGTTAAAATTGTTTAAGAAACTATTAAAATCACTTTATAGGAAATAGATATGTTTATGATCAGACAAGATAATTATTGCAAAGTGGTTTTTGCAACTTGGAAAGCAGAAAATTTTGCCCACCCACATAGGCTTTCCCTCTCCATATTTGACAAACTCGAAAATGCTACTCACTTGCAGAATTCATATCTAAGCTATATAAACAACAGAGTAATTTTAAAGCATTCTCTTCAGCAAAAGATACTTAAAATGTAAAAATTCAATATGAAAAAAGTGAACAATATAGGCTATATCAACTTAGAATTAAAAAGTAAACAAAGTCTGGAAGTGGCTTTCACTAATCAAATCTGTTTCCTTAGAAGTTTCACCTAAAGCATATCAGACATACGTCTTATTTTAAATATAGCTAAGGAAGTAGTATGACAGCAGTCTGTAGGTAATATATTTCAGTAATCTGTATTTTGAAACGTACATACGAAGAAATACATCATTTTATTATTGTTTATATAAATACCTTTGTGTACATTGTTAGGCAACTTATTGTCCCTTTGGTTAATATATCTTGTAGACCTTCCTGTCAGCACATTGAGTCCTTACTTCATTCTTTTGAAAGGCTGTATAAATAGCAGCCATAGGATGGATGTCATGTGATTTATTTAGTCAGGTCACATGACTGGACATGTTGGTTGGCTTTAGTAATTTTTCTTCTTCCTTAGGTATTATTGACCATGTTGTGGGAATATTCTTATATATGCTTATTGTGCCCATATTTGACTACTTTCTAGAGAAGATATATAGAAATCTGATGTTTCTGTGAAAGAATAGGTGAAATTGAACGTTAATATTTCCATATCTCCTGCCAAAGTGGCTCTACCAATTTAAATTCATAGCAGCTGCGTATGAGATTACCATTTTCCTGCGAAGTTGAAAACAACTAATCAAAAAAAATATGTTGATGTTTGCTAACTAGAGGTATGAGGAATATATATATTCATTGTTTTCACTTTTATTTCTCTATGAATATGAATATGTTGCTTTTCCCTCTTTAATTGCTTAACATGAGAGAATATTCATTTATTCATTGGTATGTGTAGATAACTATTGACTACCTATCTTGTATTTGGCATTGATTATATAATGGTGAGTAAAGTTGAGACAATTCCTGACTTCTCAGAACTTATAATACAATGAGAGTTTTAAAAATAAACCAATTTTATTGATAATTATTATTTTATGTATAATAAATAATCTTCACCAAGTCTTATTTCCATTTATTCTGTTATAACTGTGATTTTGCTATTTTTTGCCCTTGATTTTGTTTAAGAAGTTGTGTGATTTTGTGATTCTTTTGAAGGAACAAGCTCTCTATTTTATATTTTATTAATATCTTAATTACAGGTATTTCTTGCTGTTTTAATGTTTATTTTTTTCACAATTTAACTTTATGTCTTTTATGTTGTTCTTTCTCTAGATTCCTTAATTGAATACTTCATTAATTTATATTTTTCTTGATTTTTCTTTAAGTTTACTGTTAAAACTGATTTTTTCAATTTTCATTGAAAATTTGGTGATTTACTCTAGATTTTTTTTTCACATCTTTATTGGAGTATAATTGCTTTACAATGTTGTGTTAGTTTCTGCTGTACGACACAGTGAATCAGCTATATGTATGCCTATATCCACATATTCCCTCCCTCTTAAGCCTCCCTCGCTATCCCACCCCTCTAGGTCTTCACAAAGCATCGAGTTGATCTCTCTGTGCTATGCAGCAACTTCCCACTAGCCATCCATTTTACATTTTGTAGTATATATGTCAATGCTACTCTTTCACTTCATCCCAGCTTCCCCTTCCCGCCCTGTGTCCTCAAGTCTGTTCTCTATGTCTTCATCTTTATTCCTGCCCTGCCACTATGTTCATCAGTACAGTTTTTTAGATTCCATATATATACGTTAGCATACAGTATTTGTTTTTCTCTTTCTGACTTACTTCATTCTCTGTGACAGACTCTAGGTCTATCTACCTCACTACAAACAACTCAATTTTGTTCCTTTTTATGGCTGAGTAATATTGCATTGTATATATGTGCCACATCTTCTTTATCCATTCATCTGTTGATGGATATTTAGGTTGCTTCCATGTACTGGCTATTGTAAATAGCACTGCAATGAACATTATGGTACATGACTCTTTTTGAATTATGGTTTTCTCAGGTTATATGCCCAGTAGTGGGATTGTTGGGTCATATGGTAGTTCTATTTTGTTTTTTAAGGAACCTCCATACTGTTCTCCATAGTGGCTGTATCAATTTACATTCCCACCAACAGTGCAAGAGGGTTCCCTTTTCTCCACACCCTCCCTAGCATTTATTGTTTCTAGATTTTTTGATGATGGCCATTCTGACCAGTGTGAGGTGATACCTCATTGTTGTTTTGATTTGCATTTCTCTAATGATTAGTGATGTTGAGCATCCTTTCATGTGTTTGTTGGCAATCTGTATATCTTCTTTGCAGAAGTGTCTATTTAAGTCTTCTGCCCATTTTTGGATTGGGTTGTTTGTGTTTTTGATATTGAGCTGCATCAGCTGCTTGTATATTTTGGAGATTAATCCTTTTTCAGTTGTTTTGTTTGCAAATATTTTCTCCCATTCTGAGGGTTGCCTTCTTGTCTTGTTTATGGTTTACTTTGCTGTGCAAAAGCTTTTATGTTTCATTAGGTCCCATTTGTTTATTTTTGTTATTATTTCCATTACTCTAGGAGGTGGGTCAAAAAGGATCTTGCTGTGATTTATGTCATGGAGTGTTCTGCCTATGTTTCCCTCTAAGAGTTTGACAGTGTCTGACCTTACATTTAGGTCTTTAATCCATTTTGAGTTTATTTTTGTGTATGGTGTTAGGAAGTGTTCTAACTTTATTCTTTTAAATGTAGCTGTCCAGTTTTCCCAGCACCACTTATTGAAGAGACTGTCTTTTCTCCATTGTATATTCTTGCCTCCTTTGTCAAAGATAAGGTGACTATATGTGCATGGGTTTACCTCTGGCCTTCCTATCCTGTTCCATTGATCTATATGTGTGTTTTTGTGTTAGTAGCTTTGTACTGTAGCTTTGTAATATAGTCTGAAGTCAGGGAGCCTGATTCCTCCAGCTCTGTTTTTCTTTCTCAAGGTTGCTTTGGCTATTCGGGGTCTTCTGTGTTTCCATACAAATTGTAAAATTTCTTGTTCTAGTTCTTTGCAAAATTCCATTGGTAATTTGAAAGGGATTGCATTAAATCTGTAGATTGCTTTGGGTAGTTTAGTCATTTTCACAATGTTGATTCTTTCAATCCAAGAACATGGTATATCTCTCCATCTGTTTGTATCATCTTTGATTTGTTTCATCAGTATCTTATAATTTTCTGCATACAGGCCTTTTGCCTCCTTAGGTACATTTATTTCTAGGTATTTTATTCTTTTTGTTGCACTGGTAAATGGGAGTGTTTCCTTAATTTCTCTTTCTGCTTTTTCATTGTTAATGTATAGGAATGCAAGAGATTTCTGTGCATTAATTTTGTAGCCTGCTACTTTACCAAATTCATTGATTAGCTCTAGTAGTTTTCTGGTGGCATCTTTAGGATTTTCTATGTATAGTATCATGTCATCTGCAAACAGTGACAGTTTTAATTCTTCCTTTTCAGTTTGGATTCCTTTTATTTCTTTTTCTTTTCTGATTGCTGTGGCTAAAACTTCCAAAGTCATGTTGAATTATAGTGGTTAGAGTGGGCCCACTTTTCTTCTTCCTGATCTTAGAGGCAATGCTTTCAGTTTTTCACCATTGAGAATGATGTTGGCTGTGGGTTTGTCATGTACTGCTTTTATTAGGCTGAGGTAGTTTCCCTCTATGCCCACTTTCTGGAGAGTTTTTATCATAAATGGGTGTTGAGTGTTGTCCAAAGCTTTTTCTGCATCTATTGAGATGATCATATGGTTTTTAATCCTTCAGTTAATATGGTGTACCACATGGATTGATTTGCATATAGTAAAGAATCCTTCCATTCCTGGTATAAACACCACTTAATCATGGTGTATGATCCTTTTAATGGGCTGTTGGATTCTGTTTGCTAGTATTTTGTTGAGGATTTTTGCGTCTATGTTCGTCAGTGATATTGGCCTGTAATTTTCTTTTTCTGTGACATTTTTGTCTGGTTTTGGTATCAGGGTGATGGTGGCCTCATAGAATGAGTTTCGGAGTGTTCCTCCATCTGCTATATTTGAGGAGAATTTGAGTAGGATAGGTGTTAGCTCTTCTCTAAATGTTTGATAAAATTAGCCTGTGAAGCCATCTGGCCCTGGGCTTTTGTTTGTTGGAAGATTTTTAATCACAGTTTCAATTTCAGTGCTTGTGATTGGTCTGTTCATATTTTCTGTTACTTCCTGCTTCAGTCATGGAAGATTGTACTTTTCTAAGAATTTGTCTGTTTCTTCTAGGTTGTCCATTTTATTGGCATAGAGTTGCTTGTAGTAATCTCTCATGATCCTTTGTATTTCTGCAGTGTCAGTTGTTACTTCTCCTTTTTCATTTCTAATCCTGTTGATTTGAGTCTCCTCCCTTTTTTTCCTGATGAGTCTGGCTAGTGGTTTATCAATTTTGTTTATCTTCTCAAAGAACCAACTTTCAGTTTTATTGATCTTTGTAATTGTTTTCTTGATTTCTATTTCATTTATTTCTGCTCCAATCTTTATGATTTCTTTCTTTCTGCTAACTTTGGGTTTTTTTGTTCTTCTTTCTCTAATTGCTTTAGGTGTAAGTTTAGGTGGTTTATTTGAGATTTTTCTTGTTTCTTGAGGTAGGATTGTATTGCTATCAACTTCCCTCTTAGAACTGCCTTTGCTGCATCCCATAGGTTTTGGGTCATTGTGTTTTCGTTGTCATTTGTTTCTAGGTATGTTTTGATTTCCTCTTTGATTTCTTCAGTGATCTCTTGGTTGTTTAGTAGCATATTGTTTAGCCTCCATGTGTTTGTATTTTTTACAGTTTTTTTCCTGTAATTGATATCTAGTCTCATAGTGTTGTGGTCAGAAAAGATGCTTGATATGATTTCAATTTTCTTAAATTTGCCGAGGCTTGATCTGTGACCCAAGATGTGATCTATCCTGGAGAATATTCCATGTGCACTTGAGAAGAAAATGTATTCTCTTGTTTTTGGATGGAATGTCCTATAAATCACGGTTAAGTCCATCTGGTCTACTATGTCATTTAAAGTTTGTGTTTCTTTATTTATTTTCTGTTTGGATGATCTGTCCATTGGTGTAAGTAGGGTGTTAAAGTCCCCCATTATTACTGTGTTACTGTTGATTTCCCCTTTTATGGCTGTCAGTATTTGCCTTATGTATTGAGGTGCTCCTATGTTTGGTGCATAAATATTTACAATTGTTAGATCTTCTTCTTGGATTGATCCCTTGATCATTATGTAGTGTCCTTCCTTGTCTCTTGTAGCAGTTTTTATTTTAAAGTCTATTTTGTCTGATATGAGTATTGCTATTCCAGCTTTGTTTTGAGTTCTATTTGCATGGAATATCTTTTTCCATCCCTTCACTTTCAGTTTGTATGTGTCCCTAGGTCTGTATTGAGTGTCTTGTAGACAGCATATACACAGGTCTTGTTTTTGTATCCATTCAGCCAGTCTATGTCTTTTGGTTGGAGCATTTAATCCATGTACATTTAAGGTCATTATTGATATCTATTTTCCTATTACTTTTTTAAAAATTGTTTTGAGTTTCTTTTTGTAGGTCTTTTCCTTCTCTTGTGTTTCCTGCCTAGAGAAGCTCCTTGAGCATATGTTGTAAAGCTGGTTTGGTGGTGCTATATTCTCTTAGCTTTTGCTGTCTGTAAAAATTTTGATTTCTCCATTGAATCTGAATGAGATCCTTGCTGGGTAGAGTAGTCTTGGTTGTAGCTTATTCCCTTTCATCACTTTAAATAGATCCTGCCACTCTCTTCTGGCCTGCAGAGTTTCTGCTGAATGATCAGCTGTTAACCTTATGGGGATTCCCTTGTATGTTATTTGTTGCTTTCCCTTTGCTGCTTTTAATGTTTTTTCTTTGTGTTTAATTTTTGTTAGTTTGATTAATATGTGTCTTGGCATGTGTCTCCTTGGGTTTATCCTGAATGGGACTTTCTGCACTTCCTGAAAATTTATTGACTATTTCCTTGTTGGGGAATTTTTCAATTATAATCTCTTCACATATTTTCTCAGACCCTTTCTTTTTTTTTCTTCTTCTGGGATGCCTATAATTTGAATGTTGTTGTGCTTAATGTTGTCCCAGAGGTCTCTGAGACTGTCCTCCATTCTTTTCATTCTTTTATCTTTATTCTGCTCTGTGCTAGTTATTTCCACCTTTCTGTCTTCCAGCTCACTTATCCGTTCTTCTGCCTCACTTATTCTGCTCTTGATTCCTTCTAGAGTATTTTTAATTTTAGTTATTGTGTTGCTTATTACTGTTGGTTTGCTCTTTAGTTCTTGTAGGTCCTTGTTAAATGTTTCTTGTATTTTCTCTATTCTATTTCCAAGCATTTGGATCATCTTTACTATCATTACTCTGAATTCTTTTTTCAGGTAGTTTGCCTCTTTCCTCTTCATTTATTTGGTCTTGTGGGTTTTTATCTTGCTCCTTTGCCTGCAAGATATTTCTCTGTCTTCTCATTTTGTCTAATTTACAGTATTTGACGTCTCCTTTCCCTAGGCTGCTGGGTCGTAGTTCCTCTTGCTTCTGTTCTCCACCCCTGGTGGTGGGGTTGGTCGTGTCTTGTGTAGGCTTCCTGATGGGAGTGACTGGTGCTCGCATTCTGGTGGGTGGAGCTGAGTCTTTTCCCTCTGATAAGCTGGGCTGTGTCAGGTGGTGTGTTTTGAGGTGTCTTTGAACTTAGTATGACTTTAGGCAGCCTCTCTGCTAATGGGTGGTGTTGTGTTCCTGTCTTGTTTATTGTTTTGTGTGAGGCAACCAGTGCTGGGAGCTGCAGGCAGTTGGGTGGAGCCGGGTCTTGGATTCAGATAGAGGCCTCCATGAGAGCTCTCGGTGATTAATCTTCCCTGGGGCCAGGAATTCTCTAGTGGTCAAGCTTCCTGGACTTGGTGCTCCCATCCCAGAGGCTCAGGCCTGACTTCTGGTTGAGGAACCAAGACCCCACAAGTCACTTGTCCTGGCAATAAAGGGATTAAAAAAATAGATAAATAAAAAGACTAACAAAAACACCAACAAATGGTCAAAAATGATTTTTTAAAAAAAAGGAAAATTGAAAGGGGAAAGAAGACAGAAAAGCAATGTAGAAATAGAAATATCAAATATAAAATAAAAAGTATATTAAAGAAAGAAAGAAAAAGGCAAATAAAACCCCCGAGAAATAGTAAAAACAAAATCAAACAAACAAAAACAGAAACAAGGAAACACACACACACACAAAAGAAACAAAAATAGAACCAAATAAAACAAAAAGCAAGGGAACACCCAAACAGAAGAACCCAGAAATGAAATCAAACAATTAGAATCAGAACTAAGAAAAACCTAAAACCTAAAAACAAAACCAAAGCAGTGTACCAAGTGGAGAATAAAACAAGGATATAGAACAGACCAATAAAAATGATTTAAAATAAAAAGGGAAAAACACAGAACAACAGAAAATTGAAGTAAAAATAGAAATATATTAAAAATGTTATAAAACACAAAGATCCTAAAAGACTAAATAAAAAACAAAACAAAACAAAAACAAAAACAAACAAAAGAAAAGAAACAAAAAAAGCCAGAACGAACAACAGAATGAATCAAAACATAATAAAATTAATAGTAATAATTATGTTTCCCTCCACTCTAAGTGTCCTTGCACACACCATGAGCCACAGCCCACCTCCACCTGCCCACCTCCTCCTCCTCTGCCTCTGGGCTGGTCTCTGGACCTGCTGTGGGCCCTGTGGGGACCACTCAGATTCTGATCTGCCCCAATTCCTGCCTGTGCTTGCCCCCAAAGTCCACAGCTGCAAGAGCTAGACCGTTTCCATTTGTGGGAACACTCATTGTCTGCTCAGATATTCCATAGATGCAGGATCTACCCAGCTGATTGTGGGGATTTAATCTGCAGCTTGTACAGCTGATGGAAAGATTTTTGATCCTCTTCCTTAGTTGCCCCATTCCTGTGGTTCAGCTTTGGTTTTACCCCCACCTCTGTGTATGGTCCACCCACAGGAGTCTGGTCCTGAGGCTGCCTTGGAGTTCTTGGGTCTGCCCCAGTCAGGACAGGGCGCAGAGGTGGTATGACTGCTTGGATCACAGGAGCCCCAGTGGCGCCAAATGTGCAGGGAAGCCAGCGGCCACGGGTGCAATAGATATGGCCCTAGTGAAGGCCTTTTCAGGTGCCCAGCATAAGGCACGTGAGGGCCGGCCCTGGCCGGTCTTTTTCTGGCATCTGGCAGCAGGCTCATGAAGGCCAGCCCTGAGAGGGCTTCTTTTATTGATCGTTGGCAGGCACCAGCGTGTAGGGAGAGAGAGAGGCTACAATAGTGGCTCCTCCCCCTGCATGTGACTCAGCAGTAGCACCCTGCTTCCATGGCAGTCCAGTCTTCCTCCGTAGGCATTCCCTGCTGCAGGTTTCCTCCCTCCCATCCCCTCAGTCCATCTCCCCACAACCAACACTAGTTCTCCGGGCCTGTTCTCCAATCCCCACGCACCAGCTCCCAGCCCCCTTGCACACCAGTGAACACACATCCAAGTCCCGGGCACCTAGGGCCACAGTACAGACTGTCTGTATTTCTCACCCTGTCCCGTTTGCCACAGATCAGCTGCTTCACCCTCTTTCGACAGCCTCAGATGCTTCCCTTCTGTCCCAATCGATTTCCCCATTGGAGAGGGGATTTCCCCAAATTTGGGAATCTATCCTCTACTTCAGCTCCCCCACCCTGGGGTGCAGGTCCCGTCCCGCTTCCTCTTTTCCTCCTTCTTCCTTCTTTTTTTTGTCCTACCCAGTTATGCAGGGATGTTTATAGTCCTTTCCAGTGTCCAAGGTCTTCTGCTAGTGTTCAGCCGGTGTTCTGTGAGAATTGTTTCATCTATAGATGTATTCCTGATGCATCCGTGGAGAGAGATGAACTCCACACCCTCCTACTCCTTCACCATTTTCTGTCCTCAGTCCACTAGATTTTTATTAAACTTTGTGCTCAGGGTCTCTCTGGAGGTTGTACTCATTATGTGTGCCCAGGCTGCAGTCTGAAGGGGCTGAAGGGTCAACTACTAGAAAAAGGAAGAGACAATAACACATGCCATAACTCTGCCTTATTCTAGTCCTCAGAAACAAGTCACAAAATCCAGTCTATTAAATATCAAGAGGCAGGGATCATGAGAGCCCCTCCTTGAAGCTACCTTCCAAAGTGTATATCAAAATTTTGGTTTTCTGATTCTTGTGAGAATAAATTAGAGACATTGTGCTGTTTTACCTCTAAATATTTACCTCTAAATATTTCTAAATATTTCAGCATGTAATTCCAAAGAATAAGGATATTTACCTCTAAATATTTCAGCATGTAATTCCAAAGAACAAGGATATTCTCTTACATAACAATAGTGCCGCTATCAAAATCAGGAAATCTGATGTTAATACACCAGAGTTAACTTATCTACAACTCTAGCCAATATTCACATTGCATCAACTGTCTCAATGATTTCCTTTACGGCTTTTAAAAAAAATCTAAAATGCAGTAAAGACTAAAGAATGCAAAAATCTAAGATGTAAAATTAATTTTAGTCATGCCTCTTTAGTTTCTTCTAATCTAGAATACCCCTCATTTTGACTTTCTTGACTTTCACATTTGGAGGAGTGCAGGCGAATTATTTTGTACACTGTTCCTCAATTTGGTTTATCTTATATTTCTTTTTTACTGAATTCAGGTTATGCATTTTGGCAAGAAAGCACAGAATGGTGTTGTTTCCATCTGAAGACATGTGGTATCATTTGTCCCAGTAAAATAATGATGTTAATTTTGGTCACATTCTTAAGGTGGATATTTTCAGGTTTCTCCTGTAATTTTTTCTTTAATAAATAATTTGTGGGTAGATATTTTGACACTATGTAAATATTCTCTTCTTCATTCATTAAACTGTCACACAGTAGTTCTATCATCTTTTAAAATATATATATATATATTTTGTTCTTTTTCATATTCTTTTCCATTATAGTTTGTTACAAGGTATTGAATATTGTTCCCTATGCTATAGAATAGGATCTTGTTGTTTATTTTATATATAGTAGCCCAAACTCCTAATTTACCCCTCCCCCATCATCTTTTGATGACTCTCTAATTTCATCATCTACTATATATTTTAGCCAGTATTCTAGAGTAAGGAAGAGTGTTCTTTTCTCCCACATTTAATTGATATTTTATGCATTCATTTATATCAAGGTGGATTCATGCACTCCTGTTTTGTACATTGGGTTATCATTCATTAGCATGAATATTTACTTGGATCAAATTCTTCCAAATTTAGCCAGTGAGAGCCCCTTCAAGGAACTTTTATGTCCTCTGTATATTTCCAGATCATTTGGGGAACATTTTCTAACTTTCACATGCAGAATTATTCCAGGCTCATCTTGTACTTACCATCTCTCCCAGCCCTAAAACCAGCTGGTTCTCAAAGGAATACTGGTTCTTTTTAGTGAAATGTGGCAATTTTTTAATATAAGAAGCAATTGAGGACTTCCCTGGTGGCGCAGTGGTTAAGAATCCACCTGCCAATACAGGGGACACGGGTTCGAGCCCTGGTCCGGGAAGATCCACAGGCCGCAGAGCAACTAAGCCCGTGCGCCACAACTACTGAGCCTGTGCTCTAGAGCCCAAGAGCTGCAACTACTGAAGCCTGCGTGCCTAGAGCCCCTGCTCCGCAACAAGAGAAGCCACCGCAATGAGAAGCCCATGCACCACAATGAAGAGTGGACCCCGCTTGCCACAACTAGAGAAAGCCCGCATGCAGCAACGAAGACCCAACGCAGCCAAAATAAATAAATTTATTTAAAAAAGAAAAAAGAAACAATTGATCTAAACTAAAAAATGTTCACCCTTTTCTCCCAACCCCCACCCCCACCCCCACCTCTTGCAACCACCAATCTCTTCTCAGTATCTATGAGATTGTTTTGGTTTGTTTTTTAAGATTCTGTACATAAGAGAGATAATACAGTATTTCTTCCTCTGTCTGACATATTTCCCTTAGCACAATGTTCTCAAGGTTCATCCATGTTGTTGTAAATGGCAAGATTTCATTCTTTTTTATGACTGAATAATATTTCATTGGATACTTTATATATATATATCACAATTATTATACCATATATATACATACACACACACATATATATATATATATATATATACAAGAATTTATCTTTCTATTCATTTATCTGTGTACACTTAGGTTGTTTCCATATATTGGCTATTATAAATAATACTGCAATGAACATGGGATATATATCTTTTCAGATTACTGTTTTAATTTTCTTTGGATAAATACACAGAAGTGGAATTGCTGGTGGTTGATATGGTAGTTCTATTTAAAAATTTTAAAGGAACCCATATTGTTTTATTTATTTATAATAAATTTATTTTATTTACTTATTTTTGGCTGCATTGGGTCTTCATTGCTGTGTGAGGGCTTTCTCTAGTTGCAGCAAGTGGGGGCTACTCTTCATTGTGGCTCATGGGCTTCTCATTGCAGTGGCTTCTCTTGTTGTGGAGCATGGGCTCTAGGGAGTGTGGGCTTAGTAGTTGTGGCTTGCGGGCTCTAGGGCACAGGCTCAGTAGTTGTGGCAAATGGGCTTAGCTCCTCTGCAGCATGTGGGATCTTCCTGGACCAGGGCTCGAACCCATGTCCCCTGCATTGGCATGCAGATTCTTAACCACTGCACCACCACGGAAAGCCAAATCCATAATGTTTAAATGCTGGCCTAACCAATTTAGACTGCCACCAACAGTGCACAAAAGTTCCTTTTTTTCCACATCCTTGCCAACACTTGTTTATTGTCTTTTTGATAATAGCCACTCTAACAGTTGTGATGTGATATCTCGCTGTGATTTTGATTTGCATGATTAGCGATGTTGAATACCTTTTCATGTACCTCTTGGCTATCTGTATGTCTTCTTAGGAAAACTGTCCATTCAGATACTCTGCCCATTTTTTAATCAGATTTTTTAAAATATTGAGTTGTATGTGTTCTGTATATATTTTGGGTGTCAACCCTTTATCAGACATATGATTTGAAAATATTTTCTCCCTTCCATAGGTTGCCTTTCATTTTGTTGGTTTCCTTTGCTGTGCAGAGATTTTTAGTTTGATATAGGCCCACTTGTTTATTTTTGCTTTTGTTGCCTTTGCTTTCAGTTTTGAATTCAAGAAATCATCACCAAGATTAATGTCAAGGAGTTTACCACCTATGTTTTCCTCAAGGAGTTTTATGGCTTCAGGTCTTATGTTCAAGTATTTAATTCATTTTGAGTTAATTTTTGTGTATGGTGTAAGATAGTGGTTCATTCTTTTGCATGTGGCTGTCCAGTTTTCCTAACATCATTTATTGAAGAGACTTTTTTCCTCATTGTATTCTTGGCTTTTTTAAAATCATAAAGTAATTGACCATATGTGCCCACTTTATTTCTGGGACCTTTATACCTTGATCTATATGTCCATGATGCCAATATTATACTATTTTAATTACAATGGCTTTGTAATGTAGTTTGAAATCAGGGAGCATGATGCCTCTGGATTTCTTCTTCTTTCTCAAGATTGATTTGACTATTCAGGGTTTTTGTGGTTCCATATAAATTTAGAATTGTTCTATTTCTGTGAAAAATACCTTTGGGCTTTTGATAAGGATTGCCTTAAATCTGTATATTGCTTTGTGTAATATGAACATTTTCATAGTTTTAATTTTTCTAATCTATGAGCATGGAATACTTTTCCATTTATTTGTGTCTTCAGTTTCTTTCATTAGTGTCTTATAGTTTTCAACATATAGGTCTTTCACTTCTTTGGTTAAATTTCTAAATATTTTATTAATGCTATTGCCAATGAGATTTTTTTCTTAATTTCTCTAATATTTCATTATTTGTGTAAAGAAATGAAGATATTTCTCTGTTGATTTTTGAATCCTGTAACTTTATTGAATTCATTTGTTATAACAGTTTTTGATAGATTTTTAGTTTTTTTTAATATATAATATCATTCCAACTGAAAATAGTGACAGCTGTACTTTTTCCTTTCCAATTTGGATGTCATTTATTCTTTTTCTTGCCTAACTGATCTGGCTAGGACTTCCAATATTATGTAGAATTAAAGTGATGAGAGTAGACATCTTGTCTTGTTTCTGATTTTAGAGGAAAAACTTTCAGCTTTTCACCACTGAGTATGATGTTAGTTGTGGATTGTCATATGGCCTTTATTTTGTTGAGGAATGTTCCCTCTATACCCACTTTGTTGAGAGTTCTTATCATAAATGGATGTTGAATTTTGTCACATGGTTTTTATGCATCTATTAAGATGATCATATGATTTTAATCCTTCATTTTGTTAATACAATTTATCACATTGATTTGGGATGTTGAACCATCCTTACATCCCTGAAGTAAGTCCCTCTTAATCATGGTGTATAATCCTTTTAATGTATTGTTGAAATTGTTCTGTTACTCTTTCATTGAAGATTTCTGCTTCTATGTTTATCAAGGATTTTGACCTGTAATTTTTTGTGTGTGGCATTTTTGTCTGGTTTTGGATTCAGGGTTATGCTGGCCTTTTAAAATGTATTTGGAAGAGTTTCCCCATTTATTCATGTTGCTGTGTGTTTCTTCCTTTTTATTGTTTAGTATTCTATTTTACAAATATACTAACACGTTTATCTATTACTGTTGGACATTGGGTTGTCTTAGTTTTTCTACTCTGAATAAAGCTGCTATGAACATACTTTTACAACTCTTTTTTGTAGGCATATATTTTTATTTCTCTTGGAAACATAGCTAGGAATAGAAATGTGTGGTCATATAGTAAATGCATATTAAATTTTGTAAGAAATTGCAGGACTTTTTTCTCCAGAGTCATTGTACTATTTTACCCTCCTGTCACAATCAATAATATATGAGATCATTCCATATCCTCACTAAAAATTGCTGCTGGCTTTGTGGTCTTAATTTGCATTTCTCTGATGGCTAATGGTATTTAATATCTCTCTAAATGCTTATTTGCCATTCATATACTTTTATTTGTAAACTGTTTGTAGAAGTCTTTTTACTTATTTTTAATGAGTTATTTGCTTTTCTTTATTGACTGTGGGTATTCTTCATATATTCTAAATATAAATCCATTGTCAGATATATGTGTTGTGAATATTTTCTCATATGTAGCTTGAGGGAGTGGGTGACATTCTTTTTAATAATAATGATAATACTTATAATAAGATATTTTATCATTTGGTGAGGACCTATTATGTACCAGGTGTTTGAATAAGTACATTAGACACTATGTCATGTAATTTTCACATTGATACCAGAAAACCTTTGAGAATTTAGTTAAGAATATTATTTTTATTATTAATACAAACTTGTTTTATCGTATTTTACTTATCACTTCTATATTTTCCATAATACTTTTTATTTTAAAAACGTTAAGTTTATAGATATATGTTTTTGAAAGGATAGAATCCTTTTTTTTAAGAAACTTTTTCTCTTTTGGAAATGGAAAGCACATGAAATGCACATGCTCCTACTTTTTTTAATCTTTCTTCTCTGTGTTCTGAAATAATTATCATATAAGTCTTCAGTGTTTCCATTAAGTGTTGCTGGTAAAACTCCATTGAGTTTATTTCCTCAGCAATTATAATTTTCATATCTATGATTGATTCTCTTTTCTCAGTTTTTCTACCGTAACTTCTCTTTTTATATACATACAGTTAGTTCCCTTTTGAATCAAATTGAAAATGTTAAGTTTAGGAAAGTTTTTTTTTTCCACTTCTTTTGTTAAGTTCTTTTCAAAAAGGGACATTTGTTATGATCTCATATATTATGCCCACCCTTTAAACTCCTGAATCATTCTACTCCCTCTATTAGAAGAGGGTCTATAATTGCATGGAATTTGGAAGTGATGTGGATTTTATTAAAGAATCTTAATCTTACATAGGCAAAAGGAAAAGAAGGCAATTTTCTAGTGATTGTCCATCTTTATATAATTTTAGTCAGTACTGAGTAAGGAATGCATAGAAAATACACAGTATTTTGTCTTCCAAGATTACTGTAGAACACTAAACTAAATTATGTGTATTCCCTCTTTAACTGCCTTAACAGGCAACATCCACGGAAAGGCTGAATATTTACAGTAATGTCATCTATAGTATGTGAAAGATGGAAGTATCAATACTATGTACAATAGGGTTGGGAATCTATCCAAACTAATGTGCTTAGAACAACTGTTGTTCTTTTTTAAAATTTTTATTTATATTGGAGTATAGTTGATTAACAATGTTGTTACATTCAGGTGTACAGCAAAGTGATTCAGTTATACATATATACATATCTATTTTTTTTCAAGTTCTTTTTCCATTTAGGTTTTTACAAAACATTGAGCAGAGCTCCTTATGCTATACAGTCATCCTTGTTGGTTATCTATTTAAATATAGCAGTGTGTATATGTCAATCCCAACCTCCTAGTCTATCCCTTACCCCCACCCTTCCCCCCGTAACCATAAATGCATTCTCTACGTTTGTTTCTGTTTTGCAAATAAGTTCATTTGTATCATTTTTTTTTTAGATTCCACATATAAGTGATATCATATGATATTTGTCTTTCTCTGTCTGCTTTACTTCATTTAGTATGATAATCTCCAGGTCCAACCATGTTGCTACATATGGCATTATTTCATTCTTTTTAATAGCTGAGTAATACTGTATATATGTGCTACATCTTTTTTATCCATTCATCTGTCAGTGGACATTTAGGTTGCTTCCATGTCTTTGCTATTGTAAACAGCACTGCAATGAACAGTAGGGTGCACGTATCTATTCGAATTATGTTTTTCTCCAGATATATGCCCAGGAGCAGGATTGCTAGATCATATGGTAGCTCTATTTTTAGTTTTTTAAGGAACATCCATACTGTTCTCCGTAGTGGCTGTACCAATTTACATTCCTACCAACAGTGTAGGAGGGTTCCCTTTCCTCCACACCCTCTCTAGCATTTATTGTTCGTATTTTTTGATGATGGCCATTCTGACCGATGTGAGGTGACACCTCATTGTGGTTTTGATTTGCATTTCTCTAAAGATTAGTGATGTTGAGCATCTTTTCATGTGTATCTTGGCCATCTGTATGTCTTCTTTGAAGAAACGTCTATTTAGGTCTTCTGCCCATTTTGGGATTGTGTTTTTTGTTTGTTTGTTTGTTTTTTTGATATTGAGCCTCATGAGCTGTTTGTAAATATTGGAGATTAATCCCTGGTCAGTCACATCATTTGGAAATATTTTCTCCCATTCTGTGGGTTGTCTTTTTGTTATGTGGTTTCCTTTGCTGTGCAAAAACTTTTAAGTTTAATTAGGTCCCAATTGTTTATTTTTTATTTTGTTTCCAACACTCTAGGTAACGGATCAAAAAAGATATTGCAGAGCGTTCTGCCTATGTTTTCCTCTAAGAGTTTTATAGTATCCGCTCTTACATTGAGGTCTCCATTATAGTCTTGCCTCCTTTGTCCTAGATTAATTAACCATAGGGGCATGGATTTATTTTTGGACTTTCTATCCTGTTCCATGGATCTACATTTCTGTTTTTGTTCCAGTACCATACTGTTTTGATGAGTGTAGCTTTGAAGTATAGTCTGAAGTCAGGGAGCCTGATTACTCCAGCTGCTTTTTTTTTTTTTTTTTTTTTCTCAAAATTGCTTTGGCTATTTGGGGGTCTTTTGTGTCTCCCTACAAATTAAAAAAAAATTTGTTCTTGTTCTGTGACAAATGCAATTGGTAATTTGATAGGGATTGCATTGAATATATAGAATGCCTTGGGAAGTATGGTCATTTTGAAAATGTTGATTCTTCCAATTCAAGAACGTGGTATACCTTTCCATCAGTTTGTGTCATCTTCAATTTCTTTCATCAGCATCTTATAGTTTTTGGAGTACAGGTCTTTTGCCACTTTAGGTTGGTTTATTCCTAGGTATTTTATTCTTATTTGGTGTGATGTTAAATGGGATTGTTTCCTTAATATCTCTTTCTGATATTTCATTGTTAGTGTATAGAAATGTAAGAGATTTCTGTGTATTAATTTTGTATCCTGCAACTTTACTGAATTCATCATTGAGCTCTAGTAGTTTTCTGGTAGCACCTCTAGGATTGTCTATGTATAGTATCATGTCGTCTGCAAACAGTGACAGTTTTACATGTTGTTTTCCAATTTGGACTCCTTTTACTTCTTTTTTTCTCTGATTTCCTTGACTAGCACTTCCTAAACTATGTTGAATAAAAGTGATGAGCGTGGACATCCTTGTCGTGTTCTTGATCTTAGAGGAAATGCTTTCAGCTTTTCACCATTGAGTATGATGTTTGCTGTGGGTTTGTCTTATATAGCCTTTATAATGTTGAGGTAGTTTCCCTCTATGGCCATGTTCTGGAGAGTTTTTATCATAAATGGGTGTTGAATTTTGTCCATAGTTTTTTCTTCATTTATTGAGATGATCATATGGTTTTTATTCTTCAGTTTGTTAATGTGGTGTATCACATTGATTTGCATATATTGAAGAACTCCTGCATCCCTGGATAAATCCCACTTGATCATGGTGTATGATCCTTTTAATGTATTGTTGGATTTGGTTTGCCAGCATTTTGTTGAGGATTTTTATGTCTATGTTTATCAGTGATATTGGACTGTAATTTTCTTTTTTGTGGTATCTTTGTCTGGTTTTGGTATCAAGGCTATGGTGGCCTCATAGAATGAGCTTGAGAGTGTTCCTTCCTCTGCCGTTTTTTAGAAGAATTTCAGAAGGATAAGTTTAACTCTTCTCTAAATGTTTGATAGAATTAACCTGTAAAGCCATCTGGTCCTGAACTTTTGTTTGTTGGAGTTTTTCAATCAAAGTTTCCATTTCAGTACTTGTGATTTGTCTGTTCATATTTTGTATTTCTTCCTGGTTCAGTCTTGGGAGAGTGTACCTTTCTAAGAATTTGTCTATTTCTTCTATGTTGTCCATTTTATTGCTATATAGTTGCTTCTAGTAGTCTCTTATGATTTTTTGTATTTCTGTGGTATCTGTTATAACTTCTCCTTTTTCATTTCTAATTTTATTGATTTGAACCCTCTCCCTTTTTTCTTCATGTGTCTGGATAATGGTTTATCAATTTTGTTTATCTTCTCAAAGAACCAGCTTTTAGTTTCATTGTTTTCTTCATTTCTATTTCATTTATTTCTGCTCTGATTTTTATCATTTCTTTCCTTCTACTAACTTTGGGTTTTGTTTGTTTTTCTTTTTCTAATTGCCTTAGGTGTAAGGTTAGGTTGTTTATTTGAGATTTTTCTTGTTTCTTGAGGTAGGAGTGTATTGCTGTAAAATTCCCTCTTAGAACTGCTTTTTCTGCATCCCACAGATTTTGGGTCATTATGTTTTCATCGCCATTTGTTTCTAAATATTTTTTGATTTTCTCTTTGATTTCTTCAGTGATCCATTGGTTGCTCAGTAGTGTATTTTGTAGCCTCCACGTGTTTGTGTTTTTTGGCTTTTTTTTTTTTCTTGTAATTGATTTCCAATCTAATGGTGTTGTGGTCATAAAAGATGCTTGATATGATTTCAGTTTTCTTAAATTTATCGAGGCTTGCTTTATGGCCCCGCATGTGAACTATCCTGGAGAATGTTCCATGTGCCTTTGAGAAGAATGTGTATTCTGCTGTTTTTGGATGGAATGCTCTTTTAATATCAGTTAAATCCATCTGTTCTAATGTGTCATTTAAGGCCTGTGTTTCCTCAATGATTTTCTGTCTAGATGATCTGTCCATTGATAAAAGTGGGGTGTTAAATCCCTCACTATTCTTGTGTTACTGTTGATTTCTCCTTTTATGGCTGTTAGTATTTGCCTTAAATATTGAGGTGCTCCTGTGTTGGGTGCATATATATTTACAATTGTTATATCTTCTTCTTGGATTGATCACCTGATCATTATGTAGTGCCCTTCTTTGTCTCTTACAACAGTCTTGACTTTAAGGTCTATTTTTTCTGATATGAGTATTGGTACTCCAGCTTTCTTTTTATTTCCATTTGCATGGAATATCTTTTTCCATCCCCTCACTTTCAGTGTGTAAGTGTCCTTAGATCTGAAGTGAGTATTTCGTAGACAGCATGTATATGGGTCCTATTTTTAATCCATTCAGCCATTCTATGTCTTTTGGTTGGAGCATTTAATCCGTTTACTTTTAAGGTAACTATCAATATGTATGTTCTTATTGCTATTTTGTTAATAGTTTTGGATTGGTTTTTGTAGGTTTCTTCTCTTCCTCTTTTGTTCTCTTCTCGTGATTTGATGACTAAATTTAGTGTTGTGTTTGGATTCCTTTTTCATTTTTGTGTCTGTATCTATTGTAGATTTTCATTTTGCAGTTGCCTTGAGGCTTTGTCATAGCAGTCTGTGTATATACAAGATTGTCTTAAGTTGCTGTTCTTTTACTTTCAAGTGCATTTCCTATACCCTGCATTTGTACTCTCTTCTTCTCACGATTACTGTTTTTGATATCATATTTGTGTGTGGATGATTGCATACCTTTATTGTATGTTTGCCTTTACTGGTGAGCTTTCCCATTCATAATTTTCGTGTCTCTAGTTGTGGCCTTTTATTTTTCCCACCTAGAGAAGTTCCTTTAGCATTTGTTGCAGAGTTGTTCCGGTGGTGCTGAATTCTCTTAGGTTTTGCTTGTCTGTAAAAGTTTTGATTTCTCCATTGAATCTGAATGAGAGCCTTGCTGCATAAAGTATTCTCATTGTAAGTTTTTCCCTTTCATCACTTTAAATATATCTTGCTCCTCCCTTCTGGCCTGCACAGTTTTTGCTGAGAAGTCAGCTGATAACTTTACAGGAATTCCCTTGTATGTTATTTGTTGCTTTTCCCTTGTTGCTTTTAGTATTTCTCCTTTGTCTTTAATTTTTGTCAGTTTGGTTACTGTGTGTCTCATTGTGTTCCTCCCTAGGTCTATCCTGCCTGGGACTATCTGTGCTTTCTGGACTTGGGTGACTGTTTCCTTTTCCCTGTTAGGGACATTTTCAGCTATTATCTCTTCATATATTTTCTCAGGTCTTTTCTCTCTCTTCTCCTTCTGGGAGCCCTGTAATGTGAATGTTGGTGCATTTAATGTTTTCCCAGTGGTCTCTTATACTGTCTTCATTTTTTTTTCATTTTTTTTCTTTATTCTGTTCAATAGAAGTGATTTCTCCACTATTCTGTATTCCAGCTCACTTATCTGTTCTTATGCCTCAGTTATTCTGCTATTTGTTCCTTCTAGTGTATTTTTCATTTCAGTTATTGTATTCGTTCATCTCTGTTTGTTTGTTGTTTAGTTCCTCTAGGTCTTTATTAAACATTTCTTGTGTCTTCTCAATCTGTGCCTTCATTCCTTTTTTGAGATTTTTGGATCCCTTTACTATCATTACTCTGAATTATTTTTCAGGTAGATTGCCTATCTCCACTTCACTTAGTTGTTCTTCAGGGGTTTTATCTTGTTTCTTCACCTGGGACATATTCCTCTGCTGTTTCCTTTTGTCTCACTTTCTGTGATTGTGGTTTCCATTCCACAGGGTGCTGGGTTATAGTTCTTGCTTCTGCTCTCTGCCCCCTGGTGGGTGAGGCTGTTTAAGAGGCTTGTGCTGTCTTCCTGCTGGGAGGGACTGGTGCCTGCCCACTGGTGGGTGGAGCTGGGTCTTGTCCCTCTGGTGGGCAGGGCCATGTCAAGGGGTGTGTTTAGTGGGCAGCTCTGTGCTCAGGAAGACTTTAAGCAGCCTGTCTGCTGATGGATGGTACTGTTTTCCTGCCCTGTTGGTTGTTTGGCCTGAGGCTTCCCAGCACAGGAACCTACAGGCTGTTGGGTTTGGCCAGGCCTTATTGAGAAAACGGTAACCTCCAGGAGGGCTCACACTAATGAATACTCCACAGAACTACTACTGCCATCGTCTTTGTCCCTGTAGTGAGCCATAGCTGCACCCCACCTCCGCAGGAGTCTCTCTAATACTAGCTGGTAGGTCTGGCCCAGGCTCTTATGAGGTCATTGCTTTTTTCCATGGGTCCTGGTGTGCACGAGACCTTGTGTGCACCCTTCAAGAGTGGAGTTTCTATTTCCCTTAGTCCTGTGGAATTCCTGCGATCAAACTCAGCTGGCCTTCAAAGACAGATTCTCTGGGGGCACTTCCTTCCATTGACAGACCCCCAGGCCAGGATCCTGATGTGGGACTCAGAACTTCCCTGTGGGAGAACTTCTGTGGTATAATTATTTTCCAGTGAGTGGGTCACCCACCCGATGGGTTTGGGATTTGATTTTATGGCGTTTGTGCCCCTTCTACTGTCTTGATGTGGCTTCTTCTTTGTTTTTGGATGCAGGATATCTTTTTTGGTAGGTTCCAGCATATTTTTTGTTGATGGTTGTTCAGCAGTTAGCTGTTATTTTTGTATTTTCATAAGAAGAGTTGAGCTCACATCCTCCTACTCCACCATCTTGTCTCCATCCTTAGAACAATTGTTATAGATTCAGGTGCAGCAGATTCCAACAGATCCAATATTTGCATCCCACTCCCTGCCTTACCTCACTATTCAGCTCCCCACACCCTGATCTCTAGGTCATGAGGTCAAACATTATGTTAGGGAATAGCAGAAAAACACACTTTATCAATGTTAGAAAAAGACGGTCTGGGCAGACATCCCTCTGGGATGATAAGGTCCTCCTCCTAAGGCACAGGAGTTTGGAATACAACCTGATTTCAAAAACCTAGATTTCAGCACTCACTCTGACTTGAGTCGGCACTTTTATCTAGGCTATACTATGAAAATCCATTAGTGGGGTCTTTGTGTTTTACCATAGTGCCAATATTCATTTTCAGGCAGGTTCCTTTTTCTCCTTACCTGATTGTTCCATCTCTCATTCTGGTTTATTTCATATCTAATTTCTTAAAATGTCAATATTTGTATGATGTTCTCTTGATGCTTGCTGGAATATATAATTTGTCCTGTTAAATTTATTTGATCATTTGAGATTTAAATACATAACATCAACCATTTATTTTGAACAGAAACTACTTTAGGAAAATAGGGCATTTTATAAAATATTTGGTTTTTGCAGTAATTATATTTTTGAAAGATGTTTTGCACTCAGAAAGTTCACCTTCTATAAACTGTCATATTTTCTCATAAAACTAGTGGTTTTTCAATGTTAGTGACTCCTTAGAAAAGGAAGGCTGTGCTTGCCTAATTTTGGTTTATAATAGTTAAATATGAGATTTGTGTAGTTTGAATACTTCAAATTTAAATGGAAATAATCTTTATAGTAAGTTAGCTTTATTATTATTTGCTTTATTTATTATTACTAAGATCAGAAGGACTGAGAGAAGTGAGGTGGCAGTTGGAACCACAGAAGTGTCTCAGTCTCTGTTTTCTGGGCTTGCTGTGAGTGCTCACTAAAAGAACAGGGCTTAGCAGGATTTGCTCTTCATTCAGGATGACTCTTAGTGGAAGAATAATACTTGGGATCATAGACCTCTGGTGGGATCTAAATCTTATTAATTTCAGAGACAAGGAAAGTTGTGTCTCAAAGGACCCTGCAACCTAAACTTAACCCTCTGAGTTATGGGATGTCAGCTAATTGCTACCGGTGTGTCTGTCCTTGACTTTGTACTTGTCCTGCTTTTTCACTGAAGGATGGTTGCACATTAACCCATTATCAGTTTTTTAAATGTAATCTTAGCTGTACCAATTGTACCAAAAATTCCTCAGAGGTTCTGACTTGTGGATGGTGCTCAGTCATAGTTTCCAGTTCTGGTACAGAGCTAGGAACTACTTGTGTATTTGGTTGCATAGGCAATAAAATATAGTGAATACATAGCACAAATTCTAGAATTTGACCACCTACATTTGAATTCATGTTCTGCCAGTTATTTAGCCTTGTGGACTTGGGAACATTGTTAAACCTCTCTAAGGCTTTGTTTTCTATGTTTTTGAAATATAATAGAGTAAATGAATCTATTTACATATACATAGATGTATATATCTATATCAGAGCCTAGCACATCATAGCACATAGTAAATGTTATACATTTACTATTTTTATCATTCCCACTGAAATTTGAGTTAATGTGGACCTCCACTTTCAGATCCAACATGTAAGAAGAACTTGGAATAAATACAGCACACATACACTCTCAACACCTAGGCATATCATATTCAGACTACAGAAAACCAGAGACAAGGAAAATCTTGAAGGCAACCAAGGAGTAACAAAATATCTTAATTAGAGAGAAACAAAAAAGAAATGTAACAAATAGAAAACAGTTACAAGATGATAAATATCAATCTATCTTAATAAGAAATGTAAATGTGAATAATCTAAATGCAGCCATTAAAAGATAGAAATTCTAGGACTGGATATGCAGTTTCTCTACAAAAAATTAAAAACCAGTTAAAAACTTAGATTAAAAGTAAATCCTGGGCATATACCTGGAAAAAGCCATAATTCAAAAAGATACATGCACTCCAGTGTTCATTTCAGCACTATTTACAATAGCCAGGAGATGAAGCAACGTAAATGTCCATCAACAGAAGAATGGATAAAGAAGATGTGGTACACATATACAATGGAATATTACTCAGCCATAAAAAGGAATGAAACTGTGCAATTTGCAGAGACGTGGTTGGACCTAGAGACTGTCATAGAGTGAAGTAAGTCAGAAAGAGAAAAACAAATATCGTATAGTATCGCTTGTATGTGGAATCTAGAAAAATGATACAGATAAACTTATTTGCAAAGCAGAAATAGAGACACAGGTGTAGAGAATGGACGTATGGAGACTGGGGTGCAAGGTGGGGTTGGATGAATTGGGAGATTGGGATTGACATATATACACTAATATGTATAAAATAGATAACTAATGAGAACCTGCTGTATAGCACAGGGAACTCTACTTAATGCTCTGTGGTGACCTAAATGGGAAGAAAATCCAAAAGAGAGGGGATATATGTATATGCATAGCTGATTCATTTTTCTGTGCAGCAGAAACTAACATTGTAAAGCAACTATACTCCAATAAAAATTAATAATAAAGAAAGTAAAGGGATTGATAAAGATACACCATGCTAATACTAATCAAACCAGGAGAATATGCTTTAGTTGTTACCTTATCCAGAACTCAACACATACCCTTCCTTCCTGCTATGTGAGGGGAAAGGCTGATGTATCTGGTATAATCTTTGAAGTTACTCTCATTTTCTTTTTTAAAATAACATTATCAGGATTACTCAGAGTTGGTTATCTGATCTGCTTCTGAGAAATTCCCACATTATCCTTAACTCATTCTTTTTTCAGCTTAAAATTTCTGCTTCCCTGAAGTCTGATTTAACCATGTTCCATATGCAAACTAGCTAGGAGTTTTAATAACCGTGATCTCAATGAGAGTTAACAGTGTGACATGGCTGTCAAAAGACAGCTAATGCATTATACATTTTATTCAAAGAAATATAGTATTCAGAATAAAGGAGGAGATAGTTTTACTATTTTGTGCATTAATCATACATCATCTGGAATATCATTTTTGTTCTTTGCATCACTTTTAAGAGGACATTGATAATGCATAAACATGTCCTGAGATGGGTGACTGAGATTTTGAAGCCATTTCAAATAAGGAAATTTTGAGCAATTAAAAACTAAGACATTTTAGGGAAGAAGTATTAAATGGCTAAATAAAATTTGATGGACTGGCATTCTGGAAAAGCAATTATACTCAGTTGGATATAATAAGGGGGGAGGAAACTTCATCTTAGGATAAGGAGAAACTTCCTCATAATTATAACTGCCCAACTTTGGAATGGACTGTGTTTTTAGATAATCATGAGCAACCTGTCATTGGAAGCATCCAAACAAAGAATGGATGCCAATATGCCTGGGATGTTGCTATACTGGTCTATTTGTAGCATTGTAGAAGTTGAGTTCAATGAGCTCAAAGGTCTCTGCTAGCTCAAATGCTCTGTGGTTCTATTTTAAAAGCCTTTGAAGCTTTGCTATTTATCAGCCAATGAAATTAGTTTTTGTTAGCCTGGAAGTATTTAAATCTTTTTTCTTTAGAGTCATTTATGTGTGTGTGAGTGTGTGTGTGTGTGTGTGTATGTATGTATACATACAACTTAAGACAAATTTCCCCTTTCTTCACAATTAAGCCAAAACTTTTAAAACCCAACAGTAACCATTCAAGGCAATGTGTGAATGTGTGTGTGTATGAATGAGGTATCATGATATCTTGAAGACAGTCTATGAAAGTTGTCCACCACCCAGTGATAAATGTGGTTGATAACGACATTTTTTAAATGTTCTTTGGAAAATATAAACACAGTTGAGGTTATATTATAAATGAAATTTTATATTATGTCATTCCCTTTATCAATAAAAAATCTAGGTACTGTAGCAGTGAGTTTGAGCATAACTTTTGGAAACCATAAGCGTGTGCCCATTACCTGGCTCAGCCATTAGTTGAAAGAACTTGGTCAAATTACCTAACTTGTTTTTTCCTGGGATCTAAAATAAAGAAAGTAAAACTGAGATAATAGTATTGTTATTAGGATCAAATGTCATATAATGCATATAGAACTACTATGATGTCACTCAGTATACAATAGATTCAGACTAAATAATACATAATATAACATAAGCCCTTTCCTTATCCTATCATTTAAAATTTAATTTTAATGTCTGCATAATATTTTATTCTATGAATTAAGCATGATTTATTTCCATCTTTCTCAAACCTTTTTTTACTGGTGAATTGCACAAGGTAGAGAAGAGTAAAATAATGTTTCTTAAGAGTTTCTATTACAATAAAAAACAGCCTCTTATTGAAATTTCTCATGTTTTCTTAGTGTAATATTTTCTGATGACATTTGAATTTTTACCTCATGATGCAGTGCTTGTTTTAACAGAAATATAATGTGATTTTCCCAAAACTTTTAAATTAAATTCATTTTTAAAAGATGAACCTTGTTTATTCAGTAATATTCCATGTTAATAATCTTATTTGGTAACTTGTAAAGTGTAAGTTTAAGATCTCACTAGTGTGGGTGGCTTTACGATAGTTCTTTTTATGTTAAAGTGATCCTATAGGTGTAGTATACAAAGAATATTTAATCAAGAGTGGTCATTAATTTTAACATTTTTTTAATCAGAGAAGGAGGCCTTATACATTTTTCTTTGTAAAACGTGTAATGCATTTTATAACTAGATGTTTATAAATGAGCTCTATAGTTTTGGGACAAATCATTTTTATCATGATATATTTTTATTTAAAATACTTATGGATTAAATTTGCAAGTAATTTATTTAGAATACTTATATTTTCAGTTATGTTTTCTTTATAAAATTCTGCTATCAGGGTTTGATTGTTTACCAAGTTAACTGGGGATTTCCTATATAGTGCATATATCTGTATTTAATGTTTATATATCTTGGAGTTATATGTTACTTGGATTTATAATATAAACATACTCATCTCTGAAACCTTATGCAATATTATTTTATATACTAAATCTCATATACTGAAACTATACTTGATACCAAGTATATTGGAAGATAAATATCAAATGCACACTTATTTTTCTATTTGTGCATAGTTGTTCATGGTTATTTTT
Organism: Balaenoptera ricei; assembly: GCF_028023285.1. NCBI lineage: Eukaryota > Metazoa > Chordata > Mammalia > Artiodactyla > Balaenopteridae > Balaenoptera > Balaenoptera ricei. Next base: position 118,307,319 of record NC_082640.1, on the reverse strand, counting down.
TTTTTTTTCATGTTTTTTACTTATTTTGACAATTTTGTTAATATATACTAATTGTAGTATTCAATTTCAATGGAATTTTTATTACTATAGAGTCTTCCATAATTTCTCTGAAATTCTGTATCTATATATTTATTTTATTGATATAATTACATAATTATATTCTTCATATTTTCCATTAACCTATTTTTCCCTTGATAATTAATTCTATTGTATTTGTTTTCTTATTATTTTAGGAAACTTCATTACTTCCATTTGTTCTGTTACCTCTAAAAATGTTCTCTCCATATTTTAGTTAAAAGGACAGATTATATTTTTCTCTTGCTCTAGTAATTGAGGTCTCATATTTTAATATATATTTAAACAAACTCCAAGAAAAAGGAAAAAAATTCTCACTAGTATCCAAGTAGCTATATTTCTATGGTAGCAACTTTATTCAAATTTTGAAAGTCAATTTGTAACAAAAAATGTAGTATCAATCATGTGTGATTCTATTTGTTATTTCTCTCTTTGTTCCTGTTGCACTTTGTCTTTACTTCATGCAGTCTCCTCTATTTCTGTATTGAGAAATAATTGACATAAAACTTTGTATTAGTTTCATACAGGCAACCTCATTTTGTAGGGCTTCAGCTTTATTGTCCTTTACAGATATTGCATTTTTTTTTTTTATTTTACAAATTGAAGGTTTCTGGCACTTTGCACCAAGCAAGTCTATTGGTGCCATTTTTCCAACAGCATTTGCTCATTTTGTGTCTCTGAGTCACATTTTGGTAATTCTCACAGTATTTCAATCTTTTTCATTAATATTATATTTGTTATGGTGATATGTGATCAGTGATCTTTGATGTTACTGTTGCAAAAAGATTGAAATTCACTGAAGGCTCAGATGATGGTTAGTATTTTTTAGCACGAAAGTATTTTTAAATTAAGGTACATACATTTTTCAGGCATAATGCTATTGCATACATAATAGACAATAATGTATACGTAACTTTTATATGCAAAAATTTGTGTGACTCACTTTATTGTGATACTTGCTTAATTGTGGTGGTCTAGAACCAACCCTCAATATCTCTGAGATATACCTGTGTACAACATAATGATTCAATATCTGTATATATTGTGAAATGGTCACAAGTCTATTCACATTTGTCATAGTACAATTTTTTTTCTTCTGTTGAGAACTTTTAAGATTTATTCTCTTAGCAACTTTCAAATATGCAATACAGTATTATTAGCTATAGTCATTGTGCAATATGTTACATCCCCAAGACTTATTTACTTTATAATTGGAAGTTGGTACCTTTTGCTCACACCCAGCACCCCCCAACCTCCCACCTCTGGCAACCACCAATTCGTCCTCTGTATCTGTGGCTCAGTTCTTTGTGTTTTGTTCTTTTTCTTAGACTTCACACATAAGATTGTATGGTACTTGTCTCTGTCTGACTTATTTCACTTAGCATAATGGCCATCCATATTGTTGCAGAAGGCAAGATTTCCTTCTTCATTGTAGCTGAATAATGTTCCTCTGTGTGTGTGTGTGTGTGTGTGTGTGTGTGTATACACCTACACACCGCATTGTCTTTATCCATTCATCTGTTGATGGACACAGGTTGCTTCTGTGTCTTAGCTATTGTAAATAATGCTGCAGTGAACATAGGGCGCACATAATTTTTGAGTTAGTGTTTTTGTTTTCTTCTAATAAATACCTACAAGTGGAATTGCTGGATGGTAGTTCTATTTTTAATTTTTAAGGAACCTCCATGCCATTTCTATAGGGGCTGCACCAATTTACATCCCACGAACAGTGCAGAAGGGTTTCATTTCTCCACATTCTTTCCAATTGTGTTATTTCTTGTCTTTTTGATAATAGCCATCCTAACAGGTGTGAGGTGATATCTCATTGTGGTTTTGATTTGCATTTCCTGATGATTAGTGACATTGAGCACCTTTTCTTGTACCTCTTGGACATATGTGTGTCTTTCTTTGGATAAATGTCTATTCGGATCATCTGCACATTTTTTAATCAGATTTTTATTTTTACTATTGAGTTGTATTAGTTCTTTATATTTGGATATTAACCCCATATTTCAATATGATTTGAAAATATTTTCTCCCATCTGGTAGATTGCCCTTTCACTTTGTAGATGGTTTCCTTTGCTGCACAGAAGCTTTTTAGTTTGCTGTATTCCCATTTGTTTATTTTTGCTTTTGTTGCCTATTCTTTTGATGTTGAATCTAAGACATTATCACCAACACCAATGTCAAAGAGCTTACCACTTATGTTTTCTTATAGAATTTTTATGGTTTCAGATCTTACATTCAATCTTTAATCTATTTTGAGTTAATTTTTGTGTATGCTGTAAGATAGTTGTTCAGTTTCATTCTTTTGCATGTGGCTGTCCACTTTTCCCAATACCATTTATTGAAGACACTGTCTTTCACCATTGTATATTTTTGGCTCCGTTTTTGTAGATTAATTGATTATGTATGTGTAGTTTTATTTCTGTGCTCTATTCTGTTGCATTGATCTATGTTTCTGTTTTTAAGACAATATCATACTGTTTTGATTACTACAGCTTTGTGATATGGTTTGAAATGAGGGACCACGATGCTTCTAGTTTTGTTACTCTTAACATCAGTTTGGCTATCTGGAGTATTTTGTGATTCCATAAAAATTTTAGGATTGTTTGTTCAATTTCTGTGAAAAAAGTCATCTGGCATTTTGATAGAAATTTCAATGAATTTGTAATTGCTTTGGATAGTATGGGCTTTTTAACAATATTAATCTTTCCAATGCACGAGGGCAAATATCTTTTCATACATTTATGTTTTAGTACATTTTTCATCAGTGTTTTATCGTTTTCAGTGTACTGATCTTTCACCTTTATCAAATTTATTCCTTAGTATTTTATTGTTGTTGATAGTTCCTTGTTATATATGGCAACACAACCTTTTTGCAAATAGTGACAGTTTTCCTTCTACCTTCCAATTTTAATAATTTTACTTCTTTTTCTCACCTAATTGCTCTTGGTAGGACTTCTAATACTATGTTGAATGAAAGTGGCGAGAATGGACATCCTTGTCTTGTTCCTGGTCTTAGAAGAACTGCTTCTAGCATTTCATAGTTGAGTTGATGTTAGCTGCGGGCTTGTCATATATGGCCTCTATTCTGTTGAAGTATGCTTTTCTTCTATACCCACTTTCTTGAGAATTTTTATCATGAATGGATTTGGATTTTATCAAATGCTTTTTAAGTATCTATTGAAATGATAGGATTTTTATCCTTCATTTTGTTAATGTAATATATCACATCAATCTGTGGATATTGAACTTTCATTGCATTCCTGGAATAAATCTCATTAGATTATGCTGTATGATCCTTTTAATGGTATTGAATTTGATTTGCTAATATTTTGTTGTGGATTTTTGCATGGGTGTTCATCTGGGACTTTTGCCAGTAATTTGCTATTCTTGTGGCATCCTTGTCTGGTTTTGGTATCAGAGTAATGCTGGTCTTGTAAAATGCATTTGGAAGGGCACCCCCCCCCCCTGCCATCTTCTATTTTTTGGAAGAGTTTGAGAATGATTGGTGTTAATTCTTCTTTAAGTGTTTGGTAGAATTTACCAGTGAAACCATCTGGTCCTGGACCTTTGTTTTTTGCGAGGTTTTTAATTATTGTTTGAATCTCTTTACTGGTAATTTGTCTGCTCAGATTTTCTGCTCCTTCAAGATTCAGTCTTGGTAGGTTGTATGTTTCTAGGAATTTACTCATTTCTTCCAGGTTGTCCAATTTGGTGGCATATAATTGTTCATAGTAGTCTCTTATGATCCTTCATCTCTCTATTGTATCAGTTATGATATCTCCTTTTTCATTTCTGATTTTTGTTTGAGTCTTCTCTTTTCTTCTTTGTGAGTCTAGCTAAAGATTTGTAAATTTTGTTTACCTTTTCAAAGAACCAGCTCTTAGTTTCACTGATCTTTTTGATTCTCTTTTTAGTTTCTATTTCATATATTTCCACACTGATATTTATTTCCTTCCTTTTACTAACTTCTTTGGCCTTGTTTGCTCTTCCTCGTCTAGTTTCTTAAAATGTAAAGACAATTTGTTTATTTGAGATTTTTCTTGTTTCATGAGGTAGGAATTTATTGCTATGAACTTCCCACTTAGAACTGCTTTTGCTGCATCCCCTAAGTTTTGGGATGTTGTATTTCTATTTTCATTTGTCTCAAGGTATTTTTTTCTTCTCTGTGGATTTTTTCTTTGATCCTTTGGTTATTCAGTAGCATGTTGTTTAATCTCCATACATTTGTGAATTTTCCAGTTTTCTTCTTGCAGTGATATTTAGTTTCATAGAACTGTGGTCAGAAATGAAGTTTGATATAATTTCAATGTTTTTTAAATTTATTAAGACTTGTTTTGTGGCATAATATGTAATCTTTCCTCTAGAATGTGTGCTTGAGAAGAATGTGTATTCTGTTGTTTTTTGATGGAATTTTCTCTAAATGTATATTAAATCCTTCTGATCTACCATGTAGTTTAAGACCAATGTTTCCTTATTCATTTTCTCCCAGGATGATCTATCCATTGATGTAAGTGGGGTATTAAAGTTCCTTACTATTACTGTATTGCCATCTATCCCTTTAGGTGTTACTATTTGATTTATATATTTAAGTGCCCCTCTGTTGGGTGCAAAAATACTTACAAATGTTACATTCTCTTGTTGGTTTGACTCCTTTACTCTTATGTAATGTTCTTTTTTGTCTCTTTAATAAGAGTCTTGTTAAAGTCCATTTCATCTGATATAAGTATAGCTAGCCCAATTTTCTTTTGGTTTTCATTTTCATGGAATTTCTTTTCCACCCATTCACTTTCACTTTTCATGTGTTCTTACAATTGAAAGAAGTCTCTTATAGGTAGCATATTGATGGGTCTTGTTTTTTTTATCCATTTAGCCACTGTATGTCTTTTGACTGGACAATATAGTCCCTTTACTTTTAAAGTAATTATTGATAGGTATGTACTTATTGCCATGTTGTTAATTGTTTCCTGGCTGTTCTGTTCCTTCCACTAGTCTTCTCTTGTGCTCTTCCTTTGTAGATGGGTGACTTTCTGTAGTGGTATGGTTAGATTCCTTACTCTATCTTTTGTGAATCTATTATAGGTTTTGCTTTATGATTACAGCGAGGCTTACTTATAACAAATCATATTAATAACAGTGTATTTTAAGTGGATAGCAACCTAAGTTTTAATATATTCTAAAGCTCTACGTTTTCTCTCTCTCCTCATTTTTTGTCACATATTACATCTTTATATATTCCTTAACCAATTGTTGTAGTTATAGATATTTTTACTACTTTTGTATTACAACTTTTATATTAGCTTTATAAGTAATTAATCCTTTACCTTGATTATTTATATATTTACCCGTCGATTTATACTTTCATATGTTTTTCTTTTATTAATTAGTACCCCTTCTTTTCAGCTTAAAGAAGTCCCTTTAACATTTCTTGTAAGGCTGGTTTAGTTGTGATAAACTCCTTTAACTTTTGCTTGTCTGGAAAACTCTATCTTGCCTTCAAATCTGAATAACTTTGCCAGGTAGAGTTTTCTTGGTTGGAAGTTTGTTTTGTTTTGTCTTCCTTTCAGCATTTTAAATACATTGTGCCACTTATTTCTAGCCTAGGAAGTTTGTGCTGCAAAATCAGCTGTTAGTCTTATGGGGGTTCCCTTATATATAGCAAGTTGTTTTTCTCCTGCTGTGTTTAAGATTTTATCCTCATCCTTAACTTTTGATATGTTAATATGTGTTTTGCTGTGGGTCTCTGAGTTGATCTTATTTAGAACTCTCTGTGGTGCCTGAATCTGGATGTCTGCTCTCTTCCCTAGGTTAGGGAAGTTGTCAGCCATTGTTTCTTCTGGTAAGTTTTCTGCCCCTTTCTCTCTTCTCCTTGTGGCACCTCTATAATGTGAATGTTAGTCCACTTGATGTTGTCCCATATGTCCATTAAGCTATCTTCACTTTTTTTCATTGTTTTCTTTTTGCTGCTTTGATTGTGTAAGTTCTATTGCCTTGAGAGTTTACTGATTCATTCTTATGGTTTTTCCAGTCTTCAATTGGCATCTTCTGGTGGATTTTTTAGTCCAATTGTTGTATTCTTCATCTCTGTGTCTTCTATCTGGTACTTATATTTTATATCTCTGTTGAAGTTATCACTATATTTATCCATTCTTCTCTTTAATTCGGTGAGCATATTTATGACCATTATTTAGAATTCTTTATCAGGTAAATCACCTATCTTCATTTTTCTGAGTTTTTGTGTTGTTCTTTCATTTGGAGTATATTTCTCTGTTTCTTCATCTTCCTTGACTCTCTGTATTGGTTTCTTTCTAGGCATTAGATAAAACAGCCACCTCCCTCAGTTTTGAAGGAATAGCCTCATGTAGGAGATGAATCTTATCATTCAGTCCTTCCCTAGCTCTTGATTTTCTCTCAAATCTTTTTTGTAATTGTTCCTGAGGCCTATTTAATCTTTAGTGGGTCCCAGTACTTGAGGGTGTGCCAAGACCTGTCAGGGTCCCAAAGGGGAGTATCTCAGTCATCATCCAGATTCAGGCTGATTGGAAGACCAGACCTTCAGGCAGCAGCTTTTAAAATATCCAAATGTATATGGTCCTGTGGGACCACAAATGTAAGTCCTGCTGGCCACCAGAGCCTGGTGATCTAGAGGTGTCCCCTCAGTGAGGAGTGCACACCAAAATCAGAGTACCAGATGAGTGTACAAGTTCTTTTCCAGGGGATACTGGTGACCTGGAGAAAGGGAGAAGGAAAGCACAAAGATGGCATCCACTGGCCTTCATCCCTAGAACACACCTTAGTAGAACCTTAGGAGTGTGCCAAACCAAGTCTGTCCCTCAGGCTGAAGCTTCCAGATAAGCAAATATGCCTCTCTCACAGAAGGACTAGGGGTGTGTTTCAGTCTGCTGCCTGTGCAGTGCCCTTGGGGTGGTAACCTTCTAAGAACTGTCTTTACCATTGTTATAGTCCTATGGGACCCAGGAACGCAAGTCCCCCTGGCTACCAGAGCCAGTCAGTCAGCAGGCATCCCTTGGGCAGCAGCCACAAAAACCAGGCACCACACCTGTGTAAAGGCGCCCCTCCTGGAGATACAGGTGCTCTAGAGCACAGCAGAGGAAGAGTGCAAATAGAGTGCCCACACTCTGTGGTCTCTGGAAAGGATTACAGTCAACCTTAGATGTGTGTTTAATTAGAAGCTTTTTTCACAGAAAGGCTGGGCTCCTCAGACTGTATCCTCTTGCTGTGCCTAGTGGGGGTAGAACTCTCACTAGGGTGAGAGTGGTACCCTCAAATGTAAGCCCCACTAAGCATCGGAGTCAGGGAGTCTTGACATGTTCCCTGTGTACTAGTTACAAAAATCAGGGCACCTGAGGAGGGTCCATGCTCCTTTCTGGGAGATACTGATGATAAGCTGGAGAGAGGCAGAGGTGCACAAAGATGGCACCTGCCAGCCTCCATCCCTGGAGGCTGTACCCCAGCAGCCCCCTAGATGTGCGTTAAATTAGATGTCTGCCCCACGGGCAAACAAACACTTCAAGATAGACAAGTAAACTTCTTTCACATCAGGCCTGGGCACCTTCCAATCGATTGCCTCTGCACTTGTACCTGGGGCAAGTGAGTCAGAGCACGTAAGTTCTTTAAAAGCATTTCTCAGTTTTCTATAGCCTTGTGGATGTAAGCCCCACTGGTTTTCAAAGCTAGATGTCTTGGGGGCTCATCTCTCAGGTGCAGGTCTTAAATATTGGGGAGACTGATGTGGGGTTCTTCACTCAGCTCCAGGTGTTCAGTTCCCTCCTGCTTTTGGGTGAAGTTTATGGAGAGATTGTGTCTCAGCGTCTCCTGTCTGCTTTGATGTGGATTGTTTCTTGTTTGCTGAATGTGTAGGAGTTACTCAGTTTTTTTGTTTGTTTGTTTTCAGAGGAAACTATTCCATATGTGGCTGTAGATTTTGGTGTCCTGTGGGAGGAGGTAAGTTCAGGATCTTCCTATGTTACCATCCCAAACTAGAACTCCCCTCATCTCCAATTTTGAAAAGCAAATTACTAAACTAAAAATTATATTTTGCTTGTGATATCTGTTTAGGTGAGCTAAAGACCTGATTTGCCTCCTTGTCTATGTTTCAAGTGTTTGAGGCACAAAATACAATAGAACTGTAAATAGGTATCAATCTAATAGACCTCAATTTCAGCAAATAAAGAGCGAAATTTCAAACTTTAAACCAAATGAAATAACATATAAAGGAAAGTATTAATGAAGAGCTCTGAGCTTGATATATGCATTTTAAATATATTCTTTTGACCTCAAAATATGAATGTGCAATTTCAATCACATGAATTGACCCATATAGAGATTTCTTAGAAGTAAAACAGATGGCAGAGTAGTGCAAGTTTGTAGGTAATTTGACAAAATAAATAAAAATTTATATATAATGAAAGTAGGAGAGAACCATCCCAAGCCATTGTTTGTTTTCAAAAGCATGTAAAATTCTATCCAGTTTAGACTTAGACTTAATGAGAATCCTGGGAATTATTATTACAATCTTGACCACCTGTAAACTCAGCGAAGTGTGCAAAATGTGGTTAATAAAGTTAAAAGACCTTAATAATAACTCCTCTTCATATGGTGGGATAAGGGCTCAATGGCCACCAATAAAATAGGCAATGCCCTACATATTTGTTTTCTCCTAGTACTGGACATGGTGTGTAGAGCTAAATGAGGGACTTATTCGTCAGCTATTAACTAAAAAGCTCTTTTCATGTATAACATACATATAAATGAGTTCACAAGTCCTAAGTGTATACATCAATGAGTTATCATAAACATACCACCATCACGTCAAGAAATAGAGTAGTAAGTAAGCAACACTGAAAACCTCCATTGCTTCCTCCCAATTTCTACATCTGTCCTTCCAAAAGTTGTTGTCATCATCTTGTGTTCTAACAACAGTTTATTTTTACTTTTTGATTGAACTCTCTATATTCTACTGAATATTTTATGTCTTTTTCAGTTAATATTTGTGATATTTAGTCATGTATGTGATATTTATGCATGTCTGTCTAAAGCTTGTTAATTTAAATTACTATATGATATTCCATTGAATATAATAATTGTTTCTATCCATTCTATACTCAATAGAAATTCGGGCTTTTCCCAAATTTGGGCTATTATAAATAGTAGTTTTCTTTTATACTTTTTTAAAATACAGTTTTCTTTTGTATTGTATTTTGCCTTTATTCCTAGGTATTAGATAATTTTGAAGCTATTTTAACATTTAAAATTATATTTTTTATGTTTTCTGTCTGAAATGTATGAATACTATCAATTTTGCATGTGGAATTTATGTTCAGCAATCTTGCTGATGAATTCCTTGTAGATTCTTTGGGGTTTTCTACAAAACTAATCATATTGGTTTTCTTCAAATAATGGCAAGCTTATTGTTTATTTCAAGTCCTTATGCATAAGAATTTTTCTTTCCTTTTTACACTATGACCTCAAATGCAATATTGAATAGAATTGGTGACAGCTAACATTCTAATAAATGTTCCATCTAATTTTTTAAGCCAGTCTATTCTTGGATGTAATATAGCTCTTTTTTTTCCCTGAATGATTCTAAGAATTTCTTTTCAGAAGTTTATTTATTTCCAATTTAACTATGAAGCTCCTATAGGTGATTTTTTTTTGTACTCATCCTTCCTTCATTGGAGTTAATAATAGTTTTTAAGCTGTGGCTAAATTTTTTCTTCATCTTCAAATGACAGTCAGTCATTGTCTCTTCAAATATTGTTTGTGTTCCATTCTGTCTCTATTTTCTGTCATTATTTTTGTAGTTCCCTGTGCTCTGCCAAAATTCAAAATCTTATCTTCTAATTTTTCAGTCATATTAAACATAGTTATTTTAAAGTTTATTTCTAATATATCCAAAGCATATATAGAAAAGCCAATTTAATATTCACATATCCAATATATATAATATATACATGTCCATTTCTAACATACTTTTAAATTTTCTGTGCATCTGTTTCTATTGTTCATTCGTTCTCTTTGTTTTCAGTATGTCATATGGTCTTTTCTTCTCATCTGCCAAAAATTACCAAAGTTTTGATTCAACAACTAACAAACAAACAAACACTGCATATAAAAATATAGAGCATTTGGTATTCTGGATCATGTTTCTTCCCCAAACAATCATTTAACTTTTGAATTGCATTAGCCTTTAAATATAGACATTCTAGATTACCTTAACCCAATCAGAGGTGATGATTCAAAATTAGGCTTTTTCTCTGTGAGGGCTTGTTTCTCATCCAACTTTTCTCCCATGCTGTAGGCCTTATAGGGTCTCAAACCAAAAATGGATGTGGATTTTCCAGATTTCTTCCTTTACCCCTATACCTAGGATGAAGCCTTTACCTAGGCTTCTTCTAATTCACCTTTCTCCTAGAATGGAGAATTTTGTAAGGTTTCTTTTGCTCTCATCACCATGTACTAGATGAGAATTCTATTTAGTTTCTCAGTCTCTCAGCTGCACTTTCAAAACCAGCAATGGATAAAAGTGGAGTAAAAGCCAGGTTTCTCTCTTTGGATTTTTATTCTAGATCTTAACCCCAGAATTCCTCACTGAATTGGTAGCTCTCATTTCTCTTTAAGTATATTAAAAATACATTTTCCTAGTCCTCTAGTTATTTTCAGTAGGAAGTTTGGTCCAAACGATTTCATCTTTTTTATTGAAGTATTTCAGTCTTCTGAAGACCTAGAGATAAACTTTCACCAGAGAAAAGCCTAAAGTAGATAATGCCAGCTCACAGCTAAAAGACCATCACTCATAAGACCAGTAAGAAATAGGACTATGCTCTCTTCTGTCTCTAGTCTGTTTATCTTACTCACCTGGTTGCCTGGAAAAAAAAATAAGTCCCATGAGAGATCTTTGATGAAACCAAATATTGTAAAAAATCTGAACATAGTTGGAGAGAAAGTTCAAGGAAATAACATTGTGCATAAACTTTGGTTGTCTTTTCTGCTAGCTGTTTGTTTTACCAAGTAGCTAAATAGATGAACAAAGAATTGCAGCAAGAGTAACACAGAAGACTCTAGAAGACAGATTTGTTGAAAGAATAGTCAATTGCCAGAGTACTAGTAATTAAATAGACATTTCTATATACTTAGAGATATTTTATAAGCAGATGAACTAGTCTGAATAGTCTAGATTTAATGACAGTAACAAATGACACCCATATCCTAATAGTTTATTTCTAAAAGTAGGTATATTCTATGAATAGGTATATTCATGGTGCATACCCAGCACATGTAAGCTAGAATCTTTTCTCTTAGTCACTTGGAAACCAGGACTGATTGTGACTTCCTTTTGAAGCAGGGGCAAGAGGATACAGCTGTTAATATTTCTTCAAGGAAACAGCATATATTATGTCTCTGTAAATTTCATTTGTCAAATCAAAATCCCATTATTACACACAACTTTAAAGGGAGTAGAAGTTTCATCTTTCTATATGTTTGTAAAGCACATGATGAAAATATTTATTGACCAGTGGTGGACTGTGATAGCCACTAAGTCTCTATACCCAATATTTCACTCTCTCTGCTTTGAAGTTAGATATCACAGATGGCTTCAGTCAATGGAATGTGAGTTAAAGTAATATTCGGGCAGATGCTTAAAGATCCAGTAAGCAATTTTCTATCCTCTTCATCCCTCTCCTACAGTGTTCCAGGTAGATACATCAACCTGGATCCAGGGGTGAGGATGACAGAGGATAGAGCCTTGGCCAACATTTAATGAACAATTAAATGAGTGAGGATCCCCAGACAAGGTGACAGAGTAGAAGGACCTGAGCTCACCTCCTCTCAAGAAAACAACAAAATCACAAATAACTGCTAAACAACCATCGACAAAAAAGGACTGGAACCTACCAAAAAGATATTCTACTTCCAAAGACAAAGAAGAACCCACGAGATGGTAGGAGGGGTGCATTCATTATACAATCAAATCCCATACCCACTGGGTGGGTGACACACAAACTGGAAAATAATTATATCTCAGAAGTTCTCCCACAGGAGCAAGAGTTCTGAGCCCCATGTCAGGCTCCCCAGTCTGGGGGTCTGGCATCAGGAGAGGAGGCCACAGAGCATTTGGATTTGAAGGCCAGTGGGGCTTGCTTAGAGGTACTCCACAGGACTGGGAGAAAGAAAAGCCACTCTTGGAGGGCACACACAAGGTCTCGTGTGCACCATGACCCAGGAGAGAAAGCAGTGACTTCATAGGAGGCTGGGCCATACCTACCTGCTGGTTTTGGAGGATTTCTTGGGGAGATGGGGGGTGGCTGTGGCTCACTGCAAGGACAAGGACAATGGTGGTGGAGGTACTGGGGAGTACTCATTGGCCTGGAGGCCGCCATTTTGATGCCAAGACCTGGCCCTACCTGACAGCCCAAAGGCTCCAGTGCTAGGATGCCTCAGGCATCCAACAAACAACAGGGCCCCTCCCAACAGCAGACAGGCTGCTTAAACACATCCCTTGACATGGCCCTGCCCACCAGAATGACAATACCCAGCTCCACCCACCAGTGGGCAGGCACCAGTCCCCCCCCACCAGGAAGTCTGCACAAGCTTCTTAGGCAGCCTCACCCACCAGGGGGCAGACAGCAGAAGCAAGAGGAACCATAATCCTGAAGCCTGTGAGACCACAAACACAGAAAATTAGACAAAATGAGATGGTGAAGGAATATGTTACAGACGTGAGAAAACAATCTACTTGAAAAAGAATTCAGAGTAATGATAGTAAAGATGATCCAAGATCTTGGAAAAAGAATTCAGGCACAGACCAAGAGGATACAAGAAATGTTTAACAAAGATCTAGAAGATCTCAAGAACAAACAAATACAGATGAAATACAATAACTGAAATGAAAAATACACTAGAAGGAACAAATAGCAGAATAAATGAGGCAGAAGAATGGATAAGTGAGCTGGAAGACAGAATGGTGGAGAAATCACTTCCTCTGAACAGAATAAAGAAAAAAGAATGAAAAGAATTGAGGACAGTCTCAGAGACCTCTTCAACGACATCAAATGCAGCAACATTTGCATTATAGGGGTCCCAGAAAGAGAAGAGAGAGAGAGAGAAAGTGCCTGAGAAAATATTTGAAGAGATAATAGCTGAAAACTTCTGACATGGGAAAGGAAACAATCACCCAAGTCCAGGAAGTACAGAGAGTTCCATACAGGATAAACCTAACGAGGAACATGCTGAGACACATATTAATCAAACTGAAAAAAATTAAAGACAAGGAGGAAATATTAAAAGCAACAAGGGAAAAGCAACAAATGACATACAAGGGAATTTCCATAATGTTAGCAGCAGATTTTTTCCCCAGAAACTCTACAGGCCAGCAGGGAGTGGCACAATATGTTTAAAGTGATGAAAGGGAAAAACCTACAATCAAGAATACCCAGCAAGGCTCTCATTCAGATTCGATGGAGAAATCAAAAGCTTTAAAGACAAGCAAAAGCTAAGACAATTCAGCACCACCACATCAGCTTTACAACAAATGCTAATGGAACTTCTCTAGGCAGAAAAGAAAAGTCCACAACTAGAAACAAGAAAATTATGAATGGGAAAGCTCACTGGTAAAGGCAAACATACAGTAAAAGTAGGAAATCATCCACACACAAATATGATATCAACACCAGCTATCGTGAGAAAAGGAGAATACAAATTCAGGATATTGAAAATGTATTTGAAATTAAGAGACTAGCAAGTTAAAACAATCTTATATATATGTAGACTGCTATATCAAAACCTCACGGTAAACAAACCAAAAATCTACAATAGATACACACACAAAAAGAGAAAAAGGAATCCAAACACAACACTAAAGACAGTCATCATATCACAAGAGAAGAGAACAAAAGAGGAAGGGAAGAAAAAAGACCTACAAAAGCAATCCGAAAAGAATTAACAAAATGGCAATAAGAGCATACATAACAGTAATAACCTCAAATGTAAATGGATTAAATGCTCCAACCAAAAGACATAGACTGGCTGAATAGATAAAAAATAGGACCCATATACATGCTGTCTACAAGAGACTTACAGACTGAAAGTGAGGGAATGGAAAGAGATATTCCACGCAAATGGAAATCAAAAGAAAGCTGGAGTGACAATACTCATATCACACAAAATAGACTTTAAAATAAAGACTGTTACAAGAGACAAGGAAGAAAACTACGTAATGATCAAGGGATCAATCTAAGAAGGAGATATAACAATTGTAAATATATATACACCCAACATAGGAGTACCTCCATATATAAGGCAAATACTAACAGCCCTTACAGGAGAAATTGATAGTAACACAACAATGGTGGGGGATTTTAGCACCCCACTTACATCAATGGACAGATCATCCAGACAGAAAATCATTAAGGAAACACAGGCCTTAAATGACACATTAGGACTGATGTATTGATATTAATAAAGCATTCTATCCAAAAACAGCAGAATACACATTCTTCTCAAGGGCACATGAAACATTCTCCAGGACAGATCACATGCTGGGCCATAAAGCAAGACTCGATAAATTTAAGAAAATTGAAATCATATCAAGCCTCTTTTATGACCACAACACTTTTAGATTAGAAATCAACTACAAGAACAAAACTGAAAAAAAAAATACAAACACGTGGAGGCTAAACAATATGCTACTAAGCAATGAATGGATCACTGAAGAAATCAAAGAGGAAATCAGAAGATACCTAGAGACAAATGAAGATGAAAACAGAATTACCCAAAATCTCTGGGATGCAGCAAAAGCAGTTCAAAGAGGGAAGTTTATAGCGATATAATCTTACCTCAGGAAACAAGAAAAATCACAAATAAACAACCTAACCTTATACCTAAAGCAACTAGAGAAAGTAGAACAAAAAGACACAGAGTTAACAGAAGGAAAGAAATCATAAAGATCAGGGCAGAAATAAATGAAATAATAGAAATGAAGAAAACAATCAAAAACATCAATGAAACTAAAAAGTTGGTTCTTTGAAAAGATAAACAAAATTGACAAACCTTTAGCCAGACTCATCAGGGAAAAAAGGGAGATGGCTCAAATCAATAAAATTAAAAGTGAAAAAGAAGTTACAACTGACACCACAGAAATACACAGCATCATAAGGAGACTACTAAAGGCAACTTTATGCCAATAAAATGGACAACCTAGAAGAAATGGACAAATTCTTAGAAAGTTACAACCTTTCAAGACTGAACCAGGAAGAAATACAAAATATGAGCAGACCAATCAGAAGCACTGAAATTGAAACAGTGATTTAAAAAATTCCAACAAACAAAAGTCCAGGACCAGATGGCTCCACAGGTGAAATCTACCAAACATTTAGTGAAGAGTTAACAGCTATCCTTCTGAAACTCTTCCCAAAATTTGCAGAGGAAAGAACACTCCCAAGCTCATTCTATGAGGCCACCATCAGCCTGATCCCAAAAGCAGACAAATATACCACACACACATGCACACAAATTACAGGCACACAAATTACAGGCCAATATCACTGATGAACATAGACACAAAAATCCTCAACAAAATATTAGCAAACCAAATCCAACAATACATTAAAAATATTATATACCACAATCATGTAGGATTTATCGCAGAGTGTGATACACCACATTAACAAACTGAAGAAAATAAACCATATATCATCTCAATAGTTGCAGGAAAAGCTTTGGACAAAATTCAACACCGATTTATGATAAAAACTCTCCAGAAGGTACATACAGAGGGAACCTACCTCAACATAATAAAGGCCATATATGACAAACCCACAGGTAACATCATTATCAACAGTGAAAAGCTGAAAGCGTTTCCTCTAAGATTAGGAACAAGACAAGGATATCCACTTTCACCACTTTTATTCAACATAGTTTTGGAAGTCCTAGCCACAGCAATCAGAGAAAAAAGAAAAAGAAATAAAAGAAATCCAAATCAGTAAAGAAGTAAAACTGTCCCTGTTGACAGATGACATGATACTATACATAGACAATCCTAGAGTTTCTACTACCAGAAAATCCACTAGAGCTCATGAATGAATTCAGTAAAGTTGCAGGATACAAAATTAATACACAGAAATCTCTTGCATTTCTGTACACTAATGATGAAAGATCAGAAAGAGAAATTAAGGAAACAATCCCATTTACCATTGCATCAAAAGAATAAAATACGTAGGAATAAACCTACCTAAGGAGGCTAAAGACCTGTACTCCAAAAACTGTAACACACTGATGAAAGAAATTGAAGATGACAAAAACAAATAGAAAAATATACCATGTTCTTGGATTGGAAGAATCAATATTTTCAAAATGTCTACAGATTCAATGCAATCCCTATCAAATTACCAATGGCATTTTTCATAGAACTAGAACAAAAAATATTATAATTTGTATGGAAGCACAAAAGACCCCAGATAGCCAAAGCAATCCTGAGAAAGAAAAACGGAGCTGGAGGAATCAGACTCCCTGACTTGGACTATATTACAAAGCTATAGTATTCAAAACAGTATGGTACTGGCACAAAAACAGAGATCAATGGAACAGGAAAGAAAGTCCAGAGATAAACCCACACACCAATGGCCCCCTAATCTATGACAACAGAGGCCAGAATATACAGTGGAGCAAAGATAACCACTTCAATAAGTGGTGCTGGGAAAACTGGACAGCTACATGTAAAAGAATGTAATTAGAAGACTCCCTAACACCCTGCACAAAAATAAACTCGAAGTGGATTAAAGACCTAAATGTAGGACCGGACACTATAAAACTCTTAGAGGAAAACATAGGCAGAACACTCTTTGACATAAATTGCAGTAAGATCTTTTTTGACCCACCTCCTAGAGTAATGAGAATACAAACAAAAATAAACAAATGGGACCTAATTAAACTTAAAAGCTTTTGCACAGCAAAGGAAACCATAAACAAGACGAAAAGACAACCCACAGAATGGGAGAAAATATTTGCAAATTAAGCAATTGACAAAGGATTAAGCTTCAAAATATACAAACAGCTCATGCAGCTCAATATCAAAAAAAAAAAAAAAAAACAACTGAATGACCCAATCAGAAAAACAAACAATCCAATCAGAAAATGGGCAGAGGACCTAAATAGACATTTCTCTGAAGAAGACATACAGGTGGCCAAAAAGTACATGAAAAGATGATCAACATCACTAATTATCAGAGAAATGCAAATCAAAACTACAATAAGGTATCACCTCACACCAGTCAGAATGGTCATCATTAAAAAGTGTAAAAACAATAAATGCTGGAGAGGGTATAGAGAAAAGGGAACCTTCCTATGCTGTTGGTGGGAATGTAAATTGGTACAACAACTGTGGAGAACAGTATGGAAGTTTCTTAAAAAACTAAAATTAGAACTACCAATGTGAGCCAGCAATTCCACTCCTGGGCATATATCTGGAAGAAAACCATAATTCGAAAAGATACATGCACCCCAGTGTTCACTGAAGCACTATTTACAATAGCCAAGACATGGAAGCAACCTAAATGTCCATCGACAGAGGAATGGATAAAGAAGATGTGGTACATATATACAATGGAATATTACACAGCCATAAAAAAGAATGAAATAATGCCATTTGCAGCAACATGGATGGGCCTAGAGATTATCATACTATGTGAAGTAAGACAGAGAAAGGCAAATATCATATGATATCACTTATATGTGGAATTTTTAAAAATGATATAAATGTACTTATTTATAAAACAGAAACGGACTCACAGACTTCAAAAACAAACTTATTTTTACCAAAGGGGAATTGTTGGGGGGAAGAACAAATTAGGAGTTTGGAATTAACATATACACACTATTATATATAAAATAGATAATCAACAAGGGCCTACTGTATAGAACAGGGAACTCTACTCAATATTCTTTAATAACCTATATGGGAAAAGAATCTGGAAAAGAATGGATATATGTATAACTGAACCACTTAGCTGTACTCCTGATACTAACATAACATTGTAAATCAACTCTACTCCAATATAAAATAAAAATTAAATTTAAAAGAAGAAGTCACTTGCTATCATATAATCTCATTATCACTGACATTGAATTTGATCATTTGCTTAAGGTCATACCTGCCAATTTCCTTCACTGATGATTTTTACTCTTTGTTATTAATAAGTATAAGAAATTTTGAGGAGCTATTTTAAGACTACATAATATCCTGTTAGCCTTCAACATTTACCCACTAATTATTGCATCCATGGCCTATTCTTATATAATTTATAATGATGATGATGTTTGAAAATGGCATTACTCTTTCTACATTTCTTAGTTGATTTTCTACTGTTAGGAGGAGGTTTCCCTTTACCATTATTGGTGATTAATTAATATTTTTATAGACTCATGTATTCTAATTTTATTATATAAGCTAGAGTATATTATTAACGTTTGTAATTTTGTTGCTCAAGCTATCTCATATTTGGCCAGTTACCTTTTTAAAGTGGCATTGGTGTCCTATTAACATACCCTTATCATTATTTAAGTGTTTTGTTACTTTGTAGTACAGCAAAGTATGCCAGGATCCTCTTATTCTTTCTGTTCCCAGCGCTGGAGTCAGTCATTTCTTCAAGGAGCTGAGGTCATTTTAGTGGAGGTTGCTATTTAGAAACAAATGTTTTTGAACACTTTATGTACTCATTGCTACTGGATGTCATTGCTTCTAGACCCTCTCAGAATACAGAACATATACATATATAACATATTTATCTTTTTGAGATTCATGCTGATATTTCCAATTTCCAGTTAAACACTGCTGTGTTCTTTCAGTTCTTACTTGTATCTGTATTTGTATTCTTTTCTCCAGTAGTATAAAACTGGTACCCATTACACATGATATTTTATTTATTTGTTCATTCCAAAAGTGCATAAAAAGTATTTTCTGAATTGCTATCCCATACTACTGAGAAAAAAGAGGGAGAGTAAAAAAAAGCCTATTAATTAGAGTCACTATTTGTTTAAAGTGCTTTTTGGCTTTAGCCAAAGGGCCTGTTGTCCAGATATTTCTCTATAGTTAATTGAATTGTTCTTATTTATTTTTCTTTACCTTCAGTTTGGTTATGTTGTTTACTTGAAATATTTTTTTCACACAGTCATGTTTGTATTCAAATATTTTTTTCCTATTTTTGCCAAGTATGTGAATGGTATACAAATATAAAATAATATTACACAGGAGAATTGGTGATTGCAACTAAGTTTAATTTTTATCCTCCAAGTTTTTATCTTTTTTCCTACCTACAAGCTTTTTCCTACTCTACAGCTAAGAAGAAGAGATACTGTTGTCATAGTAATAACAAAGAAATATGAAAAACTGAAGAAGATTGAATGGTTTTCCACAAAAGATCTAGGTAAAGTCATATAACCCTCCTGTACTTCAGATTCAATAATCAGGGGTTTGAATTTCCAATTTCTAAAATTTTAGAAAGAGTATAGACCAGTTATGAAGAAGGCAGGTCATAGAACTAAGTAGACTGGCTCTCATTCTTTCTTTGTGGTCCTAGATAAATTATTCAGCCTCTCTTTGCTTCAGTTTTATCATATATACAAGGGGCTAATATTAGTACATATCTTACAAGGTTGATAAGCTAATCCTTATTGACATCAACCAATACAGAGATTAAAACGTAATAATGAGGTTGGTTCAAGATATGAAGTAGGAAGATCCTGAACTCACCTTCCCTACTGGATGCACAATATCTACAGCTCATTTGAAACAATTTCCTCTGGAAAAATACAAAAACTAGCTGGGCAACTCCTACACATTGGACCAAAAAGAAAAAAAATCATTGAAGTGGGTGGGACGGGCTGATACATAATCCTGCCTTAAACCCCACCTCCAGCATGGCAACCAGCAATCAGGAAGTAATTAAAAATCCAAAAAAAAAAAAAAAAAAAAAAAATCCAGAGTTTCATCCTGATGAGTGAAGGAACCCCACATCAGACACCACAGATTTTAAAACTTGCACCTGAAAAACAAGTCCCCAACATCTAACTTTTAATGCCAGCATTGCTTTCGTCCACAAGCCTCACAAGGATAAACCAAACCAAGAAACAGTTCTTAAAGGATTCATGCAAGGACTCATCCATTCTGTTAAAGATGGGAAAGTGGAACTTGGAGTCAGAATATCCTTTTATCATTTAAAATCATTTTAAAAAGTAGAGAGAGCTTAAGTGATTTAAGACATCAACTGGAGGAGCATTTGCATTATAGGACTCCCAAAAGGAGAAGAAAGAAAAGGGGCATAAAGTTATTACAGGAAATAATGGCTGACAACTTTCCTAACTTGAGCAAAAAAATAGGCATTCAAAATCTGAGAGCCCCAGACAGTCCAAATAAGATGAACCCAAAGACCCACAACAAAACATATCATATTAAAATGCAAAAGTTAAAGATAAGGAGAGAGTCTTAAAAGCAACAAGAGAAAAACACCTTGTTCTGTACAAGGAAACTCCCATAAGACTATCAGCAGATTTTTCAGCACAAACTTTACAGACATGAAGGGAATGGCATGATATTTCCAAACAGACTGTTATAAATATAAGTGGTTATATGTAAGCCTCATGGTATCCGTAAAGTAAAAACATAATGTAGACATGAAAAAATAAAGAGAAAGGAATTTAAGCATACCAACACAGAAAATCATCAACCCATAAAGGAAAACGGCAAAAAAAGAGAAAGAAACAGAAGAACTACAAAACAACCACAAAACAATTAACAAAATAGCAGCATATACATACTTATCAATAATTAAATGTAAATGGACTAAACTGTCCAATCAAAAGGCATAGAGTAGCTAAATGGATAAAAAAATGAAACCCATCTATATGCTGCCTACAAGAGACTTATTTCAGCTGTAAGGACACATGCAAACAAAGTGAATCTATGGGAAAGATATTCCATGCAAATGGAAAACAAAGAAAGCTGGGGTGGCTATATTTATATCAGACAAAATAGACTATAAAACAAATACTGGGGGCTTCGCTGGTGGCGCAGTGGTTAAGAATCTGCCTGCCAATGCAGGAGACATGGGTTTGAGCCCTGGTCTGGGAAGATCCCACATGCTGCGGAGCAACTAAGCCCGTGTGCCACAACTACCGAGCCTGTGTGCCACAACTACCGAGCCTGTGTGCCACAACTACTGAAGCCCATGCGCCTAGAGCCCATGCTCTGCAACAAGAGAAGCCACCCCAATGAGAAGCCCGTGCACCACAACAAAGAGTAGCCCCCGCTCACCGCAACTAGAGAAAGCCTGCGTGCAGCAACAAAGACCCAACACAGCCAAAAATAAAAATAAATAAATTTATTTTTAAAAAAATACTGTAATAAGACACAAATAAGGGCATTGCATAATGATAAAGGGGTCAATCAAACAAGGATATTGCATTTGCAAATTTTTATCCACCCCAAAGCATGGTTCAACATCCACTGATCAATCAATGTGATACGTCACATTAACAAAATTAAAGATAAAAATCATATCATCTCAATAGATGCAGAAAATCGTCTGACAAAATTAAACATCCTTTCATGATAGAAACTCTCAAACTAGAATATAAGAAATTACATCAACATAATTAAGGCCATATATGACAAACACACAGCTAACTAAACACTTAATGGTGACAAGTTAAAAGCTTTTCCTTTAAGATTAGGAACAAGTAAAAAAAGGAGAAAGCAAAGAGAACTGTAAAAACAGAAAAACAAGATTAGGAACATGATAAAGGTGCCCACTATTACTACTTCTGTTCTACATAGTACTAGAAATCCTACTCAGAGCAATTAGGCAGAAAAAAAAGAAATAAAAAGCATGAAAATCAGAAAGGAAGAAGTACAACTGTCACTACTTGCTGATGGCATGATATATGTAGAAAACCCTCAAGACCCTACCAAAAAACTGTTAGAACTGATAAATGAATTCCGTTAAGTTGCAGGATACAAAAGCAATACAAAAAAAAGGGTTGCATTTCTAACAAACTATCAGAAATAGAAATTAAGAAGACAATCCCATTCACAATTGTATCAAATAATAAAATACCTAGGAATAAATTTAACCGAGGTGGTAAAAGACCTGTACTCTGAAAACTATAAGATGTTGACTAAAGAAATTCAGGAAGACATAAATAAGTGAAAGTTATTCCATACTCATGGAAAAATTAATAAGGTGTTAATATGAATACTCTTTAAAGCAATCTACAGATTCAATGCAATCCCTATTGAAATTTAAATGGTATTTTTCACAGATATAGAACAAACAAACAGTTTAAAAAATTTGTAGGGAACCACGAAAAAAAAAGCCAAATAGCCAAACCAATCTTGAGAAAGAAGAATACATCTGGGGGGTATCACACACCCTGATTTCAAAGTGTATTGCAAAGCTTTAGTAATCAAAACAGTATGGTATTGGCATAGAAACAAACAGAAAAATCAATATAACACAGTAGAGAACACAGAAATAAATCCACACATAGGGTCAATTAATTTATGACAATGAAGCCAAGAATATACCATGGAGAAAGAACAGTCTCTTCAATAAATTGTGCTGGGAAAATGGATAGCCACATGGAAAAGAATGAATCTAGATGACTCTCTTACACCATACACAAAAATTGACTCTAAATGATTAAATACTTGAATGTAAGACCTGAAGCCATAAAACTCCTAGAGGAAAACATTGGTGGTAAACTCCTTGAAATTAGTCTTGGTGATGATTTCTTAGATGCAACAACGAAAGCAAAGGAAACAAAAGCAAAAATAAACAAGTGGGACTACATCAAACTAAAATTCTTCTGCACAGCAAAGGAAGCCCTCAACAAAATGAAAGGCAACATATGGAATGGAGAAACATTTGCAAATCATATGCCTGATAAAGGATTGATATCTAAAATACATACAGAACTTCTACAACTCAGTATTTAAAAAAAAAAACAAATCTGATTAAACTATGGGCAGAGGATCTGAATGGACATTTTTTTCCAGAGAAGAAATACAGATAGCCAAGAGGTGCATGAAAAGGTATTCAACATGACTAATCATCAGGAAATGCAAATCAAAACCACAATGAGATATCATATCACACCTGTTAGAGTGGCTAATATCAAAAAGACGAAAAAATAACAAGTGTTGGTGAGGCTGTGGAGAAAAGGGAATTCTTGTGCACTGTTGGTGGCAATTTAAATTGGGGTATCTGCTATGGAAAACAGTATGAAAGTTCCTCAAAAAATTAAAAATAGAACTACCATATAATCAGCATTCCACTTCTGGGTACTTAATCTGAAGAAAAGGAAAACTTGAAAAATTTTATGCATCCCCAAGTTCATTGCAGCATTATTTACAACAGCCAAGACATGAAGCAATCTTAGTGTTTATCTGTGGTTGAATGGATACACACACAAACACACACACACACACACAGCCCGAAATATTGGTCAGCCATAGAAAAGAAGGAAATCTTGCCATTTGTGACCACATGGATGGACCTGAGGGAATTATGCTAAGTGAAATAAATCAGACAAGGAAAGACAAATACACATGATCTCACTTACATGTGGAATCTAAAAAAGAACAAAATAAAAAAAGGACAACCAAGCTCACGAATACAGAGAGCAGAATGGTGGTTTCCAGGGAGTGGGTGAAATGTGTGAAGGGTATAAAATGGTATGAACTTCTAGCTATAAGATAAATAAGTCATGGGAATGTACTGTACAGCTAGTGACTATAATTAACAGCAGTATGTTGCATATTTGAAAGTTTCTGAAAGAGTAGATCTTAAAAGTTCTCATCACAAGAAAAGAAAATTTGTTAGCTATATTGTGACAGATGTTTACTAGACTTATTATGGTGATAATTTCACAATATATACAAATATAGAATCATTGATATAATGATATAAACTGAAACTGATATAATGTCAATTACACCCCAATTTAAAGTAAATAAAAATAAAAGCC
Source organism: Balaenoptera ricei (assembly GCF_028023285.1). Taxonomy (NCBI): domain Eukaryota; kingdom Metazoa; phylum Chordata; class Mammalia; order Artiodactyla; family Balaenopteridae; genus Balaenoptera; species Balaenoptera ricei. The sequence continues at coordinate 118,283,199 of NC_082640.1, read as the reverse complement.
AGTAACAAAACCATATAAATAATAAATGGTAACTATTATTATTCTCTAAATTTTGTGATTCTTCTGACAATTATTAGACTCCAACATCTTTACAGACCCTAATTTACTATGTTTCTATATTCTGATAAAGTAAATCTTTCATAAGCATTAATTAATTCATAATATATCTGCATACCAATATGGAAACATAAATATAGCAAAAGAAACATGAAAGGAAAAGATAATTATACATTTAACACCAAAATTATGTAGCTGTACATTTTCCCAGAGGAAATAGAAAGATTTATATGGAATTGATTTAATAAGATTTTCACATGGAAGAATTTTGTATGGCGTTTTGAAGGGAAGGTAGAGGTACGAATTTGCAGAAGAGGAAGACAAAAATGGGTTTTATTAGGGCTTGTGGGCAGGGAAAATACATTTTGTTGGCTAGATAAAAACTTGGGCCAGAGCTTGTAATTATATGCCAGAGTACTGTAAGTTTATATATTTGCTTAACATGTAGTATTTGACTGAAATGCTATATGCATTCTATGCTTTCATAATTTTTTTATAATTATTTTTATCCCTCTCGACAGGTTCTTTCCTGGTTGACACAGTCTTGTTTAAGAGCTAATTTTCTGTTTTTAGGAAACAAACCAAGAAAGTTCAACTCTAAACAATAATGTAGAATTATAGTTGTCTTTGTTGAAAGTTGAAGCTGAAATTAGCTTTTCAGCCTTTCTGATTTTCATTTGCTTTTCACTCTGCTCTTGGGGGGCACCCATGCATTCATATTACAAAAGTCTGTCAAGATTTTGAGGAGAGTTTATATGCCAATTTTGGACTTCCATTCCCTGAATATCTTCCTTTCTGAGTATTTTCATCCTAAATTTCCACCCTCTGGCAGCCCCAAATTCTTTCCTCTGATGCCTCAAGTCAAAAAGTCTGGAGTTTTCTGCTTGAGGTTAGCTGACCCACTCCGTGTGGACTGAGGAGTGCCCTCTAAACCACATAAATATAGCTATCACCTCTTTTGTTTCCTTATTTCAAAGGTCAAATCCACTCCAGTTTCTGCCAGACGTTAGTTGCTCTCCAGTGCCTTCAAGTAGTTGACTTTTAAAATATTTCATCTGGAGTTGTTATCAGAGAGAAGTTTAGTCTGATATAACCTATTCTTTTATCACCAGAAGCTGGAATGATTTTTAACTTTGAAGATATACAATTGCCTTCTGAATTCTATTTTTGCTAATGAGCAATACACTTCAGTCTAATTATCATTTTTATAGGTAAGTTCTGATTGCTTTTTAATTACTCTCATTTTCACTGGTTTTCTTCAATTTCCCTATAGTGTGTGTGGGTGTGTGTGTGTGTGTGTGAGAGAGAGAGAGAGAGAGAGAGAGAGAGAGAGAGAGAGAGATGTATGATTCAGTATACTGCTTCAATCTCAGAACTCATTTCTTAACTCTGCAGTGCTCTTAATTTTTCCTTCGAATGTAATCTCTCCTAATTTTCACTGTTACCTATTTTTGGATCAAATTTCTGGCATTGCCTTATTAATAGGTCTCAAAACTTCTACCTTCCTTCCCTCAATGGTCCATTCCCAATATACCAGCTGGAATGATCCTTTAACATAAATCAGGTCTCAGATCTCATTCCTTTGCTTTTCAAGACCCACAAATGTCTCCATAAATGACTGAACCCCTTTATAATTCTTATAATTCCTTACAATATATGGTATCTGACCCATATCCTAGTCCTGTTTCTCACAATAGCTTAAATCCTACCTCCTTGCTCTTTTTTGGACATACTATATATGCTCCTAACATAGGGTGAATGCTCTAGTTCTTCTTTCTGCCTGGATACAGCTCTAATAGCTATCCATTTGACTAAATCCCTTAGTCCTTTCAGTATTTTTTTTCACATTTCCTCTTCTCAATGAGTCCTCTCCTGAACACCCTATTTGGTACTGTAATTGGCTCCCACTCTCACACCTGGTTAGGATGTAACTTCACAAGGATGAGACTATGTCTGTTTTGTTCACTGATGTATCCCAAGTGCTTTGGACGGAGGCTGTCACATAGGATATAAATATTTATTGAATGAATGAATGTGTGACAGTTCTCATCAATCTATCCATCATGTCTCTTTACTATTCTTTTATAGTTTTCATACCTATCTGTTTTGCATTCTGGGTGATTCCCAAAACTATCTACTGATGGTCTAATTCTCCCTTCCCCTGGACCTATCTGTTGCTTATGTTGTCTTAATTAAGAGACCTAAAATATGTATAACTATTTTTACAGCAAGATCTTTTGTTTTTTCCTTCATGTTTTATTGATACTTTATGTTACTGCCTTTGATTTCTATATCTGTTATTTCTTCTTGTGGATATTAAATATAGTTTAAAAAGTTATCTTTCAAACTATTTTATTATGTTTAGTTCTTGATGTGAGAATTATTCTCCTTACTTTTTCTAAAGTGTTTCTTCTTAATAGTAGTATTCTTCATTATGTGGTAATTTTTGAATGTGAATTTCTTCAAAGGGGTTATTTTCTATGGAATCACTATGGTTTCTGTGTTCTAGTGGCATTTTTATCACCCCTATATGATTGTGTTTATTTGCTACTGCCGGGATTCTGTGTATTTCCCCCATTGCTGAACTAGTTTTAAATGAATTCATTTGCTCGGAATAACTGAAAAATACCTACTGGCTTTAAACAAGCATGAAAGACCCTTTCTCCTTTAAAATTCTATCTCTGATCCTGAGGGTATGCCAAGCTTCACTGGTGCCATAACTTTATAGGTTCAGTCTACTAAATTTTCTCACTTTGTCTACCTAATTCTATTCCTGCCTGACACTTGGCAACTTCTGTTTCTTGGTTTTACATTCGGCTGTTATTTTTAAAATACATTCTATTTTATTAAATATTTATATGTATTTGAAGCTTGAGGAGAACTCTTGTCATCAAATGCATGTAAAAATTCTCTTTATAGTAAGTCACCTATTTGTTTAGCTACATGTAACTTGTAGCCTGCACTACATACCCTTGGCACAATACACTGCAATCACACTAAACTTCTCATTTTCAAAAACATTACAAATATCCTTTCCTTTATGAATTTATACATGCACTTTACTCTTCTTGTAATTGCTTTCTTTAATTATCTTTCTTAAATTCTTCCTGAAAAACTCATATGTATCATTAAACACCAAATGAAAATTCTCCTCTGTGGAGGCATCGCTGGATATCCCAAGTACAGTTAATTGCCCTATATCTAGTATTTATGTGTGTGACCTCTGAATCAAATTGTCTATACCCGAAGAGTGGAAGAAAAGTGTTATGCTTTGCTTCATAACTGCTCATCACAGTTACTCAATAAATAATAAATTTAAAAATTTTTAAATGTAATTTAAAAATATAAATCAATTTTTGGAAGCAATATTAGGTCTAGCTCCTCTCCCTTCAAATTTTAACTATTATGGACTATAATGTAGTTCTAAGAAAGAATGTTCTCTGGTATGTTCTAGCTGTTGCCATGTTTGCCTTTCTCGTTGTGAAAATTGTAAGTATGTATTAGTCTTACATGAACTAACTCAAACATTAAAGAAAGATTTTTATATCTCCTCAAAACTAGAGAAAAGAGATAGTTACTTATTACCTCTATACTTGCCATGTACTGTACAAATACATTCAATACAATCACAACTCTAATTTTATCCCCTGCTTCTTATATTTCCATATTAGCAAAATTAAGTGGATGCTTAAAAAAAAATCACAAAATTTTAAATTTGAATGCAATTTAAATTCATAGAATTAGAAAAGATTACCCTCAAATATAGAGGTATGGTATATAGATAACCAGTTTCAAGTAACAGGAAAACCAAGCTCTTTTTTATTTTAAATACAAAGATACTGGCTACCTTCTCCAGTGATAAATTTGATTCATGGAGAAAGTTAACTTCACCTTAAATTGATCTCTTGCTCCAGATGAATAATGAAATACTGTACCTAGGAACAACATGTTTTAAGAATTATTCCTAGGCAACCAGTGTAAGTGCACATTTCATTTCACATAGTAAACCCAGAGTTTAAAGGGAAGACTTTTGATTGGGTTAGACATATCTCAATGTATAATATCATACACATAATAAAGACTGACATGTAGACTAGTGAATGATGAAAAAGGGTTATATCTACTGTGCACCCAAGCATTTCCATAGAGCAACATCAACTTAAATATCTATACATGGACATTTTAATTTGTCAGTTTATGAAAAATGACTAATATTTAATTTCTTATCAACTAAAAGCCATCAAATATCTATATATGTTTATCACATATAGTCAAATTGCCATATGTGTGTTTGTATACATATATAAATATAAATTATATACACATAGACACCCAGAGTCAAACCAATTACTCAGTTGTGGGAAGGAGGAGAAACAAATGTGGCCTTTTCCTATCCTCTTCCAAACAGATTCACAGGCTTATCACCACTGTGGGAAAGTGAGATGTTAGACTGTCTTTCAGTCCAGCTTGGAGCATATGCATGGGGCTTTCTCCCCATGGCACTGTGTCAGAACCTAGAGATAAGTGTCAGAGAAGACAGAGAAAATACCAGAAAGCTGAAGATACTGGGAAGAGGTTGGACTACAGAGATCTTTGAAGCTGTGAGCAAAGGTTGACATAAGCTCTACTAAAGGCCACCATTTACCCTGGTTCCTAAGAGGCCAGGAGAGATTTGAATGGATGTATTGAATTCTCCATATAAATGGGAATTACTGAAAGTCAAGGAGTAGTGAAAGGAGTAGTATATTTTTCTATTATATAAAAAATTTATATATGAGGTCAGTAAAATCAAAGGCAAATGACAGTGGAATAAGGGACTTCAAAAAATTAGAGGAAATAGAACAATAAGATTTTGATCAATCATTACTTTTAAAGTAAAAGAATAGTAAAAGCAATACTAATAAAAAACTTTAAACACATAGTAGGATGGTAGGAATAAATTTAATGTGTATCATTTCATGACATGTGAAAGGTTTGAATTTTCTTACTAACAGGAGAAGTTACATTGCATTAGTAAACAAAATGCAGTTCTCTACTGTTACAAAGAAAACACTTAAAACAAGATAGTAGGAGAGAAGAATCAAGATGGCGGAGTAGAAAGACATGGACCTCACCTCCTCCCACAAATACATCAAAAATACATCTACAAATGGAACAATTCTCACAGAACACCTACTGAACACTAGCAGAAGACTTCAAACACCTGAAAGGACAAGAAAGATCTCCACATAACTGGTAGGACAAAAGGAAAAAAAAAAAAAAAGAGGAAGCATGATGGGACTTGCACCTCTGTGACAGGGACAGAGTAAAGGGACAAAGTAGGTGATTAAATAGTTAATCCCACTAGGGGATTGTAAGTAGAGAAAAATGTACCAGATACCCCTGTAAATTAATGATCACTCAGGAAAGCAGGTTTGCTTACCCACAAAACCAAGCAGGCTTGCTTAGCAATAAAACCATGCAACAGAAGCATGAGACATGCCCCAAAACAATAAAACAATGGTAAAATGAGACCCACATCCTGCCCAGCGAGGTCAGTAAGTTAATTATCCCTAGGACTCACTCCTCTGCATTCACTAAAAACAAAAATATAAGGAAAGGGTGACATGCTGAAACCTGAGATGATTTACCATATTTTAGTATATGTTACCACCTTTTTGCTCATTTTCATTGTGCCATGACAGTCCCAGTTTGACCATGTAGGGGCAAGAAAACTCCCCTGCCTGACGTGGAAGAGGAACTGATGATGGAAGCTTGAGGTCTACTTAAGAATGAGGAAGAAGGTTGTCTTGTCCCCCTTCTCACTTTTCCTTTGATTATAAAACTGTAGCCCAATAAGTTCTTGGCATGGCACCCTCTTGCCCACCCACTTGTAAACCTTACAAGCATCCTATTCTAAAAAACCACTTCTTATCTATCACTTTGCCTCTCTTTGAATTCTTTCTGTGCTGAGACATAAAGAACCAGAGCTCCTCCTCCCCTGAGACACATTTCTGCAGTTTCACCTGGGAGGGAGCTGAAAAAGAGGAAAGGTTCCTGCACCCTGGCAAGTTCTCTCGCCAGTGGGGAGATCAGCTGGGACCAAAAGGGAGCTTCAGAGGCTGAGAGGAGAGTGCAACAAGTGGTTTGTGGCAGGCAGAACAGAGAGAGCTCTACATAGACAGTCTGTGCCACAACCATTTTTGTCCCGGCCCGAGAGACACATCTGCTGGTACGGGGAGAGGGTGGGTGCTGGAACTCGGGGTTTAGAGGACAGACCCAGGGAGAGGATGGGTGTTGACTGTGCAGAGACAGCCTGAGGGGTGGAGTGTGTGGTACCACAAATGTGAGTGTTCGCAGAAGCAGCCCAGGCCCACCATATAAACGAAGCACCAAGGTTAAGTGGCATGTGAAGGGTGGGGTCGCCATAGCAGCCTCTTCTTCCATGCGCCTGTCCCTGCCTTGCCTCTGCTGGCTCCAGGAGAGCGCACCCCAGCCATCGCCTTGTCATGCTTGCGTGCCCTAGCTCCACACCCCGGCTGCTGCCTTGGTGGGCTCCCACGTGGGCGGGCTTATGCACCGCAGCCACCACCTCAGGGGACTCCCGCACCAACTGCCACCTTGGTGGGCCTTGGGAACAGATGCCAGAGGGTGGTCCACATGCAGAGGTGGGGCTGAAACCACAGCTGATCCCCAGGGGCCAAGTGACTTAGGAAGCAGGGCTGAAATCTCTCCCCGCAGCTGTGTGAGCCACAGATTTACACCTCCGCAGCCAGCTTTGTAAATTCAGCACATGTGGGACATCCAAACAGACAACAGGTGCTGCTGCGGCTGGGAAGGGTCTGGCTTTAGCAGCTGTGGGCTTTGTGGGCATGTGCACATGGGGGCTAGGCCAGGCTAGGGTCTGAGCTGCCTCCGTAGTTCCCAGAGTGGGTCCAGATGCACAACTACTGTGGTCCTGGGACCTGACTTCAGTGGACCTGGCTGGTGGCCTTGTGAAAACAATGTCTGAGGACACCAGGGCCAACTGCTGGCCTTCCCATGGTTGAGGTGGGGCCAAGGGCAGTGCCAACAACAGTGTACTTTGTAAGCCTGCAAAATGGGTACAAGTTGACACAACATAGCACACACACACACACCAGTGAACAGCTCCAGTAGAGGACTACTCAGTGGCTCCTCTCCCAGTGGGAGCACTCCAATCCTGCCCACCTTGCATCATATCTCAGAAGCGCAGCTCAGAAACAAATCTGGGGGCTTCTACTCCAACAAGTAGGGAGTAGACCCTGTCCCTGACAGGGCAGTGACAACCACAGAGCAAAGAGGAGGCCCCGCTCAATATCCAGTGCAGCTCTGGTCACCACCACACCAGTCACATCTCCTATCAAGGAAAGGATGGACAGCATGTACTGAGGAAAGAGGCGGCAGCCATCCATACTAAAAACTGCTTTTGCACCAAAAGATTTTAAACCCACACAGGCTACACAGGGATGTTCCCACATAAAAATAGTCCCCTAAGACCCCAGTAGATAATTGTTTCTCCTAAACTCATAGAACAAGAGAAATATATGTAAAATTAAGAAGCAGAGGAACCACTCCCAATTATAAAAGCAAGAGAATTCCCCTAAAAGAGCAAACAATGAAACAGACCTCTTCAGTCTAATGGACACTGAGTTCAAAAAGGAGATAATGAAAATACTGAAGGAATTAAGAAAGGCTATCAACAGAAATGCAGATGACTGTAAAAAGGAACTAGAAACTATAAGGAGGAACAAATAAAAATAAGAAAATTTATTTGCAGAGATGAAAGCTGAACTAAAGGCAATGAATAGCGGGATGAACAATGCAAAAGAATGAATAAGTGATCTGGAAGACAGAATAATGGAAATCACCCAATCAGAACAGCAGACAGAAAGCCAAATGAAAAAAAATGAAAGCAATATAAAAGACATATGGGATAACATAAACTGTGCCAATCTACCCATAATAAGGATTCCAGAAGGAAAAGAAAGAGAAAAGGAGATTGAAAATGTATTTGAAGAAATTATGGCTGAAAACTTCCCAAACCTAAAGAAGGAAACAGATATCCAGATACAGGAAGCACAGAGGGTTCCAAACCAGATAAACCCAAACAAACCTACACCAAGACATATTTTAATTAAAATGGCAAATTTTAAAGATAAAGAGGATTCTAAAGGTAGCAAGAGAAAAACAAGTGTTAATTATAAAACAAGATAGTAGAAATGTTGAAAGTGAGAAGATACAAGCCCTTAGCTCTCATGATCTCATTCTTTGTACATTATTTGATAAACAATGTCAGAAGAAGAAATGGTTGAATAATTCATGACACATTGACATCATAGAATATTCCATCCATTATACAGAATGACAGAGTGCTATATCACTGACTGTAGGATTCTACCTAAATATTTTTAGTAAGAAAAACTTTGAAGGATTTTACTTAAATATTTTCAAAATTTAACACCAAAATATATAAAGTAAATATTATCACACCTAAACAGAGAAATGGACAGCAATACAGTAAGAGTAGGGGAATGTAATACCCAATTTTAACAGTGGATAGATCATCCAGGAAAAAAATCAATGAAAAATATTGACCTTAAATGACATTTTAGACCAATTAACATATATATACAAAAAATTCCATACAAAAGCAACAGAATACACATTCTTCTCATGCATATATGGACTATTCTCTAGAAAAGATTGTATGTTAGGCCACAAAACAAGTCTTAATAAATTTAAGAAGATTAAAATCATATCAAGCATTTTTTCCAACTAAATGGCATGAAACTAGAAATCAATCCTTCTCAAACTCTTGCAAATAATTGAAGAGGAAGAAACACTTCCAAATGCATTTTATAAGGCCAGCATTACCCTGATAACAAAATTAGAGAAGTATGCCATACGAAAGTTACAGGCCAATATCCATGATGAACACAGATGCAAAAATTCTCAATAAACATTATCAAACTGAATTCAACAATATATTAAAAGGATCATACACCATGATCCAGTGGGATTTATTCCATGGATAAAAGGATAGTTCGACATCCACCAATCAATCAGTGTGATACACCACATTAACAAAATTAAAGATAAAAATCATATGATCATTTCAATAGATGCAGAAAAAGCATCTGACAAAATTAAACATGCTTTCATGGTAAAAATTCTCAACAAACTAGGAATAAAAGAAATTACCTCAACATAATTAAGGTCATATATGATAAGTACACAGCTAATTAGTGATGACAAGCCAAAAGCTTTTCCTCTAAGATCAGGAACAAGATAAGTGTGGCCACTATCACCATTTATATTATACACAGTACTAGAAATCCTACTCAGAGCAATTAGGCAGGAAGAAAGAAATAAAAAGCATGAAAATCAGAGAGGAAGAAGTACAACTGTCACTATTTGCAGATGGCATGATATGATATATAGAGAACCCTAAAGACCCTACCAAAAAACTGTTAGAATAAATCAGTTCAGTAAGTTGTGGGATACAAAAGCCATATAAAAAAGTGTTGCATTTCTACACACTAATATCAAATTATCAGGAGGAGAAATTAAGAAAATTTTCCCATTTACAATTGCACCCAAAAGAGTGAAACACCTAGGAATGAATTTTACCAAGATGAGGAAAGACCTGTACTCTGAAAACTATAGCCCCTTAATGAAAAAAGATATTGAAGAAGACATAAATAAATTTAAAGCTATTTTAAGCTCATGCACTGGCAGACTTAATATGGTACAAATTTGTATACTACCCAAAGAAATCTACAGATTCAATGCAATCCCTATAAAAATTTCAATGGTATTTTTCACAAATACAGAACAATTTTTAAATTTGTATGGAATCACAAGAACCTCAAATAGACAAACCAATCTTGAGATAGAAGAACAAGCCTGGAGGTATCACACTGTCTGATTGCAAAGTGTATTGTAAAGCTTTAGTAATCAAAACAGTGTGGTGTTGGCATAAAAACAGAAACATAAATCAAAGTAAGAGTAGAGAGCCCAGAAATAAAAGCAGACATGTATGGTCAATTAATTTATGACAAAAGGCCAATAATATACCAGAAAGAACAGTCTGTTCAATAAATTGTGCTTGGAAAACTGGACATCCATATGCAAGAGAATGAAACTAGACCACTGTCTTACACTGTAGACAAAAATAAACTCAAAATGGATTAAAGACTTGAACATAAGACCTGAAACCATAAAACTCCTAGGTGAAAAAATAGATGGTAGACTCCTTGACATTGGCCTTGGTGATGATTTTTTGATTTAACAATGAAAGCAAAGTGACAAAAGCAAAAATAAATAAGTGGGACTATATCAAACTATAAACCTGCACAGCAAAGGAAACCATCAACAAAATGAAAGGCAACCTATGACAGGGAGAAAATGTGTGCAAATCATATATCTGATAAAGGGTTAATATCCAACATTTATAAAGGACTCATACAGCTCAATAGTAAAAAAGAAAAAAAAATCTGATTAAAAAATGTGCAAAGCATCTGAATAGACATTTTTCCAAGGGTAATATACAGATGACAGATACATGAAAAGGTGTTCAACATCAGGTAGATGTAAATCAAAACCACAATGAGATATCACCTCTCACCTGTTAGGATGGCTATTATCAAAAAGACAAGGGATAGATGCACCACGGCTTTAGTAGGGACCACTCGTCTCTACAGGTCTGAGCCTCGCCAGCCCCTCCCCCAGGAGACCGTTGCAGTCGGCCAGCCCCTGCTCTTTGGTAACCATGTGTGACCGAAAGGCCATGATCAAAAATGCCGATATGTCGGAGGAGATGCAACAGGACTCGGTGGAGTGTGCTACTCAGGCATTGGAGAAGTATAATATAGAGAAGGACATTGCGGCCCATATCAAGAAGGAGTTTGACAAGAAGTACAACCC